>NC_029792.2:7280009-7304403 GCF_000816755.2 Arachis ipaensis
ATTGTCGTCACCAACACCACCACTTCCTCCTCCTCTTTCTCATTTTTTTTTATTAAAATTTCTTTTCTTCTTTCATTTTTCTTCTTCTCCTCCATCATCTTCATTATCAAGATCATAATCATCTCCATCGTAGAATTTTTACCATATTAATGACATTATCCAAAATTGATTTGGATGTGTTTTGTTGATAATTCAGTCATTTTGTATGTTGTTTTGTGCCATAATCATTAAAAAAATATTTCTGTGTATTTGTAACAAAATTTCGGTGTAAAAACTAAGAAAGTTATGTGTTATTATTAAGAAATTTCGGTGTAAATTCTACATAATTTAAAATTTTTCCTTTTCTTTCTCCTCATCTTTTGCTGCTGTTTCTTCTTTTTCATCATCATCTTCTTTTTTTTTCTTATTCATCTTTTTTTTTGTTTTACCTTCTCAAAATTTTTTCTTGTTTTACTCTCTTAATAAGAATAACAACAAAAAAATCAAACAAGGAATAAGAAAAAATACATAATGCTGCAAAATTACTTGAAAAAAAATGAACCTACATTCATTCAACTAAGAGAAAAAAAGATATAAGGAAAAAAAAGAAAAAAATACATTAAAAAAATACTTTTGTGTATTTGTAGCAAAATTTTGGTGTAGAAGTTCTAAATCTAAATTATTATTGTGATGAATCTGTTTCATTCTCGTTTCGGTGTATTTTGAAAAATTTTCAGTATATTTTGAAAAATTTTCAGTGTATTTTGAAAATCTTTCGGTATATTTTGAAAATTGTTCGGTGTATTTATATTCTGATAAGTTTTGAATAATTCAAAATTTTTTCTCTTCCTTCTTCTCATTTTCTGCTGTTGCTTCTTTTTCATCATCATCATTTTCTTCATTTTTTTCTTATTCATCTTTTTCTTCTTGTTTTACCTTCTCAAGTTTCTTTTTGTTTTACTCTCTTAACAAGAATAAAAACAAAAAAATTAAATAAAGAAGAAGAAGAAACACATAATGTTGCAACATTAATTAGAAAAAGATGAACTTACATTCATTCAACTAAAAAAAGAAAGAAATAAGAAAAAAATGAAGAAAATACATTAAAAGAAAAATTTTTGTACATTGTAGCAAAATTTCAGTGTAGAAGTTTTGAATCTGAATTATTATTATGATGAATCTGTTTCATTCTAGTTTCGGTGTATTTTGGAAAATTTTTAGTATATTTTAAAAATTTTTTAATGTATTTATATTCTGATAAGTTTTACATAGTTTAAAATTCTTCTTCTTTCTCCTCCTCATCTTCTGACTGCTGCTTTCTTTTTATCTTCTTATTTCATTTTTTCATAATTAAATCAAATAAAGAAGAAAAAAACTATATAATATTGCAAAATTAATAGAAAGAGGATGAGGGAAAAAATGCAGCAACAACAGCAGCAATAAAAAGAACGACGATGAGAATGAAACACCCAAAGAAAAAGGAACGCAAAAAAAAGGAGGAGCAACGTTTTAATTTAGAATTATTTTTACTATAAAATTAAAGTTCTTAATAGACCAAACACTACAAGTAACCCAATAGAAGAAAGTGCCAGCAAATACAAAGGTCTAAACAAAATAGATTTTTCTTCTTTTTTCTCTTACTGTATTTCTTCTATTTTACCTACATTTAAGATGTCAAATTCGTGAGTCTAAATAAATTTATGAAATTGACTTAAATTCGACTCATAAACTCGTATTTGTTATGAATTTTTTTAATATATATATATATTAAATATAGACATTTAAAATTAACCATTTTAATCTCAAAACATATAATAATTAAAATGATACATTTATACAACAATTACAATAAGTACTTTAGAACATATATTTAAATTTTTTATGGTAATGCCTCTAATTCAACATAAAATACACACAAATAAACTTTCATATAACACAATCGAAAAAATAAAAAAAATAAAGTAACAATTAAATGTTCTAATAAACTAAAAATCTAAAATTGAAGTCTTTCAATATCTTCATTTTTCATGGCATCAACATCATCATATTCAGCATGAAATTACAGTAAAACATCAGTAACAACTAATAACTACAAAATTACAGTTCTCAAACTTTAAAAACATTAGAAAAACTATGAAATTACAGTAAAATATAGATTAACAACTATAAAATGCAGTAACTCAATACACAACTATGATTTTTTTTTTTTTTTAAAAATACTTGAATCGAGTAGAGAGAAGCCAGGCATAGTTGTGCAGACAAACAAGCGGCGGTTGTGCATAGATGAACAACGGCAATGCGACAGACGACAAAAGACACGGCGAACGGTGGCAATGCGATAAACGACAACAGCGCAGCGGACAACAGATACTCCCCCTCCACATGCATCAAAGCATAACATAACAGAGAGTGGGAGTAAGGAGAAGCAGAACAAACTCAGGCAGAGAACAGAAAGCAACGTGGGCACATTGGAGACGCAGGCGACTGGTGACGAATGGCGGACGACAGATGAACAGAGATCACGATAATAAGAGAGAGATAGAGAGAGTGAGAGAACGACAGAGAGGGAGAAAAGTCTAAGTGACGAGCCAATTAGGGCTGGGTTGTTATTCTTCTTTTATTTTAAGCCAAAACGACGCCATTTTAAACAAAACAGACACCCAAAGCAAATTCGCTAACTCAAGCTCAAACTTGCAATTTTGATTGAGTTTATGCGAGTCCAGCCAAGTCTACCCAAATTTATTTTAAAAAATTTGTATTCGAAATTAATTCGATTTCGCTACCTAAACTCGTAAAAACCTAAATTTATAAATTCGTACGAATTTACAAATTAATTCGCAAATTTAACAACAATGCATAAACTCTTTTTTTATTCTTCCAGAAATTATGGTTCACTAGACAATTTTCTTTCTATTGGTTTTAAAAATTTTTTGTGGATTTGAAATAGTTAGGATATATTTGGTGATCTGTGCAAAAATCCTCTTGCATATGTTTAGTTTTTCTAATCATTGGAAGTATAACGAAAAACACACAATATAGTTATTTCACACAAATTAAAGTTGCTATCTCTCATAATAAAATCAACTAATACAAATAATCAATTCTCACCTTCATTTTCTGTCTCTATCACCATAAAAGATTTTTCACACAAAATTGTTCACAATTCTACTAGTCCTTTTTATATACATCTAATTAAGAGTCCAATTTTAATCTTTGTCACACTTACCCTAACTAAAAACCATTATCATTGGTCTCGACTCTTTTTTATAATAGTCATTTCAAAATACAAATATAATTTTTTCATTGGTACAATATATACCCTCCACCTTCCCTTGATAATCCTCTGTTCTATGCTTGAGATCAGTATAATAATTTTGTCCTCTTCGTTCTAATTATTTCACTCACTTTTTTTATCTGTCTCTTAAGTATTATTTATCTTACTATCACTTTTTTTGTTTGACTATATCTCCATGAGAGTTTCTCTCAATTTAATTTTTTACACATATCTAAGATGCATGAGAAAGTTTATGCATTGAAACAGTACAATCTTTCTGTCACGTAATTATATAGAGTTAACATTCAAAATCGTCTTTAAAAGATATTTCGATCTCTATTTTGATCATCGAAAGATAAAATTAATCAAAATCATTCCTGAAAAATACACGAATTGGTCACATTAGTCATTCCGTCAGTTGGATGATGACGTGTCACGTTAAGTGTCACGTGGCATGATGACATGGTGGATTAATGCCACATGTCACAAGATGATTGGTTGACGTGTCAGATCAGTGACACGTGGCGTGAAATGTAAAAAAGTTATTTATAATCCAAATAGTTCTTGAATGTTCAGACGTAAGTCATTTTCATCCCTAAAATTTTAAAGATTAATCAAATTAGTCCTTATATAATTTTTTTTTATTTTTTCTTGATGATATTAAATTTGAAATATTTTTTTATACTACTAATTTTAATAGAAATGTAATTGACAAACAAAAAATTAATAATTATATCTTTTTTTTTTNCCTGTATCTAACTATATATATTCAAAATATTTAATTATATTGGACAATGTTGTTGAATTTTATACTTGTTAGTGTATTCAAATTATTCTGAATTAGTTAACAAGTAAGGCAAGTCTGTTAGTTATTAAGAAGACATGAATTATTTTCACTTTATCTTATCAGTTCAAATCAGGTTAATTAGTACTGCTATATTTTTATGGAAGATAGAGCTTTTTTGTATTACTATATATTAAAAAATTTATTTATTATCTACTGTATCTCTAAATAATCCAACATGATAAGGATTAATTTATCGTAGATCCTCACTTGCCAATAAATTACTATATACAAAACTAAATTTAAACTCTTAATACTTATTTAAATGGACAAATGATGAATACGCAACCAATCTAAGTTAGTTATATTAAAGGAATCTTTATTATTGCAGAGTATCAACCGTCTTTTAATTTGCGCGGTAAAATTAAATTTATTTGCATGTGAACGTAATGATATAATTAAGCATTGACCCCTTGACTTTGAACACGCATATTCATGAGTCATGACTCATGAGTCATGTATGAATGCATGACACACCGTCGGAAACTTTATTTGATTGAAGAACTTTTGAATCATCCTTAATATTAAATTAGTAGTTACTCTTCTCATTCTTTCTTAATTGTTGTCCCAATAATTTTTCCGAACTTTTTTTTTTCTATATTCAGCCTCATTTAGATAGATATTATATGTAATGGTTAATTTTTTGGATCTAGTGATTTAGCTTGAAATGACCTAAAACTTGTTAGCATAAAATTGCCCTAACATTCCCGAGTCTCAAACTCAGAACATTTTTATCGAATAAGGGAAAAAATATTAAAAAGTAATACTGTTTAAATTTTTTAAATACAAAAATATTTTTGAAAAGGTAAAATTTTGAACTGAGAATTCTTAGAATTAAAAAAATTAATTAAGTTAATTCTCTATACTTTCTCGACATGAAAAATAAAAAAAAATGGTGTCAATTAACCTCTCCGACTAGTAGCATGTAAGATTCAATCCTTCTATACACGTTTTTTCAAAGGATAACAATATTGGGAAATTTAATTAGTAATGACAATGAAGAATTTTTTGACTCGGACATATCCAAAAGAAAATAGATGAGAGTTTTCCTAGGGCCAATGTCCATGACTTAACAATATGTTAATGTGTTATATATTTGCATTACATCATAAATGTCGTCAATCCGCCATTGAAGATGATACTTTTACATTTATTATTGTGACCAAATTTAAGACAAGAATTAGATATAATAAAATGTACATCATGTTGTGTCTGATCTTATATGAGTATAATGTATCATACGTATAATTATAGACATATATTTGGTGAAATAAATGAGCCAAACATTCAAAGTTGGCCATAAATAATAATGATTTTGGTATTAAATTACAACTATATATGTCAATATATAATATCGTTTTCAATTTAAAAACAAAGAGGAAACGCATTTGTAGTGTATGTATATATATATAGAGCTTAACACATAGTAATTGCTTAACACGTACATGTATATATAATGCATTTATTAGAAATAAGAAAGTTGAAAGGCATTCAAGATAAATATAAATCCAAGGAAAACATACATGACACCCAACTAGGGTGCAAATCAGTGTTAGCATCTCCAACTTTATGAATGTTGTTCGAGCTAATTCTCAATATTGAAGCATTGTTATTAATATAGAACATAGTAATGATATGCATGTTGTGTATAACTTTATGATTCATTGTGTATATAAAACAAGAAGTTAAACATTTTTAATGATTTGCTAATATACTATATAAACTAATGAATTGATTGATAATATAATACATATCCTAATTGCTATATATGACATAAGATTGTATTCGATCTTTTTGCTTTAAGTCAGCGTCTTCACGATGATGAAAGGTATATATCTTTCATCATGTATTATATTTAATTTGAGAGTATATGTATTAGTATAACGTCTAAATTAGAACGTATGTTAATAATAAAACTAGAACGTATATTACTTAAGAAGACTCATACACACAGATAAGAAAAGTGAATAAAAAACGCGATCGGATAAAAAAGTTTGGAAACAAAAATGATAATTAGTTGATTTATTTTGTTAACATAGTAGTTGTTCTGAACTGTTACATAAAATAGGATGCAAATATTGGGCTTGGATTATATATGATCCAAACGTCTGTGAATTGTTAGTGTAAATTTTTTTTGTTTTAAATTTTTTTTACTTACAAAATCGTCTTTAAGGTTTAACTTAATTTTAAAATTATTATTCGGAACAAAATATCTTTTTTTTTCTCCAAAATCAACCAAAAGTAAAAGTAGAAACAGAACCAAAAAATGAACTAGAAGCAACAACAATAAAACAGTATAATAAACATTAAAAAAATAGATAATAGATCAAAAAATCTGTATAATGAAATAATGAAACAATGTAATCAACCAAAAACAGAAGCAGAAGAACAACAACAACAACAACAACAATAAAACAATGTAATCAACCAAAAGTAGAAGCAGAAGCAACTAGAAACAACAATATAAAAGAATCATAATCAGAAATCAACATAATAAAAGTAGAAGCAGAATAGAATTAAAATCAACAACATAATAGAAGCAGAAGCAAAAAAACAACAACAATGGCGAGTGACCGACGAAGAGCAACGGCGACCGGCGAAAAGCAGTGACGACCGACGGCCGAGCGAGGAGAAGAAGCAGAAATGGCGAGTGGCGCGCGACGTCCACCCTCGCGAATCTGCTGGCGTCGATGTCGAGGAGCAGCGACAAGAACCAAACGACAAAGAACAACGGCAGTAGATTCCCTTCCCCTTCCCTTTCCCACCTTCCCTTACTCCTATTCTTCCATGAAAAACCCCCTCCCCCAGTGTTATTCCTTTCTCCAGCCCTTTAACTCGTTTTTTTTTTTTTAATTAGGCATAATTTTATAATAAAAATTAAAATTTTGATAAAAATAATGATTTAAAAACTAAGTTAAACCTTAAGAATAATTTTGTAAATAAAAAAAGATTAAAGACAAAAAAAATCCCTACTTTAAAGACTAAAATTATATTTAACCCAAATTTTAACTAACTGAGATAACTATATTCTATAATATAGATCTACTAATTTGTTTATGTAAAGTTTGGAAGAGCTAAGTTCTTCATTGTTCATGAGAGATTTGGTTATTAATATAAAAAATAATGAATAGTTATTTACTTGCTCTTTAAGTTAGGTCAAAAGATTCGAATTAATATCCAATTAGATAAGATAATCTACTTTATTTATTGAGTCAAGTCAGACAAAAACAACCTTAATTTGTCGTTGATTTTTTTTCTATATAATTATAGATTTTAATATTTTGGACTCATGTAAAAATAATAATATTAGTATTAGTGTATATAATTATATTAGATATATATTAAAATTAATTATTAAAATTTATCATTAGTATAAAATATAAATATATATTAAAAATAAATTAAATAATATATATTTATATACACATAAATATATTAACAGTTAATTTTAGTATATAAATAACATTTCATACATATGCTATGATAGAATATGTATGTAAAATTTACAACGTGATCCTAATCATCATAAGATTCCCATTGATATTGAGAGGCAGAGAGACATGGAAATGAAATCACACAGCACACGCTCTTTGCCTGCAAAATTGCTTCCTTATATTAATGCCTCTGAGCCACGCAAGCTGGCTCTGCCATGCCAAACTCAAACCCCCCATTTACTACGTTCATGTTTATCCTGCACCTCGTAGCCATCTATTCTCTATTTTTAATTCCGGATTCTATGTTTTACTTTTTTTTTTTTTAAATTACAAAGAAGAAATATCCGAACCCACATATACCGTTAAAAGGGACTAGAAAATAGAAAAGGAAGGTTTTTATTGAAGAGAGTGAAACGGTGTGGGGTCTAGGCGTAGGTTTGATCTTGTGATGAAATGGTCCCTCCTTGGCTACAATGGTCGTAATACATGGATATATAAAATGATAGTATATTTGTATTTTATTTTTTATGTTAATTTATTTGATATGTATATTCCAATAGTCCAGTAAAAAGAGTAGAGTGTAGATGGAAATAAATGCTTTTGATATTTGAAGTGGTAAGCAAGGTTTACTTAGGGAGTTAAAATAATAATAATAAAAAGAAAAGGTTTTACTTGAGAGAAAGTCAAAGGGTGCGTTTAGTTGGGTAAATAAATGTGAACGCAGAGAAAGGGCACGACGCAGTCCGAATGGGAAATGTGGGTCCTCCAACTTAATGGCGTTGGCCTAACTGTTAGCTGCACCACTCTGCTCTCTTCACACTTCACACTTGATGATGCTTGCCACTTGGGACCCTACAAAACGCTGCTTAGGACTTAGGTCAAACCCCCTTCACCAAATTTAATATTTTCTTTTTAAGTAATTGATAAATTAATTTCTTGTAATTTACTTTTTTTAAGTAAAATAAATAATATATTTATTCATTTATGTATTTTTGGAAAGAGAAAGTATAAGGAGCTAATAGAATAGTTGTACAATATGTACAATAGAAGTTTAGAAATGTTCGATTCAGTATTAGAGATATAACCATTAATGTTATTTTTTTCATCAGCTTAAACTTTTGGGATGAGTGATTTCATAACATAATATCAAAATTCTAGATTCGAAAAGTCAAGAGTTTAATTCTTGATAAACCCCAAAATCAACATAAGTATAGCAGGACTCTTTTAGAAATATATATTTTTAGATTTTGTTTGTTAGTTCGTTTGCCTTGTTCAAAGTCATTATGGTATCTCTTTCATTTACAATACCAACAAAATAAATAACAAAATCATAGGAATCGAAAAATATTGATTGCTAAATTTTCTTAGAAATCGATTTAACGATCATCAGTGCAACATCAAAATCATATTATGCTGTCATTTAAATAAGAAAACATCTGATTCAGCAACCAAAAAAATTATAAAGAAGTTAAATGGTAGGAAAAATATTTTTTTTTTCATTTAAATTGATTTTCAGTCCCTAATTATAATGACTAGTGACCGATGATTTTCAATTAAGGGCGAGTTGGCGGTCATATTTAAAAACGGACAAATTAAATTATATAAACTTTTTTAGAATAGTATTTAGTTGAAGGAATGTCAAAAATAAAGTCTAATTCTATATTTAATGACTAAGGTATCTAATTAACCATAGTCAATGATCTAGTGATGGCCAATGTCGAATATTTCGCTGGTGAATCAATTACTTTCTTAATCAGTCATTAATTATGATATTGATGACCGATTTAGAGCCAAAAGTTTCATATTATAATTTTTGTGTTGGTCGTTTTGTATCCAATTTGACGACCAATAATTTTTATATCGTAATTTTTATATTAATCGCTAAATTAATTGTTAATAATATGAGTAATGTTACATGTATACTAAACTTAGTCACTAAAATCAGTCACCAGTATAAAATATATGTTGGAATATAAATACATATTAAAAATAAATTAAATCACATATATATTTATACACAAATATATTAGTAACTGATTTTAATAGCTGATTTTAATGTACAAACAATATTTTTAAATAATAAAATCAATGACTGATTTAATGATCAATAAGTTTCGTGGTCTAATTTTTGTAGTGGCCGCTAAACTAATTATTGATAGTCAAATTAGTAACTGATTTAGCAACAAACAATTTTTATAGGATGATTTTTCTGTTAGTCCTACCTATGTTGCTACTAATAAAATCAATAATTAATTTAATGACCAACAATTTTATAGCTTAATTTTTTCTATTAGTTGCTAAATCGACCACTAAAAATAAAATTAGCGATAGATTCAACAACTAACAATTTTCATAGTTTAATTTTTTTATTGGTCTCTAAATCGATCACAAATAAAATTAGTCATCGATTTAGCAACATCAAATTTTTTCAGTGTCTAACTTTTTTTTATCACCAAATTTGTTACTATTTTCTTATTTAATAACCGATTTAGCATTTGAATATGATGACTTTGATTTTTGGTTGCTAAATCAATTGTTAAATAAATTTAGCGATCTATTTAACGACCAATTTTTTTGGGCCACGTAAAATTTTGGTCAATCACAAAATTAGTTGCTATTAAATACCAATAACAACCGATATATCATCACTAGCTAAAATTAGTTGTTATTTTAAAAGTTTTTTGTAGTGCAATTCATTTCTATCAATGAGATATAGTAGTGGATGATGGCGACTGTGAAAGTGAGTAGATCAATTTGTTTTTTGGTCATTTACTAAATTTGTTTTTTTATTGATAACGTAAATTTATTTAAGAAATAAAAGAGATATAAAAAAATAGAGATATAAAGTCTTCGCGATTTCAGATTTTTATTGAATTTGTGTGAAGAAAACGAGATAAGGATGAAGAGGAGGAGGAGATGATGCAAGATGAGGAAGAAAATGATCAGATGCTAAGGCGAGGAGGACTTTATTACAGTAATATTGAGGAAAGAAGGTTCTAGATAGAAAATTTATTGTTTAAATTATTTTAAAAATAGTGATCCAAAGATTTAGGTTGGATTTAGAAGAATTTAAAAAGATAAAATTGGCATTATAAAAACTTTTTAAAGGTAACTTTAAAATTAAAACTCAATATTTCTATGCCAATGCTCTAAGACACAAAACTATTGGCCAAACAAATTTTTGTAATAGGAAAAACTACCATTTGTACCCATGAATTTTGCGCATGCTGACAAAAATACCCATCAAACAAGAAAACTAACGTTGTACCCATAATAGATGGGTTCCGTGTGACAATAGTACCCAAATCGTGATTTTTCGTTGACTTTTTAATAAAATTTCTAAATTACTCCTTCTATCTTCTCCAAATTCCAAATTTCACAACCCTCATCCTTCGTCTTCCTTTGCTGCTGCCAACCACCAAAAAATTAAAAAGATTAAAAACTGTGGATTATTAATTATCTGAGGTTATTGTTCAAATATTATGGATTTGTAAATCTGGTGTAGAAAAAGAAAAAGAAGTTTGAAATTAACAAAAAAAACATACATTTTGGAACCAAGAGCCTTTGAGAACGGAAGGAAGGATAGGTCGGAGATAGAAGATGTGATAGCCTCGGTCGCATTTGTTGTAGAGGAGAAGCTTTGCTGGTAACTCACCGAAGGAGCAGCACTTGCTGATGATGTTATTGTCGAAGGTGGGCTTGGGAGTGTGGGTCCTTCTTCACCCTGCATTCCCCTGGCCATGTCTTCGATCATACTCGGCATGTTCAGAAGCTCATCCTCATCAATGTACCCCGCCACCATCATCCCTCCTTGTTCTCCAGTACTTAAAGTGAAACAAGATCCTTCAACAATAACGTTACTACCACCACAACTTTCTAGAGGGTTATGCAGTGGCCTCGGAAGCCTAGCCTGAGCAGCGGTGGCGGTTGCGATGTGAATATCAGTCCACCAAATGGCATGAAGATACTCTAACAGCAGCCCCTTTTTCTACAAATCGACGGCGCTGAGCAGTGTTTGGAGTCACCGTTGGAAAGAGAACATGGCCACCGGCCTCTTGTTGGCTCTGGTTGCTGAATTCTGCTACTTATTGCTTTGGAATAAGAAGAACAACAATATTCATGTTGAAGAGGTTGAAGAGTTTGACAAGGGTGTGCTTTCTTAGTGTTGTTGTTGCATCCGAAGAAGAAAGAAACAACAAGGGTAATGATGTTAAAGTTAATTTGGATTTAGATTTGGAGAACAAATCAGGATTGGAATAAAGAGAGATAGAGGTTGAGGATAAAGGTTGGAGGAAGACATCAGATGATTGGGTCTTGAGAGAATGGTGACTGGCGGTGGGCGGTGGCAGAGGAAGACGAATGATGAGGGTTGTGAAATTTGGAATTTGAAGGAAGAAGATAGAAGGGGTAATTTGGGAATTTTATTAAAAAGTCAACGAAAAATCATGGTTTGGGTACTATTGTCACACGGAACCCATCTTTCATGGGTACAACGTTAGTTTTCTTGTTTGATGGGTACTTTTGTCAGCGTTCACAAAATTTATGGGTACAAATGGTAGTTTTTCCTTTGTAATACTATATGTCTATATGTTATTGTAAGTATAATACCTACATTATATTAATTCTATGATTACTCACTCACATAAATAACGCTATCATATTTTTTTATCTCTCAGAGTCACTAAAACATATAAAATAAAAAACTAAGGAGCACCTTTCAATTCTCATAACACATTTTTCATTATTTTTGAACACACAAAATACATAAGGCATATGTGCCTTTATATAGACAATGCTTCATACTAATAATTCATGACTCTATTAGCTTCCTAATACACATAATTTAGCTTTGACTATTCAAATAAGTAACTTTTATATCTTTATTAGTTAGCATCTTGTAATTTCTAGCACAACTACTATAAACATCTTAAAAATTCTTCAAGCTTAGTCATCAACTTGAAACTTCCAATGCAATTCATGATTCTTCTAGTATGGAGGTGATGAGTGCAACTTGTTATATATATAGATGCTTCGTGATTCCTCCAATTTGATTTGTAGCCTCCAATTTTGACTACGAGATAAAGTTTGTCTTGTGATTCTTGTAGCTTCTAGTTTTATCATTTGTAATTCTAGTAGCTTCTAATTTCATGATAGTTCTAATATGGTGCAAGTTGATTTAGTTTTTACTAACATTGCATCCCTTAAATCAAGCTTGTAAAATTAGTCATTCCAACCATCTTTTTCAACTTGTAAAATAATTAGATCTTCAACGACTTTGTAAATATATTTGCTACTTATTTTTCAGTTGGACAGTACTCAATCACAACTTCTTTCTCATTTACAACTCTCTGATTTTATGAATCCGAATGTCAATATGCTTCGATCTTTCATGGAATATTGAATTTTTGCAAAGTGTAATAGCTGACTTGTTATCACATGATATCATTGTTGGAGTACTTTGTTTTTCATTCAATTCCTCAAGAATTCTTCTTATCCAAACTGCTTGCGTTTCAAAATTTGCTGCTGCTATATATTCTACTTCTGTTGTAGATAGTGCTACTACTGGTTGTTTCTTCGATGACCATGAAATTGCACCAGAACCAAGATGAAATACAAATCTCGAAGTACTTTTCTTGTTTTTATATTTCTGGCCCAATCACTATCAGTGTAATCGACAAGATTCACTTCATTAGTATTTTTATAAAAATACCATCACTTAAAGTACCTTTGATATATCGAAGAATCCGTTTTATCGCTTACAAATGGTTGGTACAAAACTCCTCCATAAATCTATTAAGCAAACCAACTCCAAACACAATATTTAGTCTGGTTGCAGTTAAGTACCTCAAACTTTCAATCAAGCTTTTGTAATATGTAGGATTTACTGTTCTTCCTTTATCTTCTCTCAGCAACTTGGACTTCTCTTCGATCAGAGTAGGAACTGGTTTTGTGTGAACTCCGTAAAATTAGCAGATAATTAGTTAATAAATTAAATTTTAATAAAAGAAATTAAAAATATAATTTTATAGTAAAATAGGATAGAACCAATAAAAATAAGAATTTTGACACTAATTTCAAAGAATTTGGCCCAAAATTAGGTCGAACGGGTGGAACCAGTCGAATCGGGTCCGTATTGGGCCTGATGAGCGGATAATTTATACGCTTTTTGGCATTGCTTTTAGTATGTTTTTAGTAGAATCTAGCTACTTTTAGGGATGTTTTCATTAGTTTTTATGATAAATTCACATTTCTGGACTTTACTATGAGTTTGTGTGTTTTTCTGTAATTTCAGGTAATTTCTGGCTGAAATTGAGGGACTTGAGCAGAAATCAGATTCAGAGGTTGAAAAAGGACTGCAGATGCTGTTGGATTCTGACCTCCCTGCACTCAAAGTGGATTTTCTGGAGCTACAGAACTCGAAATGGCGCGCTTCCAATTGCGTTGGAAAGTAGACATCCAGGGCTTTCCAGAAATATATAATAGTCCATACTTTGGCCAAGAATTGACGACGTAAACTGGCGTTCAACTGGATGAAGATAGCAGGAAAGCAGAGGTTCAGAGGAACAAAAGCATCTCCATTCGCTTATCTGAAATTCCTACCAATGTTTACATAAGTATCTCTATCCCTATTTTATTATATAATATTCGAAAACACCATTATCACTTTATATCTGCCTGACTGAGATTTACAAGGTGACCATAGCTTGCTTCATACCAACAATCTCCGTGGGATTCGACCCTTACTCACGTAAGGTATTACTTGGACGACCCAGTGCACTTGCTGGTTAGTTGTATCGAAGTTGTGACAATTATGAATTAAGATCAGAGCACCAAGCTTTGGAGCCATTACCAGAATTTGTTCGAGCCTGGAGATCACAATTTCGTACACCAAGTTTTTGGCACCGTTGCCGGGGATTGTTTGAGTTTGGACAACTGACGGTTCATCTTGTTGCTCAGATTGGGTAACTTTCTTTTCGTTTTCTTTTCAAAAATTTTTCAAAAAAACAATATTTTCAAAAATCTCTCATCTGTTTTCGAAAAAAATTAAAAATATTTTCAAAAATTTTATTCAAGATTTTTAAGGATGAATTCTAGTGTTTCATGAAGCATGTGAAGCCTGGCTGGCTGTAAAGCCATGTCTAAATTCATTTGGACTGAGGCTTGCAATTTGTTATCAAGAGCAATTTAGTTGTTGCTCATCCACCTGTTGCTAATCCATGATCACCTGCTGAAGCTTGGCTGGCCATTGGCCATGTCTAGTGTTTTGGACTGGAGCCTTCTTTGAAAGCTTGGCTGGCTAGTGAGCCATGTCTAATTCCTGGACTGAAGCTTTAGACTAAGAATGCAAGATTCCTGGAATTCATAAAAAAAAATTTTGGAATCCTTATTTTTCTTTTTCATATAATTTTCGAAAAAATATAAAATAAAAATCCAAAAAAAATTAGAAAATCATAAAAATCAAAAATATTTTCTGTTTCTTGTTTGAGTCTTGAGTCACATTATAAGTTTGGTGTCACTTGCATATGCATCTTGCATTTTTCAAAAATATCATGCATTCATATTTCAAAAATCTTTTTCTTATTTTTATACCAAATTTTCGAAAATAACATAATCAATTAATGTTTTGATTCAAAAATTTGAAAGTTTGTTACTTGCTTGTTAAGAAAGATTCAAACTTTGAGTTCTAGAATCATATCTTGTGATTTCTTATGAATCAAGTCATTAATTGTGATTTTAAAAATCAAATCTTTTTCAAAACTAATTCCTATCATATCTTTTCAAAAATATCTCCTTATCTTATCTTTTTCAAAAATATCTTTTCAAAAATCTTTTCTAACTTCCTAACTTCTTATCTTTTCAAAATTTGTTTCAACTAACTAACTAACTTTTTGATTGTTTCTTAACTTTTTCAAAACTACCTAACTAACTCTCTCTCTCTAATTTTCGAAAATATCTTCCCTCTTTTTCAAAAATTTCTTTTTAATTAACTAATTAATTTTAATTTTTTTTTATTTTTGATTTCAAAAATTTTCGAAAATTACTAACATTTTTCAAAAACCAATTTTCAAAAATCACTAACTCCTTTTCAAAAATAATTTTCGAAAATTCCATCCTTCTCTCTCATCCTATTCTATTTATTCATTCATTAACTAACATCTCTTCCTCACATCATCACCAAATTCGAACCCCCTCTTCTATCTGTGTTCGAATTTCTTCTTCTTTTCTTCTACTCACATAAGGGAACCTCTATACTGTGGTAAAGAGACTCTCTATTATTATTATTATTTTTCTGTGTCTTCTTCTTTGTCATATAAGCAGGAGCAAGGATAAGAACATTCTTGTGGAAGCAGATCCAGAACCTGAAAGGACTCCAAAAACAGCAGAAGAAAAATCACACCCTGGAGGAGCATCTGTCTGGCGTTCAGCGCCAGAACAAAGCATGGTTCTGGCGCTGAACGCCCAAAATGGGCAGCTTCTGGGCGCTGAACGCCAGAAATGGCACACAGATGGGCGTTGAACGCCCAAAATGGCCACCAACCTGGCGCTGAACGCCCAGAGTTGGATACAAAGGCATTTTTACATGCCTAATGGGTGCAGGGATGTAAATCCTTGAACACCTCAAGATCTGTGGACCCCACAGGATCCCCACCTACCTCCACTCACTTCTTCTCACCATTCTCTTTCACACAACCCCATAAACACTCTTCCCAAAAACCCTTCACCTATCACCTCAATCTCTCTTCTCCATCACCTCTTCACCACTCACATCCACCCACTCTTCCCAATAAACCTACCTCATAAACTCCACCTACCTTCAAAATTCAAAACCAATTTCCCACCCAAACCCACCAATATGGCCGAACCAATACCCCCCCCTCCCTTCCCTATATAAAGTCCTCAATTCTTCATCAAAATTCACACAACACACCCCTCTACACTCTCCTTGGCCGAAATTTCTATCCCTTCTTTTATTTATTATTCGAAAACACCCTTATCAATTTATATCTACCTGACTGAGATTTACAAGATGACCATAGCTTGCTTCATACCAACAATCTCCGTGGAATTCGACCCTTACTCACGTAAGGTATTACTTGGACGACCCAGTGCACTTGCTGGTTAGTTGTATCGAAGTTGTGACAATTATGAATTAAGATCAGAGCACCAAGCTTTGGAGCCATTACCAGGATTTGTTCGAGCCTGGAGATCACAATTTCGTGCACCAGGGCCCAAGGCCCAACCCAAATCACCTATACCCATGAGCTCAGCTCATTTCCCTTCCTTTCACACATTGAAGCATGCAGAATCAGTTTGGGGAAGGAGGGAACAAGAGCATCAAAACCTAATCCATGGTTTGATTTCAATCCGACATAACTTCTCGCTCCAAGCTCCGATCGCCGCACCATTTGTGGCCACGTGTCCGCAGTGACGAGCTCTACAAAGTCTAGTATATTGTAAGGTAAGGAAACCACATTCTCAGTTTCAATTCTCTCTTCTCAAATACGAAAATTTTATGGTTTTGGGGTGTTGAGATTTTGGTTAATTTGATGTTTTAGGATTAAATTGAATTGAGGGATTAGTGGGCTTTTGCTTAATTGTGGCACATCTAAGGTAAGGATTATTAACCCTAGTCAATTCCTTGAATCCTTGATTACATGTGTTAGGTATTGAATCTTGTATATGGATATGTGATGTTATGTATTAGGTGATATATGTATAAGAATTGAAGCATATTTGTGGAAGTTGGAGGCTTGGAAATTAGTATTAGTTGCTGGATTTTTGGTGTAAGGGCTTGCAATCTTGCCTAGTGGGTTGTCTTGGGTGATATGAGGAAATCGGCCAAAGTATGGTTTAGGTTTCTCATATGTAATATATAATGTTCTGTGAAAACTTAGGCTAGATGACCATAGGATAGGTTGGAACGTATGAGTATGTTTAATGATTAGCACCCTTGATATTGTTTGCTATTTTTTATGATGGAATGTTAAGTGATGGGTTGACGATGATTGAGATAATGATATGAATGCATGTGTATGTATATATTGAATTGGTGAATGATAATCTTGATGTTGTATTCGGGAGATTGATGAAAGGGATTGTTAAGATTGAGAAATGGTAGGGTATGAAGGTTGTTGTGATGATGGAAAAGATATATATGTATTGTGTTGATGAGTTTAGTGTATAGCATGTTGAGTTTGATTTGGGTTTTAAAGAAAATTGAGATTTTGAGGTTTTGTGTAAAGTTGATTTTTGGCCGAATTTCGACGAGCCATAACTTGGCTTTCAAACCCCCAAATGATTTCAAAATTGTTTTATATAAAAAATGGGTCCGTGAAGTTTACGCCCTTCGAAGAATGGAAGAAAAATGTTTTAAAACGAAAAAGTTATGCATGTTGGAAGTTTGGGATTTAAACTTGAAATTCTACAGTTTCAGACTTAGTTAAAATTTTTGAGGAAACATACGCCCACGCATACGCGTGGCCCATGCGTACGCGTGATTTGAGATTCTTGCGTATGCATGTCCTCTATTCACGAAGGATCACTACTGCCTCGTGTACATGCGTAAGTGAGATGAGGTATGCGTACGCGTCTTGGTCCAAACGCGTACCCACGCGTACGCGTGGCCCCTGTTTCAACAAAAAATAGATTTTTGTGTTTTTAAGTCAAATTTCAAACTTCTAAATCTCTATTTTTACTCTTTTAGCCCCTAAACTTTAGTTGGATACTTAGTAATGAGATATAATTAGAAAAGAGGTAGAAACTTGGGAAGTATTAGCTGAACTTATATAATTATGAAGAAGATAATAATGAATTTCATTTGAGTGAAAGATGGGTTGAAAATGATGATGACCTTAAAGTGTGATGGTGATTAAAGCGATAGTGATGAGTTGTGATTGTTAGGATGGACAAGTAATTCCTATCCAAGTCATGATTAGGAGTTTGAGATATTGAGATATGATTAATGATGATAACTGAGTTTTAATTGTGGATTATTTTGAGATGTCAAGTTATGACTGCGAGGGTAGACGAGTAATTCCTATCCGAGCTATGTTTGTGAGTATAGATGAGTAATTCCTATTCGATGTGTAATGTCGAGGGTAGACAAGCAATTCCTATCCAAGAATAGACGAGTAATTCCTATTCGAGTCCAAGCCTGTGCATAGACGAGTAATCCATATCCAGGTTAAGGATGTGGCACCAGCTTGGGTGGACGAGTAATACATGTCCCGTGTTGTAGTGTTCTGTCCACGGTTAGCTACCAGGACATGTCGGGCTGGCTAAGTAACCGACAGTTGATATCAACAGCCATAGGACAGGCATGCATCATGTACATATGGTTTGAATTGCTTGATTGTGCATTAATTGGGAATGTCTAAGTGATTATAATATGCTACATGTTCTACTTGCTGTATCCGTATTCTATTTGTGCCTGCTTTGTCTGCTTTGTTTGTTTCTGTGGTTCTACTGGAGTTTGGAGAATTGGAGGAAGGCGGAGACTTAAGGGTCTTGATTAGAGTTTCGGTTCAGTTTATGAAGCTTTAGAGAACCACCTTGTTTATGGTTTTAGTTTTAAATCTTGAAGTTTTATAATCTGAGTATCGGTGTTCTAGGATTGCCTCTGGCATTCCCAGGACCTTATATCTTATGTGCGTGGCACCTTTACCATGTTGAGAACCTCCGGTTCTCATTCCATACAACGTTGTTGTTGAGTTAAGAAATTAACTAAATTAATTAATGATGACAAACATTATTTTATTGGATAAAATAAATAATTAAATGATGATTGTTTATAATTATATGTTGCTGATTACTTAGTGTTGCAGGCCAAAACTCAACATTGCAATAGCCCAATATAAAAGCAAGCAGCCCAAACTGAATGAAATCAGGAAACAAGGCTGGCGGGCTATAAAGTAATGAAAGCCCAAAAGGAAACAAAGATAAGAAATCAAACCGGGCCAAATGAAGTGATCTAGTCCAAGCCCGATTTGATATTCAGCAAGCAAATTCCCTCTCTCACTTGCTTTCACCAACTCAACATACACTTTAACCTGCTGTGGTCAGAACTCAAAGAAAGTGAGAGAAAGCTTCTTCCCTAAGGTAAAAGTTAAAGTTAACCCATTTCATTATACATGCATCATATCTTCTTCTCTTCATCTTCAACGTTATGCCTATCCATTCCAAGATACATAGGAAAGATGTGGTCTGTTCTTCACTGCTATAAATTCACGGTCTCAAACGTATCTTGGGGACCAAGTTAGTTTTAAGGGCTGAGATATGGTTTACCATTGAAAGATCCTTTTGTGTTTGTCGTCCTGAGGCTTTCGGTCAACCAAGGAAAGTCAGAAGCAAAGTTTCTACTCTGAGAATTAATGAAAAAAAGTGAGTTTGTGGGTTGGTGAAGCACAGTGCTCAAGAAGTTGACCTAAGAAGAAGAACCCAGCAATATGCAAGGAGATAAAAGAGGATTTCTGCTCATTCAGAAGCAAGGAGAGATAACCCAGTGTATTGAGGTTTTGTTCTATGAAGAAGTTCTCTGAAGAAGTTCCTCTACTTGGATAGTGTTTTCTTTCAAAGAAGCATTCCGCCAAAAATGAAGAACTGAATCAGAGACAAGCAAATCTGGTTTATCACATAGCAAAGAGGCTGTTGTAGAGGCAATCTCCTTCATGTTTTACAGATTGTAATTTACTTTTCAATGTTTATCTTTCTGTAATTTCTTGAGTAAAAAGGCATATTGAGAGAGCTCAAGTAAAAGCCAATGAGTGAAAAAGGCTTAGTGATACACTTGAGAGAAAAGTCTAGAGTTATTTTTAGATTTCTTTAGGTAAGTCAGTGTCTTGTATCTTGTACCTGTGAGGTATCCCTTTCTTAGTTGGGTTAGCACTAAGAGTGAAGAGTTAGGTATTTGCGTAGCCAATGTCAAGTTAGGTTAGAACTTGAGTGTAAGAGGATTGTGTCAATCCTGTGGAATTAGTGTATGTAATACTTTTAAGGGTAAAGTATACTTTTTGTCCTTAAAGTTTGGCAAAACTTTTAAAAATACCTCTAAGTTTTATTTTGTTTCAATTTTGTCCCAGAAGTTTTTGATTTGCATCAAATATACCCTCGACGGGTAAATTTTCAAAAAATTTAAAACCAATCTAACAATAATGCATGAAAATTATGCTTGATTTGCTTACGTTGAGGATTGTTCTTATGAAATTGTTGTTGAATTGGTCTTAAATTTTTTGAAAAATTAGCCGTCAAGGGTATATTTGATGCAAATCGAAAACTTCTAGGACAAAATTGAAACAAAATAAAACTTAGGGGTATTTTTGAAATTTTTGTCAAACTTCAGGGACAAAAAATATACTTTACCCTACTTTTAACTATAGTGAAAATTCCTCCATTGTTGTGGAGGAGACTGGACGTAGGTTGCATAGCACATGGCAACGGAACTAGGATACATGCTAGTGTTAGCTTCTCTCTTCTCTGCTATATTCTGTTTTCTGATATTCATGAGACAAAAATAAATTGTCTCATATATTTTCGCTGCTGAGTTCGAACAGAATCAGAATTGCAAGTTTAAATCAAAAGGGGTTATTTCAGTAACTAAAAAAAAGGCATAGATTCAACCCCCCTTCTCTAAGCCTATCACAACCTTCAATTGTGTTTTTCAGATGCAGGTCGAAAGACACCTCGCTAGGCGTCCGGAGTTCCACCACAGAGTGGTTTCATTTTGGGGCTTATTTCTGATATTTTGATATGTATATGTATTAGACTCTCCTCTTGTGTATATTACTGCTTTACTTTGTATCTCTTAGAGGTTTATGGAGAAACAGGCTTATATGTATGTAGTTTTGGGCTTCGGGTTATATATATACATATGTAAATATTCTCCGGCAAGCCTTAGTTTCGCAGGCTGAGTTAGGAGCTTGTTATTTTGTACTTTTGGCCCTCTATTCCCACTTTCCGTTTATTTATACTTATGAACCTTGGTTTTCTTAGCACGTAAGTAATCTCGATTCCGGAGCGTTGCGCTTTTTATTTTGAGATTTTGTTTTACCGATTTTTCAAGGCTCCTTGTATACTATCTCCTTTTTATTATTATATGTATATATTTTATTTTAGAGGTCGTAATACCACACCACATCTGTTTTACTGCTTAAGCGTAAAACTCTGTGTGGTAGGGTGTTACATTATGGTATCAGAGAAATAAAAATTTTATCACCTTTTTTAACTACTTCAACACCAAGAAAGTAAGACATCAAGCCCATACCCGTTATTTCATAGTGCTTTATCATAGCCTTCCTAAATTGTTGCCAATAAAGATTAAATCGTCAGCATAAAGACACACGATCAAGATATCTCCAGGTTCAACGAACTTGATATAAAGCCTATGCTCAAATGGACATCTTTTGAAACCATTTTGAGCAAAATAAGAATCAATCTTCTTGTACCATGCTCTTGGTGCTTGCTTTAACCCGTACAAAGTTTTCTTCAACCTATAAACTTTATTTTCTTCTCCAGGAACTTCATATCTTGTAGGTTGCTCAACATGCACTTTTTCTTCTAAAGTGCCATTTAGAAATGCTAACTTAACATCCATTTGATGTATCTTCCACTTATTTTAAGTCGAGAGTGAAATAATCATATGAATAGTGTCTAATCTAGCAACAAGAGCAAATACTTCAAACTAATTGATACTTGACTTTTGTTTGTATCCCTTAGCAACTAATCTTACTTTAAAATGATCAACTTCATTACTTCACTATTGGGTTTGTACTTAATTTTATAAACCTACTTTATGCCAATCGGCTTCTTATCTGCTGGTAAATCTGTCAGCTCTCATGTGTCATTCTTCTCAATGGCATGAATCTTCTCATCATTGCTTTTTTTCAATTGTTGTCTTTAGAGACTTCTTCAAAGTTCAACGGCTCACAACCTGAAAATAGAGTAAAAATTATGATTCTTCATCGGACGAATCGTTGCCATTGCTAACTTCATAATCTGCTAATCTAGCAGGTAGTCTCCGCTCTCTTTGAGGTCTTCTAGATGATTCTGGTTGTGCAGTTGTGTCCTGTTGTCTTTCTTCTTCATCATCACATGTATTTGAAATTACAATCGGCTGTTTTTCTGTCTTTATGTCCCAGTCCCACATGCCTTTCTCATCAAACGTCACGTCTCTGCTAACGATTACCTTTTTTATCCTAGATTATACAGCTTGTATGCTTTTGAGTCTGTGCTATAGCCAATAAAGATACACTTCTCGCCTTTGTCATCTAACTTCTTCCTTAATTGATTTGTCAGAACTTTCTCGATTGATTTTTCTGACTTCTCCAATATTCTACTGATGTGGCTTTCCATGGTTCCTTACAACTCTGCAATCGTCATGGTATCCATATCGTGGGAGTTTAGTATCGTAGTCACCACATGGTCATACTTCATCAGCATAGTGCGAAAAATTTTTTCCACCACTTTACTATCGGGCATATCTTCTCCATAGACTCTCAATTCATTAACAAGATCTGTAATACGAGTAAAATATTGCTTAACAGTTTCTGAGCTAGACATCTCGTACCTTTCATATTCTCTTCTTAAAGACTGTAGCTTTACTTTTTGAGCTTTATCTACGCCTTTGTATGACAGATTTAACGTGTTTCGTGCTTCTTTTGTACTTTTGGCATTTTTTATTTTGCCAGACACCGTATAATCTACACCTTGATGAATTTGAGATAGCGCCAATTGGTCTCTCCTTTGTTGGGCAGCACCTACTCCTTCTTGAAAATCCGGTTCAATGAAATTTCACAGGTTCTGAATCTTCAAATGGATAGACATCAAAGTCTCCTAATAACTATAATCAAGTTTTTCATCTAACTTGGGACCGGACCACACAATATTAAAAGTGTTTGCCATATTGATTTTATGAATAAACAACTATGTGAGAACTCTCTCACACCTCACAAACTTTTAAATACCAAGCACTAGATTAACCAGCTGTAATACCAAATGTAAGTATGATACCCACACTATATTGGCTCCAGGATTACTCACTCACATAAATAACGCTATCATATTTTTTTCATCTCTCAGACTCACTAACACTCATAGAATAAAAAACTAAGGAGTACCTCTCAGTTCTCATAACACATTTTTCATTATTTTTTAACACACAAAATACATAAGGCATATGTGTCTTTATATAGGCAATACTTCATACTAATAATTCATGATTCTACTAGCTTTCTAATACATATATATACTTATTCAACTTTGTTTTTAACTTTGACTATTCAAATAAGTAACTTTTATATCTTTATTAGTTGGCATCTTAGAATTTCTAGCACAACTATTATAAACATCTTAAAAAATTTTTAAATTTAGTCATCAACTTGAAGCTTCTAAATTCCAATACAATTCATAATTCTTCTAGTATGAAGGTGATGAGTGCAACTTGTTATATATATTGATGCTTCATAATTTTTTCAACTTAATTTATAGCCTCTAATTTTAATTAGGAGATAAAATTTGACTTATAATTTTTGTAACTTTTAATTTCATCACTTATAATTCTTGTAACTTTTAATTTTATGATAATTCTAATATAATATAAGTTGATTTAGTTTTTATTAATAATTAGACCTAATTGAAGGAATTATGCAGAGAAAGAGAAATGGAATTGCATGAGAAGAATTGAAAATGGGGAAGTGTTATTGAATGTTTCTTGTTCACTTAATTAGTTAACCATACAATAATAAGGGTATATATACACTTATTAGTAGTAGCTCAATTGATCAAGATTTACAATCTTAGTTAACTTGTAACAGAAGAAACAGATTCTATTACTTCCCTATTAGTGTCTATACTAATGTAATCCTAAGA
>NC_029792.2:7304500-7307136 GCF_000816755.2 Arachis ipaensis
CTTAAAGTTTGGGAGAAAGTTGGAACTCTCTTTGCCAATGATTAGGTCATTACTATTTTTAATCTAGAAAGTTAGAGACTAATCGATAAATATATCAGAAAATAAAAAGAAAACTAAAAAATTTGTTAGATAGATACCTGCTGATAGTAAGCAAGAATCCTAAACCAGAAGCATTATTAAGGATGGATCCAACTATATATGTTGCTTGTGGTTGTCCATAATCAAATTTTTCTTCTATTAATATTACATTGTCAGCAAATATTATTATTTTTTATCAATATTTGTCTAATAATAATTTACATTTATATTTAAAAAAGTTTTATACACAAAAAATATATAATTTTTATTTATGTTTATCAAAATTTACACACATAAATCAATACAGTTTGTATCCACATATATTTTTCAGAATTTGTATACATAAATTTGTAATTTACTTATTAAAAAGAATTTAGTATTTATACTGACCAAATAATAACAAAAAATAATAAATATTACTGACCCTAAGAATTTATCTTTTTCATCGTCTCGCTCGGATATTATAAAATCGGGTAAAGTATATTTTTTGTCCCTGAAGTTTTACAAAAGTTTCAAAAATACCCATAAGTTTTATTTTGTTTCAATTTTGTCCTAAAAGTTTTCGATTTGCATCAAATATACCCCTGATGGCTAATTTTTCAAAAAATTTAAGACCAATTCAACAACAATTTCATAAGAACAACCTTCAATACAAGCAAATCAAACATAATTTTCATGCATTATTGTTAGATTGGTCTTAAATTTTTTTGAAAATTTAGCCGTTCGAGGGTATATTTGATGCAAATTGAAAACTTTTGGGACAAAATTGAAACAAAATAAAACTTAGGGATATTTTTGAAATTTTTATTAAACTTTAGGGACAAAAAGTATACTTTACCCTATAAAATCTTAAATGGGTATACAGAACTTTAATCTCTAGACTTCACCTTAATTAGTTTTCTTTTAATTTTTTGCTAATTCTAAAACTTTAATATTAATTAATTAAAAATTAATTTTTTATACTTATTAAAAATTAAATTACTTAATTAGGCGTATTTCGATTGAAGTGTAACTCTATTTAATTTGATGAAATCTGCTAAGAATTGAAGGTATACACGGTACATGACAAAATAAGATTTCAAAACAAATAAAATTATTCATCCTTTATTTGAAAAGTATAAATGGCAACAACATACTTTCAACTTTCCATTCCTTTATCAAGTTATTACTTTTATTATCTTTTCTTGCATTAATCATCCGGCTCCTGTTTCCAGATTCAAGTTTTTTTTTTTCCCTTAACTATAACTGAAGGAAAAAGGGCCATGTAAGAAATCATGAATTGAAAGTACAAACTTCAACAGTTGAATCGCATATTCATGAAAATGCTTGTATTATATCATACACCTCCTGTTTTGAAGATTTAATGACGGATTATTGTGTTACTTTCAGCATTAATAATTGTTGATAATAAATTTACTTTTGTATACAAATTTGGAGAATACTAAATGATCAATATTTTATTGTAAAAAAATAGAGAATTGATTAATATCAATTTAAACATAAAGCACAAATAATAAGAAGTATGTTGGTCACTTATCATCATTTTTTTTATCTATTAGTAAAAGTTTTTAAAAATATTTTATTTTAATAAATACACAACAAACCTTTTCCAATAAAAAATTATTTTACTGAAATATTATACTATTGGAAAAATTTTAAATGTACCGAAAATACCGGTATTCTAATTGCTTTAACTGTTCATTTCAATTAATATATATTATATATATTTTTTTTTATAATTCAAATCGGAAAAGTTTAAGGCTCAGTAACTTTATTAAATTTTGTCCCGCATGTAACTAACAAGAGAAAAGTGAGTAATCTTATACTATTGGATGAAATCTCACATCATTAAAATCATAATTGATAGTTACTTGATGATTACAAATCACAAAAGTTACTGACCTCTAGCATTTCTCGTTCAAATCAACGGTTAAAATAACTAAAATATCGGTATTTTTAATACACTTAAAACTCTTCCATTTTTTACGGTGTTGCTAATAAAGTTCTTTTAAGAATCCGGCGAAACTGGCTCCATTCGAAAAAAGGACTAACTCTAGAAGTGGTAGAAATTAAAATAAAAATTGAAATGATCTGTTTTAAAATAAAGCTTATCTAATTGTTTGTTCATTCAAAATTTGGAAATAACAAAGGTAAAAATAAAAACAGGTGAACATTTATGTATTTCTCTATTTTCCAAGTATCTATATATCTTAAAACACTGGTTAAAGACAGGCTTACAGACTAATCTTCATTAATTATTACATCAATATGAACGGTGGAACTACAAGTATTAATGCTATATTCCATGCCTTCAAGTTTAATTTTTGGATGTGAATAGTCTTAATATTCTTCGTTTATATTACTTTAAAATTGTTCTTGTTATAGGTTGTATCGAGGGACGGTAGTTAGGGGCGAGTGGAGGCTTAGACTCCAGTTTTTTTAAAGAAAAATTAATAGTAATAAATTATTAAATATAATTTAATTTTTTTAAAAATTTATTTAATATAAATAAAAGTTTAGTCTAATTTAAATATTAATAATTTTTAATATCTAAAAAG
>NC_029792.2:7307260-7307585 GCF_000816755.2 Arachis ipaensis
TCTTTTTTTTATTCATTTTGTATTAATTCTTTCTGTTTTAACTAACTACAATTGAAAGATCTTTTTTAACTATGAATATTGTGAAGAATGATCCAAAAACAAAATGAAAGATGAATTTCTTGTTAATTGTCTTTTAACAAAATTTGACAAAGATTCTATTATCGATGAATTTTATGATACGAGGAATCGACCACTTCGTTAGTAAAAAAGTACACATATTTTTTGCACTTTAAAATATATTCTCTATTGGTATATTTTTGTAATACATCTTACATTATATAATTTTTTGTATAATTTTTTAATATTATATATGTTATTATTGGCC
>NC_029792.2:7307611-7309722 GCF_000816755.2 Arachis ipaensis
CAATAATATTAAAAAAAATTAGAATTTATTTTATTTAGTATTTATTAATTACAATAATTAAATATTAAATAAAGTAAGTTCCGATTGTTTTTAATTTTTTTTGTATCAGAGTATTTATTAGATTAGAAGTTCAATGACTAATTCTTTGAATACTGGCATACTGTAGAGGCACAAAATGAACGACTATCTCAAGAAAATAAGTTCTATTTTTATCCTCTAATAAATATGAAACCTAAAAAAAAAAAATTAAAAGACACAAATTTTCATTCATCTATACCAACTTACGTTGATAACTAATTTTTTTATTATTAAATATTTTCGAATAGAAAAGGTTGACAACCAAAAAAATGGGAATTCCATTAGACAATGAGTCTTATTTATTAATTCACATTTACTATAGTATAAGATAAGTAATTAATAGCAATATACCCAATTAATTAGAGGACGTAGGTATCTTTATCTCCACATATAGGGGAACATATGTATGTGGTGCTATTTAAACCACCAGTCCTTATCTTCATCATTCATCGCCCAATTATTATTAATGTTGATTGCCCTTCATTCCTCTTTAATTCTTCTCTTTAATTTATTTAATTCTCTTGTGATCTATAATTCCTCTTATAGCTTTATTTATTTAATTAGAGAATGATTTCTATGATCCAATAGAACTTGTGAAATATTCTCTTGTGCTTCATCGCTTCATTTATGTAGTATTTACTATCCTCGTGAAGTATGGTTGAGACCTCTTCAATTAATGTATGCTTTATTTATTTAGTCCCTCTCTCGGTTAGTTTGCTTTTAATTAATCATGTATGTCCCTCTTTTAATTTTTTATTCTTGTTTTTCCCTTTGTTTTTCTCGTCAAAGCTAAGTAATAATCATGCACATACACAAGGCATTCCACTTTTAATTTAATGGATCGGAATTACATTTATTCATTCATTCACTTCTTTCATTCTTTCTTTTTTTTTTTTCATATTTAATTATGATTCGTAAGAATGTAATATTTTAGAATTGATATATATATCGTGAAAATTAAATTATCACATAAAGGTTGGTCCAAATCCAGAATCATATATGCCCCAGAAACATTCAAGTCAAATTTGTAAAATGACATCTTGCTCGATCTTATATCCATCTTTATTGCTATTGGCCTATTGATTCATATATACATATTTATATTTATCTATTTATCTATCTTTATATATATGGCTTCATTTTCAAACTTTAACTTTTTCCCCCTTTCTTTTTCGGGGCAGTTGGCCGTTTTCATTTATTATTTTGCTTCTTTTTTATTCATTTCGATGATTTCATTTTTGTGCATATCATTAATTAGATTTATTTTCTTATAAAAAAATAGAATAATTTTTTGACAGTCTATATAATGAAAATAAAGAGTAAATTTTAGACGTATTTCATCGATACAAATAAGAATCAAATTCTAAAATGTTTGCCTCTTTTAGGAATTACACTAATTACTATTCTAGGTTCTAAAATGTCTTAAAGCCACCTTTTTTTTTTAATTTACATAAATTTCATATAATTTTTTTATTTGTGTTATACTAATTTATTTTCTTTTAAGAATCAACAAAGATTCTTTTACTGGTGGTTATATATTAACCGTTGCAAAATACTATATTTTTCATAAAATTTGGCCATGGCAGAATTTTACTTGTTTTATATTTTTTGCATCAATTATTTTAATAGATGTTAAAATTATTATCGTTTTATGCTAACAGTTGACCTGGTCGCAATTTATAAATCGCTGTAATTTTTATTTGACAATTTAAACTGATGTGATCTAATTGTATAATTGTCATTGTTATGTTGATAATTGACCTATTCACAGTTTATAAACTGCCGCAATTTTTTTCAGACAACAATTTAAACTGACGTGATCAAATCACAAAATCGTCACTATTGTTTGTTTTTGTTATGGTTAAAATCCAAATATTCAGTTATAGACACTTTAACAGCATATCTCGAAATTATATAAAAAAACAATTAAAGAATCTTTATATAGATGTAAGTGATGTTAATTAGCTAGCCAGGTTGTGCCAAAACTGAATGTCCATTTGTTGTAGGACATGGTGATGTAAGCAGATATCCAC
>NC_029792.2:7309747-7312033 GCF_000816755.2 Arachis ipaensis
AATGAGTTAGCGAAATAAACTTCAGTTACTACTGTTTTTACCCTCGGTGAACGGTAAAGGAAGTCCTGGTACTGTCGATGTCGATGTACGTCTGGGGGTATATATAGCCCTAGAACAAACAGTCTTCCCTATTGATTAGGTCAAACCACAATAAGGTTGATTCCTTGCTTTTGAAATCACAAGTTCTATATATATATAATCCAATAATGATGACATATTTTTATGACAATAATTATTGAACTTAAAATGTAAAGTTGGCTGTTAAAATCTTTTCTAAAACTTAAAAAGTTATTGGATTTAAAGGATAGAGAATATACTATATGATTATTTTGTGTTGTGTATTAATTTTTTTTTTATAAAATTTAATATTATATTATGTACTACTATCCCTTTTAAAAATTTACTGTTAATATATCTTACCATTTTTATATCTAACAAAAATGTATAAAAACTTGAAATGTAATCGTCCAAATCACCCGCTAGCACGACCACCCCCTAAGAGAGTCCAGTGCTCTCGCTGGCACATCGATCCGAGTTCCGGCTCTGATACCATTTGTAACAGCCCAAACCACCCGCTAGCACGATATTGTCCGCTTTGGCACACAAGGTCTCACAGTTTTGTCTTTGACGATAGGGATGATAGACAAAATCCCCTACACTCACTCGTCAAAACGCGTCATATTAGGGAGAGGTATCCACACCCTTATAAGGCATACTTCGTTCCCCTCCCCAACCAATGTGGGACCTTACATGAAACAATCTAATTAATTATTATAAATTATTGACTAAAAGTTATATATCAATTCTAGCATATATTTACAATTAGTAATATTTTTCTATGATAAATTAAATTAGTTTCATCACTATTGATTTTAATGTAAGTCCCATATTAACATTCTAACTCTAATATATTTTTTTTCCTTCTTCACTTGAGTTAAATATTTATAAATATATTTTTTTGTCTTGATAAATAGCATCATATTATTGGGGCCCTCTTCCCCTCTCTCTATCAAATACCAAGTCATCTCTTTTTTAATTTCTTTGGTGAATGGGTAATAAGTCATCACTGAAAACACAAAAAACCACATTGTCGTGGAACAGTTCACCGGCGCAATTGAAGGCTTCTTTTCTTTTCTTGTATTACTAGTTCATAGTCTTCCAATTTTCCATTAAATAAGCCTACATAGTAGAAGAATTCTGGTAGAAATCAAAACTATTAATACACCATATATAGTAGTCAGCCAAGAATTTAATTAAGAATTTTAAGACGTTGTCTTTTTTTGGAATCTTTAGTATAATAATAGATATAGATATAGTCATATAGATAACTTTTTATCATGGTAATATGGACTTGGGAGTCAAATTGATTAAGACCTAATGAAATTAAAGCTCTTGGTTATTAGTGGTGATTATAATTTATTCCAGGCAAAAACATGTCATTATTATGGTTGCTGTTTTCCATGTTGACTATATATAATAATGAAATTAATTAAGGGTAACAATAATGTGCCAATTTATTGTAGGATTATTGTCCTACTCATAAAGTTATAATTTTCGAAAGGGGGTTGCAAGTGCAATATGTAACCATAAATTTACGAGATCAATATTACCGGGCTCACCATGTCGGCTACATTTGGTTTCATTATTTATTGTTTTGCTTTGAGTAAAGTATCGTTTTTGTCCTTAACGTTTGAGGTAAATTTTATTTGTGTTTCTAACGTTTAAATCGTCCTATTTGTATTCCTAACGTTTGTAAAAGTGATTTAATGTTATTCTACCGTCAATTACACATCATGATCGCTTTAGTTTGAGTTTTAAAAATCTCTTCTTGAGGTTAGAATACAAATGTTTGTGATAGAATCGATGATCTACTCCGAAAAATAGCTCATCAAATATTAAAACTAATTCCTACAACATTTACATAATTCACTTTTCTAGGGACATAATTGAATCTAAACACAAATAGTGGGTATAATATTAAAATCGACCACATCTAAGTGAGACCTAATTGAGAATGAATACATCCAAATGAGAATAATTGAAAAATATAATCTGAATTGTTAGTATAATTGATAGTAGGATAACATTGAATCACTTTTACAAACGTTAGGGATACAAATAGGACGATTTAAACGTTAGGGACACAAATAGGACTTACCCCAAATGTTGGGGACAAAAATGATACTTTACTCTTTTGCTTTTTATATATAGGTTAGTTCATTGTGTAGTTTGAAACTAAGAAATTTTTTTTTTTTTTATGTACACAATAATTCCTTAATCCTCCCT
>NC_029792.2:7312119-7313297 GCF_000816755.2 Arachis ipaensis
TATAATTATCAGATATCATTTATTGATTAATAAGATATATTTATGATATTGAATATGTATGTAAGTTTGTGTGTTGGTGAGGATGCCTATAATATAGGATTTAAGAAAAGAAAATTTAAAAGACATTTTCCTTAAATTTTATTAGCTCATGGAAATTGATAGATACTTCAATATATATAATAAATTGAAATCATGAATGAAGCTAAGGGTAAGTATTTATCCTGATAACAACCCATTATATATAATTTTCCAGTTAGCTCAAATTTTATTGTTTGTTTGAAAATGAAATATTATGATATTAATTTATATAAATTAACAACAAAGTATATACATCATCTTTAATTTTTATATATCTGTCATGAACTTAATTGGATGAAGAGGGATTTCAAATTTAGATAATCGGTTAATTATATTAGAGAGTGGTGTCAACCCACTTTCAAAATATATAAGTAATCAAACACTAATTCAGTGTTTCTGGACACATTGTCTCTGCCAACCGTGGAGAACCTTGACCATTGGGGAGAATTCGGGAAGGAATCAAGTGAGAGAACATAAGATGAGAAAACACCACATCTAACTTAAAACCTTAAAGTGTCAAGTTAATGGGTCTCTCATATTATAAACTCCTCACTCTTCCTTGCTTTCTTTGATGTGAGACTAACTTCAACACTCCTCACACTTATAACACTAACAGTATCCTGTCTCTATAAACCAACACAACTTTAAATACAAATAATATTATATGACCAATAAAATTTATCCTTTTTAATCAATACTTATTAGTCAATTAAAATATTAGTATACTAAATTCTAAATTTTAAATTATTTATCTTAAATTCTAATAGTACAAAAATAAAGTATTAGTCCAACATATTGATTAATATATACTAACAAAAATTATTAGCCGCGTAACATTTCTCATTAAATAATTTACATGACCAGCTAGTTATAGATTCTTGATGCATGCCTTATTAATTATAAGGATCCTGAAATCAAATTATTTCATTTCAAAAATTTAAATTGGTAGAGAGAATTATTTTTAGTTTTGAAATGTAAATTGTATATATAGGCATATTTTCTTAAATTTTTGTTTTTCTATCTTATGCTTAAATTTCTTCTTTTAATATAATTTAGAGTTTAAAATTAAAATTAAGTTTTAGAAATTAAAAGAATTTATA
>NC_029792.2:7313322-7325287 GCF_000816755.2 Arachis ipaensis
GTTTATAATTTAATATAACAAAAAAATTTAAAAAAATTGACTGATATTAGTTAAAAATTTAGTTTCTTAATTAAACTCTAAATAAATTAAACTCTCCCGTCTTATTAATACTAATGAGAATATTAAATCAGAGAACAAATATGAAATCTTAGCCAGAATGTACCGGCGATTGTAATAAATAGCACAGTTGAGAATTCAAATTATTTTTTTCCGGACAGGCGATCACCATAATAAATACATGGACAATGGTTTGGTAAGTGGTAACAAAACTATTATAACGATGCCGTATATTTTCATTTAAAAATATTATTGAATTAAATAAAAATACCAAAAAATAGAACTTGTACAACACCTTTTATTATATACCATGTGCTTTTCTCCTTTATTTTTTCCATATTTAGCTTGAATGTTATAACATAGTTACTTGCTATATGAGACTTATATACATATATATATTTTAACAATTCACTCTATTTTAATGCTTTATGTTGTATACTTTTGATATGCTTGTAAGATTTTCTTAAATTGGAAAACAAAAATATGTTTATTGATTTTGAAAAGTGTTAGTGTTGCAAGTACGAGGAGTATTGAAGTTAGTCCCACATCAAAGAAAGTAAGGAAGAATGAGGAGTTTATAAGATGAGAGACCCATTAACTTGACACTTTAAAACACTTTAAGGTTTTGAGTTGGATGTGTTATCATCTCATCTTATGTTCTCTTACTTAATTCCTCTCTGAAATTTTCGGGCCCAACAAAAAGTTATGTTTACATATGTTATAAATTTGTATTCCCTTTATGACTTTATTCAAAATTTTAGAAATTAAAACACAAATAAAAAACTATATTTTTTTTTTTATATTTATATCTCTCTTGTTTCTGTATTTGTGTCATGCTGCCTGCAAACAAAACTCAGTGCAATAATAATGGAGTGCAAGAAAGGATTATTTAAAGCATAGAGTGTCTTTGAATACGTATATGAGAGTATCTTGATTCGGATTTCGGCACAAGTATTTAAAGCATATATAACTGAAATGAAAAGGGAAAATTATGAAGCTAAAAAATAAAAGTGTTCTCATTGAATGACATAATATGCACACAATGGATTCCTTTAATTTACATGATTGATTCGCAGAAGTGCCAACTACATATGTACACATTGGAAACCTTCCTTAATGTAAGAAGCTTTGTAATAAATATGAATCTTATTAAATTATTGAATGATCATTAATGTTATATATATGCATATGCACCTCTTTTAATGCCTTATTATTGAAATAGGTATTGTTGGTAGAAGGTCCATATTATTATTATATTATTAATAATTCTAATAATAATTGAAATATTTAAATTATTCTTCTATAGCTTGATTGGTGGAATGCATATATATTGCATGCAATGAAACCCTCTCATATTGAGAAAAGAAAATTAAAGAGAGGAAGAGATTTGGGGTATCTTCTTTCCCTCGTACAATAAATGAATTTGGTGCTTACACTAAACAAACCAAACTGTTTTCTTCTCTACCAAGACAGATTTGGCATATGTGGGTAATAAGTAGGGGTGGAAACAGGTCAAGTCAGGCCAGGCTTTACTCTTAACAGACTTGACTTGGCATGTAGTTGATTGACCTGAATCTGAGCCTGGCCTGCAGCCTGCATATTAAAAGGTCCAAACAGACCTGACAGGTCAGGTCAGGCTAATTAGTGAGTCTGCACCTAGCCTATTAACATAATAAGGCTTTTATAATAATCTAAGCCTGTGCCTATTTTATAACAGGTCAGACCAAACCAAGCCAAACACAGACCAAACTGCAGGCCCCTAGCAGGCCGTCTGATTTTTTCCCACCCCTAGTAATAAGTGGTTTCCACTGTTTTTGTATAAAAGAAAATAAGTAAATAAAACTACCTTTTTTTATATAAAATAAATAAATAAAAAATTTGTCTCTAATAATTTTTTTTTTGGTTTCTTAAAAAGGAAAAATTAACAAGATAGTCTTTGATCTTTTAGAATATTAAATAAATTAATTCAAGAATAAAAAGATAAATTGGACTCTAATATTCTTTTAAAAATGACAAATTAGTCTTCTATTTTTTTAAAGAGGAGTGTTAGGGGCTCGTAACTTTTGTGTTTTGTAACCATCAATTGGCCATTAATAGTATTTTTAATGGTGTGAGATTAAATCCAATAGTGGGAGATCACTCACTTTTCTTTTGATGGTTAAGTGCTGACCACAAAACACAAAAGTTGCTACCCCCTAGACTTTCTCTTTCCTAAAGCATATACATAATATGATAAAGTAATTAAATTGTCTAAATTTTTAAAAGATGAGAAATTAATTTATCTTTATGTTTACTAAAAACTAATTTATCTAATATTATAAAATATTAGAGGCCAATTTTGTCAATTTTTTATTGTTAGAGACTAATTAACTATGCTATTATTTTTTAAAAAAAAAAATTCACGATATTTTCCAATTAAACAAGTCGATGAGTAATTCTCACGAATTTGAGCTTTATGTTAAAATTTGTCACTGAACAATGAATTATTGCATACACAAAATAGAACTCAAACTTCTAATATTTGCTTAAACAGACCATTGAACTAACTAATAGACTGATTCAAATTGTGTTTTTTTTAAAGATCTTAATCTATTAAGTAGCGTTTGTTTTGAGGTACTGAGATAGAGACTGAGAGACTGAGACTCAGTATCATGTTTGTTGATTCAGAGACTGGTGCTAAAATTTCTGTCTCTGTCCCCAAATTTTTAGTATTTCAGTACCTCCAAAAAGTGAGGACACATGTGACTAAAATTTTTAGAGATGGAGACCGAAACTTTAATAACATTTTATACCTAAAATACCTTCATTTTAATTAATTAATTCCAATTTTACCCTTTGCACAAATTAAATTAGAATTTCATTCTTGTTTCAATTTCTGTCTCCCACTTTGTACCAAACAGAATATTGAGATTTATTTCAATCTTTGTCTCTTAATCTCTGTACTCAGTCTCAGTCTTTCTGTCTCTGTCTCCCACCAAACGCTACCTTAGCACTTAAGAACTCTGTGCTAGGCTGCTAGCCATATTTACTTATGGATTTTTTTGGGTCTTGGATTTACCCATGGATTGAGTTAGCCAAACTTTTCTTCTTGGGCTTAACAGTGTTTGAAAGCCCAAAAGGGGAAAAAAAGCCCACTTTAAGCCATAAAGAATAAGACCCTGATTCGCACGACACGCTTCACGAGCTTAGAAGTGCGAACCCTTTCGTTCCATTCAGAAATCAAGCTCCAAGATTTCGAAACGTGAAACGAGAGAGAGAGAGAGAGAGAGCGATGGCAACTCTGGACTCCGACGTACCAATGGTTCCGGCCGGCGAGCCTTCCAGCAGCGCGGGTCCTTCCTCCAAGAAGCCCAAGCGCTTCGAGATCAAGAAATGGAACGCTGTTGCTCTCTGGGCTTGGGGTTTGTAACCCTAATTCTCTCTTTCTCTCTTTTTTCCCTTCTATTCAAAATTCTCCTTATCCTCCACGATCTTTATTTTTTTACTTGTTTTTCTTGTTGAATGCAGATATAGTTGTTGATAACTGCGCTATTTGCCGGAACCATATCATGGATCTCTGTAAGCACCTTGATTTCAGCTGGTTTTTACTTTTGTGAATAATAATTTTCTGTTTGAAATAATTATTAATCGTATTAATTCTTGTTTTGATTCTTGGATTTTGATTGTGAACAATTCAGGCATTGAGTGCCAGGCTAATCAGGCTAGCGCCACTAGCGAGGAATGCACTGTAGCGTGGGGTATGTTATGCTGTGCTAATATATATTTTTATTCTGAGTAATTTGTTCGGTTTTGGTGTTCATGCCACTGTGAAGCTTATTATTGGTTAGAACTTTGTGTCAAATAGGGTGTCTGAGTTAGTATTGTTAGCTGAAATTTTAGGGGCTTTTTGATCAACTCCAAACCCTAAGGTCTAACTTGTGCTATTTGGGATATGCTGTTCTGTGCTTGTAGCTATTCTTTTCACTTAAACCATATGGGGCCAATATTTTTCATTTAAAGCAAGGGAAATAATAGATCATGATTTAATTTGTTTTGTCAAAGTATGTATTTATAGAGCCATAATTTGCTCTGTAAAGATTTTGGCATTACTAGAATGTTTTTGATTGCTTAACTAATTGATACTTAATAATATCGTGGTTCCTAATTCTTTTCGTTTAGCATAGGACATAGTGCATTGGTAATTTCTTCAAGAGGTAGATAGAACATTTGGTTTGTTTCTGTTTGAGAAATTGGATATATGTTGTACTTTATTCAGGATTATAAAGGATATTCACTGGCCCTTTCTCTAGTTTTATGTTCTTCTCTTGTTGTTACTGTCTGGCTTGGCCGTTCAGGATTACGCAAAATGTTGCTTGATTTGGCTGATATCTTATGCAGGAGTTTGCAACCATGCTTTTCACTTCCATTGCATAAGCAGATGGCTCAAGACCCGTCAAGTTTGCCCTCTAGGTACATATCTGGTTTTATTTCACCTCACTTTTTCTGTTTGAACCTATAATAGATTAGTTGGTAACCTTCTCACTGCCTTGGTGTCTTATTTGCTGGTATAGATAATAGCGAGTGGGAGTTTCAGAAATATGGCCACTAGAACTTTGGTGCCGCCGAGCTACTCGCTGCTTGCCACGAGCGAGATGACGGTTGTGGATCCTTCTAAGGAAACATTTATATCCCTGTCTGGCTATTATATTTGCCTTGCTAATTATCTTTTGGAAGAAAACTTATCCAGTAGAATTTGATCCACACAGACAGAGTAACATGTAAAGTTTCACTTTAATATTGAGTAATGTGTTCCATGATGATTTGCTCATCTTGGCAGTGTTTCCTGTTTGTATTTTGCAATCTACAATACAATCTGTTGCCTTGCTAACTGAGAATTTCTTTTCCACCCTTTCAAGATTGAATTGTGAGTTGCTATATCCAGCTGAATAATTTTCCTACTTATCTGAAACTGTATTAACGATTAATGATGATCTCCAGTTGATATGCCACGTGTATGTTTAACTGATAAAAAATGTTGGTGACTAAATGGCGTTGTAAGTTGTAATTGTGTAAAGTGTGTGCAACAATAGTATCGTATTCTTTTCCCTTTTGTTTTTCTTTTTGTTAATAATTATCCCTTTTGTTTTTCTTTTTGTTAATAATTATCCCTTTTGTCATATGATAATATAATATAGGGGAATGAAATCTTGACCTTGACTCATCTTGCCCCAGCTTAACTGTGTAGAGAAGGACTGAATTAGATTTGTGCTAACATTGTCAATTCTGTATTAACTTTATAGAGCTTCGCGATTAAGGATGTATTATTTTGTGTTATCATCATACTTTGTGAAAATGATGTCCCCTCCCTAACCCATTTCGTACGGAAGTGCTCGGTTCTCGTTTTGTTTTTTTCAATCAAGTTGGAACTTGCAAAGTGATTTGACAGATAGAAGTGGATTATGATGGTTAAGCAACTTATTCGTGCAATTGTGCAAAATAAAATAATTAAGCCGAATCAGAACCAATGGAAACCCCAGTAGAACTATCTAATTACTATGAATCTATGATCAAGTAATCCTCATTGGTGTGGCACAGACTATTTAGATGATAATGGTTGAGCATAAAATTACAATTATTTACTCACACCAATAACCAAATTAATACACAATCCTAATATACCATGATATCTATTCTTATGCATACTCACACACAAGTTCCTATATGTATGACTGAATGTGTTTTGAAGGTAGAGAAAAGCCTTCAAAGTCATCCACAAGCAGTTAGAGTAATTCTTGCTCTCCAATATGAAATTCATGTCAATAATTCCAATTTGGCTGTGAATTTTGACCCCACAATACAGAGGCTTTAACTCTACTGGTTCTGGTCTGCTGCCCTAAGCAGATTTTTAGCTGAACTAGTCAGTCCTATACACTTTTATTTTTCTTCATTCCCATTAATTGTGTTCGGTTGAAAAAGGTAAGCCATGACAATGAGAAATGGCCTCCAATCCTAAAATGAAAAATAATAATAGAAACAAAAAGAAAATCTCTTGTGAGCCACAAAGGTCAACCACCTTCACCATTAGTTTTTTTTCCCCTGCACGTTCTCTACTACTTGTTCCCCTACGCAGGCTTGCACCCTTCAACTGTTAATTTAACTCCCTCATACTCATAGTCTGATAGTCATAGTGCCCCACTGGCCCCACCTCCATGATTCTACTTCTACTTAATGGCTTCCCATTTTTCTCCATAGTTATATAAATTATAAACAAACTCCTCTTAGAAATAACAGAAAAAAGGGTCTCTATGATGGAGCATTCTCTGAATCCATCTATGGGGAAAGAAGCAGTCTCTGATGAAGAGAGTGGGTGGACTTCTTACTTCCAAGACTTATCTCAAGGCATGGTGATCAAAGAGCAAAGCTACTGTCTCAGTTTTGGTGGTGGATCCTCTTTGGTCTCAGATGCTTCTTCTTCTTCTGCTGCTGCATGGAAGAAATTCTCTTCAATCCAGCAGGATAATAATCATAATCACAATCATCACCTTCCTTCTTGTTCTTCAGTTATTAGGAAGCCTTTAAGCCTCCCTAAGAAACTTTGTTTCAAGAAAACAAGAGCCAAGCAGATATCACAAGAAGATGATGATCCCTTGGAAGACACTGCTAGTTCCCCTCTCAATAGTCCCAAGGTATATAAAATAATTTGCAGGTGCGATCATACCAGTACTAATGCAACACAACAGTTAAACTTATATGGCGAAAGTAGTACTAGGATACGAAACCGTTAACCTTATGATTTCATTGTTTTGTGTAGGTAGGAGACTTGAATTCAACAGAAACTATTTCAAGGAAGATTGATGATTATCAACTTGGTTCTGTGGTATATACTATATATATGTATAACCTTAATTTGTCATTATAATTTTTAATTTGCATTAGAAGAGAAGAAACTCTAGTTTTATGGTTTAGTTTGTAATGATGATTCTGCAGGGTAACAAGGGATTGGAATCAGAGTTGCAGACAAATGAGGGTGGTGAAGTGAATTTTCATGGAAAGAAGAATATTGATGAGTGCAATGATTTGAAGAAAAGAGGGCTATGCTTGGTTCCTTTTTCCATGTTGGTTAATTATTATGGCTGAATGATTGATACCATTCCAAAAATGTGCCCTTCAATTCCTCATCTACTTTTTCTATGTTGATTCTATGTAGCTCAAGTTGTAGAATTGGATACTCAATGTGATTTGTGACTCATCATAATTTTTATCATACCAATCAATGTTAACAATCTGCTGAGTCCAAGAATTTGTATCTTGTTAAGTTGCTCACCAAGAAAGAAATTTAGTTACACTGTTCATCAAAATTTTATGTATGATTATATCAATTGCCTAACACAAATTATCTTCTTTTATCTTATATGTTTGGGTTTGATTAGGTAAATATGATTTGTAATAATAACCTGGCTCCAAAATTAGGCCATCCACTCAAGAAGACAAGACTAGACTAGATTCTGATTGTTGTTACTTGTTATAGTGCTTCAGCATTTCTCTTATGTTCATTGAACACAATAAAAATAAAATAATTAATTAAGAAAGGTGAGAAGGTGTTGAGATATATATCCAGAAAACATGTGGACGGCAATATTATAAAATTTGAAATGGATAGACCAAATAATGGGGTCATCGGTGGAGGTGAAAAAGGTTAAAGAAATTAAAATAGTGATAATAAACCCATAAAAATAAGTTTGAAACTACTTTTATTTAAAAAAAAAGAAATAAATAAACATAAATAAAAGAGGAGTGAAATAAGAAGATAAATTTTCTGGAATTAAGAAAAAATCTTCACTTTGTGATGTTGAAAATCCAAGATTATTCCTAGGTAGTTCAACATTATTAACTAATAACTATATTAAGGTTGTGTGGGGCATCTTAAGGATAGGCACCACTTTAGCCTTTAAGGTAGCGTTTGTTTTGAGGTACTGGGATAGAGTGAGAGACTGAAATACAGTATCATGCTTGTTGGCTCAGAGACTGGTACTAAAATTTTTGTCTCTGTCCCTAAAATTTCAGTATTTCAGTACCTCCAAAAAGTAGGAACACAGGAGACTGAAATTTTTAGAGACGGAGACTGAAATTTTAATAACATTTTATACCTAAAATACCCTAATTTCAATTAATTAATTTCAATTTTATCCTTTGTGCAAATTAAATTAGAGTTTTATTCTTATTTCAATTCTCTCACTTTTCAATTTTAAAACTAGAATACTGAAATTTATTTCAGTCTTTGTCTCTTAGTCTCTGTCTCTCAGTCTTTGTTTTTCTACCAAACGCTACCTAAGAGTGAGCAATCCTTTGAGGTTTATTTGTAACAATCTTTTGAGTGATTAATTTACTTTTTGTTTAAATAAATATCAAAATTTAAATTTTATTTATTTTATATTTATTGATTAGCAATAAACTCTTAAATAGAATTTAAATATATAACAGATTAATATTTAATCTATCAAAATGAAGAATATTATGAAGAAATATTTATAATTATTGTCTTCTGTATTCATATTGTCACCTTTAAATTGCATTATTCTTCTGATATAGATTAAGGTTGTTTATTCTTCCTTCATTCCAATGCAACTTTTTTAGAATTAAGCAACTTTTTTTCTGAATTAGAAAATAATTAACAATATGCTGTTGTTTACTTTAATTTCTATATTATTGCATTGCATGGTATACTTCTAATACAGTATTTCTATAAGACTATAACTGTCTTTTTCCTGAAAAATTTCATTCATTTTTTAAATTCGTTCATGACAAAGTAAAATGGCATGTAAGAATTGTAATCAACACTCAAGTTCTGTAGAAATTAAATTACATATACACTCATGGCAAACAAGTATATTTACTTATTCGGCTAAGATATACTTGTGATGAAGAATAGTAAAATATTTAGAAATAAAAAATGTTAAAAACAATAATTTTTATTAATATTAGATAATACTTTACATTAATATTTATTTTTATACTATTAAGATTTAAAATTTAAAATTACTATAAAAATATCTTTAATTGATTAGTCATCAAAAACGATAAATTCTATTCATCATATAATGATATAACATTACTCAAAATACAAAGGGATAAGAATAATAAAAAAATAACACAACAATACAGAAACAAGAAAGGTATAGGGGAGCTTCGTTTTTATGTTCCTTGTACCTTAGGAAAAGTAGTGATTAATTTATAGCATGTAATAAACATGAAATACTAGAGTGATAGGTTTAAATATTAGTTTTCATCTTGTGCTTCCTGCTTGCCAATCATTTGATGAAGAATATAATTAAGAATATTCAGAAACGGCTACCATGTGCTCATAAAATCGAAGTATCAGATACAAGCTTCTTAAACGCATTTACCCACCATTGGGCATAGTTTCTGATTTTAAATATCTAATTCTGTAAATTTAATACCTCTTATTTAAGTAGGATATATGTATTATTATCAAAATAATAATAGGGTAATGTTAGGTAGACAAAAAAAAATAGCTTGTCTTATTTAGTATTGAGGTCTGCTACACATACAAGTCTTTTTGACTTACAAGTCTTACAAGTTGCTACACATACAGGCTTTTTAATGCGTTATTCAACCGCTTCCTGTTTTCAAAGGGCTACACTCACCATATATTATGAATGCCTCTCCTTCTTCTTCCTCCATGAAAACGAGGTTCTTGCCAAATTTGTTCGATCTCCTTCGTGCGTTCTCTCTTCACATTTTCATTCGTTGTTTTACCTGCGTTTATCACTGGTATTCTTGCTTCATTTTTTTTTCGATTTTCATGGTTTCTGAAATCAAGCTTTGAAATCGTTTTGAAGATAATGGAACTTCAGAAATACACCCAAACGATTACAGAAATACACCGAAATGATTACAGAAATACACCCAAACGGTTACAGGAATTCACCCAAACGATTATAGAAATACACCCAAAGGATTAAAGAAATACACCCAAAGGATTTAAGAAATACACCCAAAATTTTTTGAAGTACACTTTATGCATAATTCATAACTCTTTCTCTTTCTCCTCCTCATCTTCTGCTGCTTCTTCTTCTTCAAAAACGATTTCAGAGTTTGATGTCAAAAAACAATGGAAATCGAGAATAACAAAGAAAGAAAATAGAGAGAAAAGCACGTAAATGAAGAAGGAAAAAGAGAAGGTAAGAAACGAAAGAAAAGAAGAAGAAGAAGAGGAAGAGGAAGAAGAACTGCAGTAAGAAGAAGAAGAAGGTGCAGAAGATGAAGAGGAAGAAGATGAAAAACGTGCAGTAACGGTTCGAAACGCGTTAATATAAATAACTTGTAAAGACTTGTATAAAAAAACGCTTGTATGTGGAGAATTATTCATTAGGATTAATTAATTGTCGCAACAATTAATAAATACTAAATAAGACAAATTATAGCTGTTTTTGGCTGATTTTCTTTGGTTACCAAACATATCTCGTGTATTTGTGATTATTAGATATATTTAATTTATAAAAAATAAATTAATAAATTAGTTATTATATACTAGTATACACAATTCACCCTCTCAATTATTCTACCATAAAACAAAGATTATTATATTTATTTCAAAGATTTTGGTTTTTCTTTAATTTGTTAAAATTGTGAATATTTTTCTATTGAAAATAATTATTCTTAAAATTGGCCATTTTATAGAATGCATGACTCTTGCTAAGATTAAAGGAGTATTATTTATGAATCTAATCATTCATGTGTTGTTGTAATAGTATATTCTTTTTTTTTTTTTTAATTCCTCTCTTCTCCGATATAAGTAAGACTTAATGCAAATTACTTTACAGCTATATAGTTTGGTACAATCATAAAGGCGGTTCACCCTCTCTATTGTTCTCATATAACCAAGATTATCATATTTTATTTCACAAATTAAAAGTCCAAGTTAATTACAATTAAGAGATATTTATTATAAATGAAAAATAAACATACCCACAAACGTAACTACTCCTATATCTTTGGACGTTTAATCCATGCTTTTGCTTTTGTGTGCATGCATGGATATGATGATTTATTTTGTGAGTAAGCTTTATATAAATAGTTAAGTTATGGTTCAAAGCATAAAAATGAATAATGAATACTACGTGCGTGTTAAATGTTTCATTGCGCAGTGTATATATGAGTGTGTGTGAAAATTCAGGTACAGTTAATTTTACGTGAAATTGATAATTAAAAATTGTTAGATAAAAATTTAATTAAATTATTTAACAATTTTTAACTATTAACTTCACGTAAAGTTGACTGCAACTAAATTTTTACCGTATATGTACTTATGAATTATGATTCTATATGTGAATGCTTTGCATATGAACTTTGGTTGTCTCCATCACAAAGCAATAATTCATAAATGGTGAAAACTGTTGACATTGACAATGATTTGATCTCTGTATTGTTACATATATGCCATGCCAATAATAAGATTAAAGTCTTGCACATCAAAAAAAAGTTAGGATTAGACTTGTAACCGATAAAAGAAAAGAATTAAAATATTTATATAAGCCTCTTCTAGTGGATAAACTTTCCACTAATTTGAAAAGACAATTAATTAGTCCGAACCACTTGGACTATAAACGCGTTTAAATCAAAGGTTAGGTAACCAATCAAATAATTAACTATCACTAATAATAATCATCTTTTAATTAAAAAAAAGATAGAGAACAACTTTTTGAATATTTTTTTATTAGTTTTTGAATTTTTTTATTATAATTTTTGATATTTTTTATTATATTTTACATTTTTTTAAATGTATGTCATGGATTAGAAGATGAAAGGTCTATAGTTCAAAGACCATCTTCAAAGTTCAAACTATTATCGCTTTCATAGATTTTATCGCTACGGAAAATTTTCAAACTATATTATTTAGACTCGCGTA
>NC_029792.2:7325351-7327797 GCF_000816755.2 Arachis ipaensis
TATATCTGTATTCAATTACATAATACCACATCAATAAAAATAATTACTTTTTATATTGACTGCTTGAATAATTATCAAAAAAACGAATATAATTATATAACTATGTAAAATATTTTACACAGTCAATACATTAGAATTAATCTCTATTTTTAATCAACATCTTATTTTTATATTATTATAAATTAAAATTTAAAATTTAAAATTTAAAATTTAGTACTTAAAATATGATTGATTAAAATGATCGTGTAGCATGGTTCATTTTACAACACAACTAACCAACTAACAACAATCACAGTTTAAAACCGAACATTTTTACAATCATTATGCAATATCATAGGTTAGGATAAGCATTTATGGCCACTTGGCCACCAACAATCGCATCATCCTCCAGCACAGCATCCCTTAAATGCGATTAGAAAGCTCTTTTTGTTACAATGTACCTACGCAAACTTACATATAAATTTGCATGATTACAAATATATAGTGTATTTTTTAATGTAATGGTTTTTATATATGGTGGTTGCATTTATTAACATGAAGAAAATAGAGTAAATTTAATTTGAAACTCTATCTATACATAATTTCTTCTTTTAAGTTTAATTAATTAATTAGTATTTTAAAAACATTCGGTAAAACTTGTAAGAATATTTGTTAAAATTTATAAATATTCACAATATTAACTTTAAAAACTGTCTTTTTTGAACTATATACAAGTGTTTTTAAAATACATACTCGTTATTATTAGTTGAATTTAATTTTGACACACATTCAAGTGTAAAGTAATTTTACTCTTAGATTAAATTACGTAAGATCATATTCGTAAAAATAACTATTTTTTATATTAACAGCGTGAATAATCATTTAAAAAATAGATGTAATTGTATAATTATGTAAAAAAAAAGTATGAGAAGATAAGGTATGTTTTATACAATGTGTACAATGGAGTTAATTTGAAATTAAAACTAAATTATAGGCAACTAATTAATTTTGAATAGTTTTCAATTTGAAATTTAAATCAAATATTAAGATTACCGTCGGAAACAAATAAACTACCTTCTTTTCTCACCTCTCTCTTTCAATACGGTTTGTTAGAGTTCTATGCCTTTCTCATAGAGTCTTGCTGTTATACTAACGCCACGGTCACCAGCCGCCATCGAAAATCGTGCCGATACTGTTCCGACTGGCGCCGTTGCCGCACAGGCCACCGCCAAGGGAGGACGCGCATATTGTGTGGGGGCAAACTAACGGCACCGCAGCAACCCGGACGTCCAGCGCCTCCGTGGCAGCCGCTGTGTGCCTTCTTCTCGACACCGTCCTCACCTCCTCCGATGCGCATTTGCTTTCTCCCATTCCTTCAAGTCTCTTCTCACCGATAATACCACCATGCTCTTCTTCTTCTTCGGATCCAAACATGGTTATCGGTGTCTCAAAATTAAACTCTTATTAATTATACAAATTATATAGCATTAGCAAAAATGAGATAAAATGAAGAATGATAACCTTTTCAAAATGCACCATTATTATTCTTACTCTCCTAAACCTAGTTGTTCAATAATATATAATTGAGTTTGAATGATGGAAGTAGTTTGAACTTGTTTATGTTATGAAAGGCAATGATGAAAGGGATGTGGTGATGGATAGGGTAGAAAAACGAAGCTTTCCTATGCTTCACTATGCCTAATTAGGTCGTTTGGTGGTCCATGTGCTACTGTGCTACAATTTTTAGGTTAAAATAACAATAAGCAGAAGCAATATACAGAGGCAACAGAAAAATTATTTGATCTTATACAAAATCATGGAAATTAAATCTAAAATAATTTATATGTCGTCTAAAATATTTTCTCCCTTTTATATATACTTTTGGCTATTTATTATTGCCACTTTTGGAAAGCTATAATTCATGCGTGATTTACGGCTTATGGCCATAGAGGCAATTTGAAAGCCAAGGCACAAATATCCAAAAAAAAAAAAGAGGAGGAAAAAACTTGTTGATTTTCAAATGATTTGGATATATATAAAGTATAAACTAAGCATAGTAACCACCATGCATGTGGCAGCCTCAAACGTAGTCCTTTTGGTGAGTGTAATTTTGTATTGTATTGACTTTTGTGGAAAACAAGGTTCTCTTGTCCCCCGTGACAAGAATGAAAATATGAAATAGTAGTAAAATTAGTGTTATTTAGTCCCCGTGAATAGAAAGAAGCAAAGGGAGATAGCTAAGCATGTTGGGGACAATGGACATTGTGTTTCTCACAAATACATTGAACTTTTTCATTTCAATGTACAATCTCATATTTATTATCTAAATTCTCTACTACTATTATTATTATTGTTGTTGTATATATTATCCAACTTAGGAGTATAATTAAAATATATTGAAATGTCGAAATAAAATAAAATTAGATGTTAATGATAAAATTAAAATAAAATATAATATAATACTAAG
>NC_029792.2:7328141-7329781 GCF_000816755.2 Arachis ipaensis
TAATAATAATAATAATAATAATAATAATAATAATAATAATAATAATAATAATAATAATAATGAGAACAATATCCAATGTAGCTTATCACCGTATCTTTATGGTGCATAGGGGGGCTTAATCTTTGGGATGTATGGTCCATGTGTCTTTTATTTTTGGCTATAATTTCTTCACTCAACCAACAAAATTAAACACTAATATTACAAAAGAAATTATTTGTATATAATATATAAACGGAATCTCACATCTTATAAAATAATAAATAAAATAAACTCGTTGAAACAAATAATGCTTTTTAATTTACCCTATTATAATCCATCTAAGTCGGTATAAATATTTTTTTTTTTTACCAAAAATAGGAGATCCGCAACCTCTTAATTGAGTATGGGAAGATTATGCCATTTGAGCTATTACTCATTGGAAAAGTATGAGGAGCCAATGGAATATTTATACAATGTGTACGATGGAAGTTTAGAGAGTATTAGAGATATAATCATTAGTGCTACCTTTTTGCATCAGCAGCTGAAGTTTTTGGGATGAGTGGTATCATGCATGGTATTAGAGCGCTAGATCCGAAAGGTCAAGAGTTCGAGTCTTGATGAACCCCAAAATCAATTTAAGCTTTTGGAAAGATGTTTATTATCGTTAGTACTCGGATGGTTATTTTAGATAGTATGGGAGATGTTCATTTTGTAACTCAATAGCCTATTGTACACATTGTACAAATAGTCCATTGTCTCCCTAGCGAGATCCTTACTCATTGGCTAAGTAGGTATAAATTGATTGTGTTAAGTAGGTGATTAATAGAAAAAACCAAATTTACACAAATAAAATATAATTATTTGTGTACCTCTATTAATCAAATTAAATTTTTGATAAAATATTTACATGAATATATTATGTGATTTCCAGTGTATGTTTAAAATGTAATTGTAATCATACATACATATGTCAATGTACTTAATGAAAAAGGATAAGACTTTAATTAAAAATGTCAAATTTCATGTATGCAACAATAACATGCACCATAATATGACATGCTAATGAATCACCCTGTATTTATTTGAGAACCAAAATGGTAGGAAAAATGGGATTTTATGGACTAATCAATTATTAACACTTGGATAGTTCTGAGTGAAAAACTTCTCATCAGTTAAATATTAAAAGATTAATGATGATAAATTAAACTACATAGACATTCCACCAGATGAATTAGGTTCCCTAATTAATGATGATGCTAAAGGGGTTGTAATGCCCCACGAAATTTTGACACTGTAATCTTTCTTTTGGGCCTCGGCCCATATTAGTACCAAAAACGAACAGAAAATATCCTCTCGAAAAAAATTCAGAAATTTATTGGCTAATTGTTAGTTAGAAAATATTATTTCTCTAACAATTTTTTCCTTTTATTAGTATTAGTAGAATGACACATTGACACTCCTTCCGGGTTTAAAGCACTATTTATGGAAGCAAGATCTCAGCAGATTATATTGCTTTAAGTTGAACTGATGCTCACTAATTGTAAACGAATCACCAGAAATCCCTTTCATCATTCTGGGAGTTAAAATAATAAGAAATAAAATTGATTACTAAATTGTTTTAGGATCAACAACGCAATATAAAGGTAGTTTGGATTAGTTTA
>NC_029792.2:7329978-7336673 GCF_000816755.2 Arachis ipaensis
ACACATGAATTTAATGACTATAATGTATATTATTTATTAGATGGATTTAATTTTAACCATTTAAATTAATCCAATAACTATAAATATATTTTTACATTCTTATATAAGAATTTCATTCTCATAAAATACATTTCATATATATCTATAACGTAAAAAATACAGATGTTCATGGATTAGATGATCGTATCTGTAAATTTGTAGTATTTATTTGTATCCAATTCGCAAGATGATCGGACCAGATCGAATCACGAATATCACATCTATATCTGCGGATTCGATCGGTATATTCGCAACAAATAATTGATAAGTTGTATTTATGTTTTATTTTAACTAATAATTATTATTCATATATATTGTATTATTTTATTTTTATTATTTAAAAAAAATTAGTTTAATAATATTTTAAGAGTAAATATATTTAAAAAAGTAGAAAAATAGTATTTTATTGATTTTTTTAAATAAAAATAAGCTTTTTAAAGTATTTATATATTTTGCGGATATATCCGATCCGATCCGATACGCAATGTACGATCGGATTGGATCGGATCCAAACTAAAAAATTATGGATATTAGATTCAATGTAAATACTGGATCTGATCCTATGTGGATTAGATGGAGATTTTCGTCATATCTAATTTACAAACACCTGTAAATAACTGGCAATAAACATGAGGATAAAGGGTATCTATGACTTTTTCCTTATATGTAGTTGCACTAGCTGCTGGCTAGTTCTAAATCAATTAAAGGTCAAACTACAATAAAGAGAAATATATAAGCAAAAGAAAAATAATAATGATAATTTATTAATTTGTTATTAATTTCGAAACAAACTAGGAGTCAAGTGCTAATTTTTAGGCTGAATTTTGATCTGGTTGTTAGTGGACTTTTTTGTTTTCTATTTTATTTTTTGGATGAATTTGATTCATAATATAGCCTAAACCAGCAAAAAATTAAATTTCAAGTCATAAATCAAATCCATTATTTATATCAAAATCTCAAAAATAACACATTTCCATATATACATTATACTCCACATTAATTCACATTCCTCAAAATCCCTCTTTCCATCTTTTAATTAAGTTGTTCAACTCTCCCAAATTCTTATATACCCTACTTCTTAGTTCTCAAAAACCTTCAATCAAAAACACCAAGTCACAACCAAGAATGGTTAGTAAGAAACTCAAACTATGCATGTCAGTGTCAGCATTATTCTTAATCATAGTCATTGCTGTGATTGTTGCCTTAATCTTCACAGTCTTCAAAATCAAGGACCCTGTTGTAACTGTCCACCCAATAATAGGCCCAGGAAGCCTTTCACTCACTAATTTATCCTCCAATGTGTTCATACCAACCTTAATTACCATCTCTAATCCAAATTATGGAGACTTTAGGTCTGTGAATTCCACTGGCCATGTAAATTATGATGGTTATGTTGTGGCAGATATTCCATTGGTCTCAAACTTTATTCCAGCTCGTAGCCAGATCAATATCAGCAGCAATGCTGAATTTAATGTAACAAAGATGATTGAGGATCCGAAATTTTTGCTTGATATTGCAAGTGGGACATTGAATTTTACATCAGATGCTGTTATGCCTGGGAAAGTTATCATACTCAAGTTTATCAAAATGAAGGCTACAACACACAGTTCTTGTGATATATCTCTTGGTGTTGTTTCTAATCGTGTGCATGTGGAGTCTAATTGTGTAACCAAAATCAAGATTTGATTATTGCTTAATATGTGATATCTTTGTTTAGTAATGTTAAGTTACTTTTATGCAAATTGATAGCAATTGCAGGTCCAAGAATCAAGATTCAAAGTTGTTTATGTAGCTATAGAAATAGGCTTAGCTTTTTATTTATTTTTAAGTAAATATTTATTTATGAGTATACTGGCCTGTGTGCTGCAACATATAAAAGGAGAAGAGAAATCGGGTGATGTTTGATTCTTACATTTTATTTTATTTTATTTTATAATGTCTAGTTATTATATTTATATATTTTTTTTTCGTATAGTAAGATAGTCAATAGTTAATACTATGAAAAAAATCGTGAAATATATAAGTCAAGAAATTAAAAAAGTTCCATGTGTTAGCTTGTGTTTTCTTTCTCTATCCAGATTTTTTCTTCATTCCTGAAATTTCATACCTCCAACAAATTGTTATATACTATTAGCATTAATTCGTACCAAATAGCAAATAGATAGTTGTAGAATAAAAATTTTAATGGGTCTGTTTAGAAATATTTTTGTTATTCTGAATTTAGGAGTTACTTGAATAAAATTATTCAGAGTAGATTGAAGACACAATGTTATTACTATATTCCTATTTTAAGTGTTATTTTTAATTATAGAATGTTCCTGCAAGGATTCTAACACTCAAATCGGCATGGATTGCAAGAGAAACTTAATTAGAGATCATATATTAGTGCACGAATTTAAAATAGTGCATATATTATAAGATTGTAATGTCATGAGCTCATCTCCTTATATTTTTTGAGGCTATAAATTGCCTTTAAGATTAAGCTGATATAGAAGAATGACTTTGTTGCAGTATTAATGTATTATATGTTCATATGATACTTTGTTGTAGTTAATTTTGTTAATCTTCAAATTAATCTGGAAGTGGAGCGGTCCGGAGAGAATTCGTTCCTTCATGTGGCTGGTTACCAATGACGCAATTCTAACAAATGTGAAAAGAAAAAGAAGGCATCTAGTAATGGAAGCCAACCGTCCCAGGTGTAACCGCCAGGAAAAAAGCACCTTACACGTTCTCAGACATTGCTCCTATGCCAAGTGCGTGTGGAGTCTCTTGAATCCACATGAGGTTGTGGCCGACTTTTTCAACTTGAGTATCAAAGATTGATTGGCTCAGAACCTATCAGCGAGAAGTGACTGGACTTGTAAATTTGGAGTAACCATTTCATCCCTTTGGTTCTATCGTAACTCCCTTATTTTTTAAGGGAATCGAGTAAGGCCGACGGTCGCGATTGGAGCAATTAGAGCGCGAAGTGAGAAAATTTTGGGCATCATGAAATTTCGGTCCTCTATGCAAAGGACTAGGGCCCAGTTTGGGTAACCAACTTAATTAAGTTCCTTTTGATAAAATAACTTACACAATAAATGACTATGTTAAAAGTAACTTATAAATAAGTTATTTTGTGTTTGGATTTTTAACTCTAAAAGTGCTTATTTTATAGAAATGTGATGAAAAGTAGAAGTATTATGAGAGAAGTCATTTTTTTAACTTCTCTATAAGCTCCTAATTAACTTTTTAGAAAGTTGTAATTTGGTTTTGAAAATTGCACCAGACATTAATACTACTACTTTTCATAAGTCAAAAGTTAAAAAAAAGTTACTTCTAAAGTTTTCCAAACGGGCCCTAGGAAGGACAATAATCAATTGATTCGTTGGATACTCCTGCCAGAACATTGTACCAAGCTAAACATTGATGGATCCTTCTTCTGTGAGAATAATAATGCAGCTTGTGGATGTATTTTCAGAAACCATTTGAGTAGGTACATGTTGGGTTCTCCTATAATTTGGGTAGCTATTCTATTACACATGCAGAATTGTAGAGCATTGTCAAAGGTCTTTAGATTGTTATTGCTAAAAAATTTTAACATATCATTATAGAGTCCGACTCCTGGTCAGCAATCAATTTCATCAAGGAAGGCTATCCAACTTCACACCCTGTGAGACCTTTGTTGAAAGACATTAATATCTTGGCAAGCAGATTACAACATGTTGTTTGGAATCATACATTGAGAGAGGCCAATACTGTGACAGACTCTTTTGCTAAGAAAGGACAAGGTCTCTTCCTAGGTATTCATCTCTTTGACAGGCCTTCTGACACGCTTCAGGTCTTAGCTACTGATATAAATGGCAGCTTTAGAGTTAGAGCTTTTTAATTTTTGTTTGGGATTTTAACCCTTCTTTTTCTCACAAAAAAAAAATAGTTAATTTTGTTACCTTCTCTTTATAAGTAGAATAGTGGTTAAAATGTAGCAATTAAATTTATAAAGGTGTTAGAATGAATTATGAGGAGTTAGTATCCTCTTTGTAACATATTTTTTTAGAACTTCTCATATTTATTAACTCGATTCTTAGTATTGAGTTTATAAAAATATTTTCAAACAGGATTATTAACATGCTCACAACTCTCATAGCTAAATGAGTGGTGGCTATGGAAGGCTACATGTTGATCAACAAATAAAATAACGATATCAGACACATTTAAAAGACTCATCAAAATTTTTCGTTATATCCTAAGATGTTTTACGAGTAATCCACTGGTATGGAACGAAACCCAAAGTAAGATAAAAAATTAAAGAAATGGACTTCTCTACCTTAATTTGATTTTCTGATGCAACAGTTAAAAGAATCACTCTACCTCACGTGTTCATACTTAAGTTTCTAAAAAAAACTCAAAAAAATTTTCAATCATAAAAATTAAGGAAAAAAAGTAATATCAAATTTTAGAGGATTTTTATACCTCTTAAGTTAAAAATTCTAACTCATAAGTTCACTAAAATAAAAATGAACCAAATTATAATTGGGTCTAAAACAAACAAAACAAATTAAAATAAAATAAACATAAAATAAATACTAAGAAAGTGATGCGTATTTGATTCATCTCGACTAACGAGAGTCTTCAATGCATCTTGTAAATAGTAAGACGTGTGGCTTTAGTCGTTAATCATTGTCTTGTCCAATTCTTGATGTATCTCCTGAACAAATAATTTAGCCATATTTACAAAATTTTCTTTTATTCACTTAGTTATTATTCTTGTAATTAGACCAATTGGTATATGATAATTTTCAATTTATTTCACAGAAATCGTATCATGCACTGATGGTAATCTATAATTTTTTTTATTACGGAAGTAATTTGGATCAATTTGACAAAAACGCAAAGAACATAATTGCAATTGAAACCCTAATTTTTTACCAGTAACATTTGATTTTGTTGAAATCAACGTTTGATTATTCTTTATTTCTTCTTCTCTGCAATTGTTTGCCCAACATTATCAAATTTACCGTTTATAATTAAAAAATTTACTGCAGCTTCACAAGGTCTAGGGATGGCAAAACTCCCCGAGACGCGGGGATCCCTACAGGGACTACTTCAAATGGGGATCCGACTGTGGAAAATTTTTCCACGGGGATGGGAATGGAGGACGAAATTTCCCCGAGGCAAGTGCCGGGACCTGAGCGGGGATCCCCGCCCCATTTCCACTAATACCCAAAATTCATAAATTTACTGAATTGTTCTTAATAGTTTATTTCTCATATATGTGTTTTAGTTATTTCACACACACACATATATAGAAGGTTAAATTACACAGTTGGTCCCTACACTTTCAGTGAAATTGCGAATTGGTCCCTACACTTTAAAAATTTGCAATTGGATCCCTAAAGAAAATTAAAATTTGTAATTTAGTCCCTGCCATTCAAAAAGTATTTGATTTAACAGAATATTCTCAATATATTCTTTATTTTAACAAAATATTCTCAGCATATGCTGAGAATATTATGTTAAATCAATACTTTTTGAACGGTATGGACTAAATTACAAATTTTAATTCTCTTTAGGGATCCAATTACAAACTTTTAAAGTGTAGGGACCAATTTGCAATTTCACTGAAAGTGTAGGGACTAACTGTGTAATTTAACCTATATAGAAACCCAAAACTCCTAATCCTCATTTGCATAACCCTTCTTTAATTCAGAGATCCCTAACGTTGTCCATACTCCATCCAACCTCTCTACAGCCACTCTCTCGCCATCACCCTCACTATATCGTGCTCTCTATTTGCGGCGTCCCTTTCTAAAACTATGTCGTCGTGTCTATTTTTCTCTCTGTTGTCGTGTCTCCCACCTCGTCTACTGCTCTGTTCTCTGGCTCACCGTTGCGTCCCCCACTATGTCATTTTGAAAGAAGTTATCATCTTATCGTTTAGACTTTTTGTATAAAATCTTACTATTTTTGTATAGAATTGATACTTGCAGCTCTATTCATAAGGAAATTAATAATTAATTAGAACTATCAGATAAATGGAAAATGGGGCCCACAAGAAATGGGGCCCTGTAAAAAATAAGGATGGGGAGCAATATTTTTTCGCAGCAAAAAACGAAAATGGAGACAGAGAGCAGAAAAATATCTCCCACCACCATCCTATCCCGTTAACATCCCTAACAACAAGGTCATAACACACCAACAACAAACAGTCATATCCACTAAAAATGGCTTCTAACAAAATATTTAAATACTTTCTTTTTACGTAATAAAAACCCACAAATAAAATTGATTTTTGGTAAAACTTAATCTTTTAGAATAAATACAATTTTAATTTATAAAATTTAGAGTCAAAACTAAAATTGTTTATAATCTTTTTTTTAATTCAAAATAATCTCACGATATATTTAGCATTAAAAGTATTATTTTTAATATAATAATCTTTTAAATGACATATATACCTCTTTTACCCTTTGTAACTGTCATGACATAAGTGTCTTTATTTTTATGGTCACCCGTTACCACAACTAATAATAACATACTTTAATCAATTTAAAAATTAATCGAAAAATCAGTTCATTCGTATGTTTAAACAAATATCGAAGATTTGAATCTTGTCTTAAACATATAGTAACTTATTGATCAACAACAGATTTTTAAATAAAAATTCGATCCGTAAT
>NC_029792.2:7336705-7341629 GCF_000816755.2 Arachis ipaensis
TACTTTAAATCCTATAAATTCAACATCAACAAAAATTTTTTTTTTTCAAATTCACCCACAACAACAACAAAAGATAAAAGCCAAGAAGCAATAGCAGCTTAAGGCTTGGTTTGGTAAAGCTTTTTGGAGAGGTGCTTGCTTGTGCTTCCAGCTTTTAAAAGTTAGGGATGTTTTTGAAAGCACCTAACAAGGAGCTTTTCAAAATTAGCTTGTACTTTTTAAAATTTAAAAGTCTAATATAACCTCATATGTTAACTAATTTTCAAATTTAATGCTTACATTTATGTCTATTATAGTATTTTTAAATTTTAAAAGCTATTTTACCAAACGCAATGGTTGTTACTTGTGTTTATTGAAAGCTATTTTTAATTTGATTTACCAAACATAAATGTTACAATTTTTATAAAGCCATCTTTTAAAAGTTAGCTACTTTTGAAAAGTAAAAACTTTACCAAACCAAATCTAAATGGCATAGTCTCCCTATACTTAATTAAGAGGTCCCCATACTTAATTAAGAGGTTGTGGATTCGAGTTTCCATATCGGTAAAAAAAAACAATAAAAGATAAAAAAATCTAACTTCAAAAATCATTAAACCTAATTTAAAATTATTGAAAATCCTAATCTAAAATCCTTCAACCCTAACTTCAGAAAATTAAGAACTAAACCTCAACTTGCCAAATTAGGAACGCTGGACGGCGGTCACTCACTCCCTCATGCACTGTCGCACTCCGACTCACGCCGTCGTCTCAAGCACAGCATTGCAACAACAACGTCGTCTCCAGTAATGACGTCCTCTCCAGCCATCCAGCGTGCGTCGTCCTCTCCAACGTGGGTCATTTTAAATCCTAATTAAACCCTAATTTTAAAGGTTCTTTCTTTTTCACCTTCACTTTCACTATCGTCTTCATAGCAGGCAGAGAGAGAAAGAAAGAGAGAATGAATGGGGAGTGACAGCGAAACAGAAAAGTCGGCGCATAAGGAGGAGGAGAAGATGTTTTCGCTTGCTCTTATTGCGAAGCTCTTTGCTGACAAGAAGCTCTGCAAACGAACTTTGCGGCCGTTATTTGGAAAGGAGGTGGAGAAAAGGATGGCCGCAGCAATGAGAAGGAGATTGTAAGGAAGTGATGGAGGATGATGATTGAGGATGATGCTCTCTGTCTGATGAAGGTTGATGAAAGAAAGAGGCATGTGTTTTTTTATTATTATTTTTAAATTTTATAAAGAATAAATTGGTGAAAAAAATCGTATTATATGGTAAAAACTCAACTGCAGTGGATTTAACGTAAAAATAATAGTTGAGAATTGGTAGATAAAAATTTAGTCAAATCAATTAAATTATCTAACAGCTCTTAGTTATCAACTTTACGTGAAGTCGACTCCTAAATTTCTACCATATAATATTGGGATCATTTTAAACAAAAAATATATTAAAAAAATTTTAATTTTAATTCTAAATATTAAAAAACAAAACCGTACTTATTTTTAACTTTTTCATTCCTATAAATTAAAATAGAAACATATCCTAGACACAAAATACATAAATAGATATATTAAAGCCAAACATATGCAAAAGTCAAAACCAAATTCTCAAATTAAACCCTTGGCAAGTAATGATATAGCTCATTCTAGCTGGATTCAATGTGGACATTTGGAAACAATTTTATTCTTTCAACCACTCACAAATTGAAAATAGTGTTCAATGGGAATTCGCAAGGGCCAAGCCGAAAGGTAGAGTGGTAGAGAACTAGAGATGGGCCTACTAAGTAAGTGACCCATTGGTCAGTACTCAGTACTCACACAGACCTCATTTTTCCTCTAACAATAATTTTGATCTTTCTTAGTCTTTTTTGTATTTATTTTGTTTCACAATTTTATAGAAATAAGTATTTATTTGAGCATTTAATTGACTCGTTAATAAAAGAAGAAAAATGTTAAGTACTAATATATTTAAGTCAATACTATTAATTTTCTATTTTTCCATTAAAAAATATTGACTCTCTAATCTTTTCTATAACATAAATTGATTTAGGCGTGTACTATTATTAAAAATTTAAAACAGAGAAATGACAGTGAGACAATATAAATTTCGAAATATTTATTTAATTATAATTTGGAAGTAATTATTGGAAACACAAGAAAGACAAACAAAAAAGAAACATAAAAAAAGGTGCCATTGTTGTTAATATAGTTTTCTTCGTGGGTTTACCTTTTGCCTTGCCTCCTTGCTTCGCTGTCGTTTCGCCGGCCAACGGCAAAAAAGAAACAATTGTTTCCGTTTTTTTCAGTATCATCTCATTGCAAATTCCATTCCTTTCTGTCACTCACTCTGCTCCCTTTTGATTGATTTTATCATATTTTCAAGATGAACGACCTTCTTACTGTAAGTTAAATCATCTTTCTGATTTGCCCCTTTCTGATGCAACAAAAAATTTTCAATTTTGACAACTGGGTCTTGTACTTCTGTTGCTAAAGTTTATGTTTTTGGATCGCAAATCTCTGTTCTTACTGTTGGATTTGATAACCTCTTTGTATTATGACTTGGGAGTACTGTGGATTTTTTTTCCAATGCTATTAAGGTTTGAATTATAGGGTAAGGACCTGGATTAATCACTCTTTGTTGTATTGAGCTTTGATTTTTAATGCTTTATGGTGTTTGGTAGTGGAGTCTTCTTCTTCTTCTTAAATTTTATTCCTTGAAAGTGGTGTGTTGCTTTAAGTTGGATCATGTTTTGGATCCCTATTTAGATTTGAAGTGGCTGTGCTCTCTGTTATGCTATGCTTATTGATGCTTCCTAGTCTACATCGTTGCTTAATTTGTTTCCCACCTTAATGAGTGGAAGACAGAGCACTTAGTACATGTTTTGGGATTTTTGGATTTATTCTGATAGTGATCTTGGGATCTTTTTTTACTATTTTGTTTTATTATCGTTTAGTAACTTTGGAGCTTACTTAGATTATGTATCATGCTGTGGTCTTTTAAGATCTAAGTTTAAATGTTTTTTCCCCTTTGATTTCGTGGCTTGTAGGATTCGTTTGCTGATGAAGGTAATCATGGTCAGCCTTCTAGACAAGGTGATATTGAAATGGGAATGCAGGTTCAGAGAAGCAACTCTGATCTGGGAATGGAAGCTTTTAATAAGCAGGTACAACCACTATGTGCATGCTATGTAGTCTTTTGATGGTGTTTTTAACTTGCCATTGCAGTTTTTTTTTTCCTCTTCCCATCATGAATATTTTGTTTAATTCTCTTTTGTAATAGTATAGTGTTAATTTAACAGTGTAATGAAATTGGTTAGTTTCTCCATGTATATAATATTTGTTCTGTTCAAACTGTTTGTTCAATATTTCAGTTGAATAATTTGAAGTTACTGATATTATTTATTGTGTTATTAGATCCATGAGGTCGACAAACAAATCGATAAGCTCTCTGGGCTACTTCAAAAGCTAAAGGTACCTATTATCGCCATCAGTTATCACTTTTTGTTGTTAGCTAGGTTTCATCTACAACTGTTACTAAATGGAAATGTTGCAGGAAGCTAATGAAGAATCAAAAGCCGTTACAAAAGCATCTGCTATGAAAGGTATATTGCAATGCAAACTCCCCCTGTATATTAGTCGAAAGCATGAGAGTCGAATTGGGTCATAATGTGTGAGATTTTTCTGGCATCAATATTGGCTATGTAAATATTCATGGTTCATATTGCATCAAATCAATAATTTTAAATATATTGCCTTTTCCATTAGGACATTATACGTGACTGAAATTTAATGCTCTATGATCACTGACGGAAATGCAACATCATTTTCAGCTATCAAGAAGAGGATGGAGAAGGATATTGATGAAGTTGGAAAGATTGCACATGGTGTCAAAACAAAAATAGAAGCTATAAACAGAGATGTAATGAGATGAAGATAATGACTTGATGTTGTTTTAGTAGATTTTAGTCCTGAAATTTCAAACATATGAGGAATTTTTTATATGGTCTTGTTATTTGCAGAACTTAAACAACAGAAAAAAGCCTGGTTGTGAGAAGGGAACGGGTATTGACAGAGCGAGGATGAATATGACAAAGTATGTTGGGAGCACATACTACTTATCTTCATTAGTAGATATGATGAAACAACTTAAAAAGCTAAAATATCTATTTTATCTTGAAATTTCAGTGCCTTAACTAAAAGGTTCAAGGATCTAATGACAGAGTTTCAGGTATGTTTACATTTTTAGCACCTTACATCAGTTGTATTTCTCCATTTATGTCCATATTCTTAGAAGTTTTTTATGTTCTAGACTCTTAGACAAAGAATACAAGATGAATATCGTGAGGTTGTTGAGAGAAGAGTTATTACAGGTTTGAGCATTTTCAGCTCCTTGATAAATTCACTTTTGTTGTCCTATGCTAGTAGTATATATTGTTCTTCGATCTATTTCACTATTTTTCTGAAAAGTTTTTCACTTTGTGGTTGAATTACTTCTTTGACAGTCACTGGAACTAGGCCAGATGATGAGGTGAGCTTCACTTGTGAATTTGTTACTTGAGATGAAGAATACACTGCATAGAGATTATGTTGTAATTGGCTGTTTTATGGCTGTCTTAGACAATTGATCACCTGATTGAAACTGGAAATAGTGAACAAATCTTCCAGAAGGCAATTTTAGAAGCAGGCCGAGGACAGGTACTTGGTTTATGTTCTGTTTTGGAATGTCCCCCCAAAGAAAAAAATTTTGAAAATTGATATGGCGCTATGCTGTCATTGTTGTCAATCTGTCTCTCCGCCTTTTTCTCAGAAGAGGAGGGGATTAGCGAAAGTGCAAAATGTTTCATCACGATTTTATGAAGTTTTGATTTATCTAAAGCGTAGTAGCTGCATCAAGTGAAGTGATGTTTTACATTATTATAGATAAGATTAGTCCCCCTGCCCCCT
>NC_029792.2:7341670-7347106 GCF_000816755.2 Arachis ipaensis
CCTTTTTTTTTTCTCTCTCTCTTTTGCTGCATGTATCTAGGAGCATCTCGGTGAAATTCAAAGCTTTAATCTTGGTTGAACTTGTCCATAACTGTTCATGCTTCTTGGTTGTTACAGGTTGTAAGCACAGTAGAAGAAATTCAGGAGAGACATGATGCTGTGAAAGAAATTGAGAAAAAGCTTCTTGATTTGCACCAGGTTTGCATGGATAAAAATCTCAGCCTTAAATATTTAATTAAGTTGATAATAACATTATGAATATGCCAATCGTATTTTATCATTTCAGATTTATCTCGACATGGCAGTCTTGGTTGATGCTCAGGGAGAGATTTTAGACAACATCGAAAGCCAGGTTTGTTCATGCTTCCTCACAACCTCGGTTTTTCTGTCTGTATATTTGTATGTAGAGTGCAGGCGATGTCTAGTTCAGTTTGCGATAATGAGAGCCTTGTTCAGGTCAACAACGCAGTCGATCATGTCCAGAGGGGGACAACGGCACTTCAAGGTGCTAAGAAACTCCAGAAGAACACTCGAAAATGGACGTGCATCGCCATCCTTATACTATTGATAGTAGTAGCTATAATAGTTGTCGGCGTTCTTCATCCTTGGAAGAGTAGCTAGGGCAATTGATCATGGCCCTTTTATCCCTTGTCAATATACTTTCGTTCCTTGAGTTGCTTTCAGTAAAGCATTTGTACGAGTGAAGCGGGACGACTTGTTAGCACAGGATTCTTGAGTCTTATTTTTCTTTTTTTTTTTTGAATATGATGCTTGATATGTCTGGTGTGTTGATTTCTGACCTTATTATATACATTGGTGTGTGTCACAATATGAAATTCACATTCTTTAATATACCTTCAAAAGTATATTTCCATGTTCCATTCTAAAGCAGCTTCTTCTTCCATTTGGTAGATTTAATCGTGTTATTACTTTGATTAGAACGACAGTGCACTCTCTCTTTTTGTTTTACTTCCATGTTTACTGGTTTATGCTAGAGTACCGTTTGCCGCCAGGCTAGTACTCGGCGGACAACCATGTTTTAGCCACCGAGTCACTAGTTCTTATGTTCTTAGGCTGCATTTGGAATAGAGACTGAGAGATAGAGACTAATATTAAATTAAGTTTCTTTATTGAGTTTGGTGTAAAATGTGCAGGATTGAGTTATGTCTTAGTATCGTGTTGGAAAAGGAAAAGTAGGGTTAGATTTAGAATTTGAAAACTTGAAGAAGAGTAATTTTGAACCAGGGTAGCTTAACTTCCAAAAGTAGTTTCAGTATTCTTTCCTTTGAAGAATGCTTTTGGTTCTTGCACAAGTTTTGGAGGGTTGAGTACACAATGTATAGTTGTTTTTTTTTTTCTTTTCACCTTTTATTTTCTGCCCTCCAATTTATTTTGAAAATAACACTCAAATTCCTGGACATTAGTGGGTAATTAAAAAATGGAGTGAAATAATTTCCTATTTCTCACTCCAACCAAAATTCTCCCAATTTACATGTTCGGTAAGACCAAATGAATTTGAGAAAGTTGTGAGAACCAAAGACAAACCCTTATTCTTCAATTTAGTTGCTATGAAAACAATGCCTGATTTAGAATGGTTATTAAGTGATGAAACTAATTTTTGAGTATAATGGAATTAAGTCTCAATTTTTGAGAAATTATTTTGCTAGCAAACAAATCTTATATATAGGTAGTAGTACTCTATGCATCATTTTTATTATTCAATAATAAAGACAGAAGTTTAATTCTAAGACAAAGACTAAAGTTAAAGTGAAAAATGAAGATTGTTTGTTTTTAAATTAAGAAAAATATTTTAAAAAATATAAAAATCATATGTAATGTACAATCCTCTTCAAAATTTAATTTCAATATTTAGTCTTCACCCAACTTCACTTCTCAGCAAAGAAATTTCTAAAATCGAAGGCCCTTTTTGTTTGCTTAGAAAATAAAATTGTTGAGCATCACATTTACATGACATTCCGCTTTATGCGTTATGTTATATATTGGATGAAGCCATGTAAACATGAAAAAGGGTATGCTGGTAACTAGCAAATACCAGCACATTATCATCGTAGTTTTATCATTTCCTTTTTAACTTTTATATCTTTTCTTGCTGTATGCTAACATAATCTGATTATTATGGTTAGGAGATTTTCTTATCTTTATAAATCATGGTTATGCTCCATTTATCATTGCAATTCTCAATAAAATGGCTGAAATATGGTCCTAAATAAAAAGAAAAGAGCAAAGCACTTTTCTACATTGGGTATATTATTATATGCATATCTACATCAAACATGTCTATGAATTTCTTAAATTTGTGACTAGTTACCTAATAAAATTGTCATTTGCGCATTATGCCGTATAGTATTCAATAATTTAAATTTCTGCAACATATAAACTAGTTAACTTCAAGACTTTCCATCATGAATTGGAATATATGTAGACCAAAACTGATGTGTGTGTATATATATATATATGTATGTATTACTTCATATGTTTTCAATATACTATATTTCAATATATATTTTATACTGATAATTAAATTGATATCTGATATTGGTGTATACATATAATGGTCAATATATACCTTAAATCCTAAAATTTGTAATATTGTGAAGTGGTTTCACAGAGTTGTGTGTTTTTCAAGTTTTGACTGGTTTTGATCCTTTTTTTTCTTGATTCGATTCTCATATAATTGTTTAAAGATAATGCACAATGTTTTTAAGCTGCTATAATATCCCAAGTTCGTGTTTTGCAGCAGGAAATTTAGTAATCTTCATTTGTTGGATAATCAGCAAAGTCATCTATCATTTTAGTTTACTAATCAGATTTGCATTTTCCTGCCAAAATGGCATTCTACTTAACAGGTGACAAACGCAACTGATCATGTTAGATTGGGAAACGATGCTCTTCAAACTGCAAAGAGTTATCAAAAGAGGTCAAGAAAATGCATGATCATTTCTGTTATACTGGTCTTGATCATCGCCGCCATTATCGTGATCCCCATTTTGAAAACAAGGAAGAAGTGATGATCACCACAAGAGAAAGTGACTTACTCAAACATAGGAAAACATATGTTACATAACATTTACGAGAAAATTATACACGAAATCTTTTTGTTGCTGTGATTTGTCCTGGTTTTGATACTTTTCCTTTCTCAAACTGGCTCTGCTTGAATAATTGAACATCTTATGCATCATAAGATATGGAATTTTTCTCTCCTTTCACTGACAACTTGAGAGAAAAATTAACTTCTGCAATACATGGACCATGACTCTGTCATATAATTGATATTTACATCCATCATTTTGGCTATTTAACTGCAACTTCAAAAGGGACTGTGGCAGGAGCTGTGAACTATGAATAGTTAATTGGTTAAACATATATAATATATTTGGATTGATGATTGAATAGGATTAATATTTGATTAATGATTCAGGAAAACAGATGCAAGTATGCATACACTGAGGTAAGCCTGAATTTTGTCAAATACTCTACTAAAACTAACTCAAATGGCTGAGAATGATCACATGAAACCAAACCTTGAAAGCATTAATAGATGACAATGGTAGCAAAACTTAAAAGATGTAAGATCTTATGCCACCATTACTCCAATCTTACCTGCTTCTTTCAAGTTGATGTTACCATGTTAAGTAGTCTTTCATGATCCCATCCTCATTTAAGGTAACTGATTTCAGATAGAATAGCCTTTCTTGTTAGCCTAATAGCTCATTTCATAAGCTTGGACATATGCACTCAAGTGCTGTTGCTGCCTGTGCTATCATCATACAATATCTCATGCATTACCACCTAATTTTTAGAATAATTTCAAATTTTGATAGCCTTACCACCTATTGTCCAATGTCCATAGCTATGCAGTATCATTGATTAGTTACCAAAAACAACTTCCCACGGAAAGTTGATTTCGCAGAGGTGGTTGTGACCCCAAGTGAACTTGACTTGCAATTCAGGGGTTCAAATATTATCACCTATAATATCTAACCATCATTGGGGCCTGGAACTGCCGAGCAATCCCTTAGACCGAAACCAACTTCTCTATCTGAGCATCTAATCATTGAGGAAAACAAGAAGTTAACATGAAAGTTCTAAATGCATAAAAATTCTTAAAGATGATTGAAAGGCCAATTTGATTTTGTGGTCCTTGCCCGAGAGGCTTATGGAATTGAGCTTTAGCAATTCGACTTGATGCAAAATGGGATTATGGACTGTCCTCAGACCACGATTTTGATAATCTCATTGCCTATAGCTTCAATAAACAAAATGCATATGCAACAAAATTTGTCAACACCAAGCTACTAGCACTCACTACTTACAAAGGTTTCCAACTTCAACCATCTATCCATACCCCGTGACTATGAAGAATACCTTAAAAGGCTAATATATTTCATTTCACCCGCATTTTTTCCTCACCAAAAGAATAGCAGGAACTCCAGCTTCTCCAAGACTCCAACTAAACTCATCTATAAGCAAATAGATTCAACTTTCAGACTTACAAGACTCTGCTAGTTAAATAACCCAACAACCAAATGGGAAATTTTGTTACTATCAGAATTGAAGCAGACACATGGAAATAGAGAAACAGTATAATATGCTTTTGAGCATCATGGATAGCACTATTTCGTGACAAAAAGCATGAGTATTAAATTATCAAAATATAAAAAGTCATGCCAAATGCCAATCAATAGCTTGGATTTTTCTTCTACAAATAATCTATTGTAAGATCACAAACTCCTAATAAAAACAAGCAAGGTAGCAATAAGATTATCAAAGCTTGATCATCTGAAAAAAGGATCTAAATTCAAGCAGCATAGCAAGACCAAGCTTGGATATCTAAAACCACATGATTTTAGGTCAGAGTTGAACATTCAGCACAACACCAGGAGTTCTCAAAATTTCACATTGAACAAGAGAGTTATAAGGAAATTGATCGAGCTATACGCAAGCTGTTATTTTTACTGAAAAAAAAAAAAAACAATAAAACAAAAAATATTAAAATTTACCATTTCCTTGAGGAAGTAACACCAAACATCAAATCAACAAGATCTAGCTAGATTTAAAAGAACCAGAGAGATAAAGAAAGAACATCAAATCTAACAGAACATACAACATGGCAGGCCAAAAGATAAAAAGCGACATAGTTATACGCCCGAATCTCGAAGGAGGGAAATAAATCTCTAACCTTGAATTTGATTGAAGCTGAGAGAAAAAAATAGAAACAGTGAAGGAAATAAATAAAATAGAGTCAAAATTTGTAGGTTGAAAAGGTTTGAATTTGATGTATGGTTGGAAAAAAAAGAAGGTGCGTATTATCATGGCGAATCAGCTCCAACGTGCCTCATTATTCAGATCGATGGAGAGAGAGAGAGAGAGAGAGAGAGAGAAACAGCGACAGTGGATCCTGTCATCTATGGCAAA
>NC_029792.2:7347217-7351180 GCF_000816755.2 Arachis ipaensis
TTTATTGTTAAAATTAAAAATAATTTTTTATATTTTTAATTTTTATGTTTTGAGTTTTAAATTAATTTTTTTTATATATTTAAAAAATATTATTTTAATTTTAATAATACCTTTTAAATGTTATCAAATTATAAAGTCGTAATCATTATAAATTTATAATAATAATAATCACCATAGCATATACTTAAAAAAGTGTCACCAAACTTCGGACAATTTACGCAAATAAAATGATTGAAGAAAACGTTTACGCAAATACAACATTGACAATTTTCAGACGCAAATGCAATAAACGCAACTATATATAATCCGCTACACCCTGTAGCGAAAATCAATTGCACGTAATTCGCTATAGGGTACCGCGGATTACGTTGAGGGCTGATTTAGTCATAAACCGCTACACCCTATATATACCAGTCTTACAGTAACAACTCGTGATGCAAAATGTACGAAGTTATAAGTGTTCATAAATAATAAGCCATAGAAATATAATAGGCACGAGGCATTAACAGTAACACGGATTAAATTTCTACATTAGGCATAAATCATAAGTCATACAAATAGGTCAGATCCAAGACTAACACAAACACACGAAAGGAACTAACACTAACATCCGAAAGCGTAAATTGCTACAGGAGAATATAAAATTCAAAAAACTAGAAGCACACAGACTATAAGTCCTACGAACTACCGGCAACGGTGGAGCCTCTCTGGGGGCAAGACCTACGCGTGTGCCCAGGCTATCTGCAGAGCCCGCACCGCTTCGGTCGGTTAGGGTCGGCCTCATCCATGTTGTTCCGGATTCTGGTAGACCTCGGTCGGCCATCACGGCAACGCCTCAAGCTGGGGTCCGGAATAACGGTCGGACCGTCATAAGATGGCCAAAGTCCCTCCGGTATTGGCGGCACGAAACCCATCTGGTACACCCTTAACACCTTCTGCATGGTGTAGACCTCGTCGACATAGATAGACCAGTCAAGCCATGACTGGGCACAACATGCAATCGCATGGCAACATGGGTAATGGAGAGCTTGAAAGTATCCACAGTCGCATGTACGGTGCTGGAGGGAAACTCGGTACGTCCCAAGTGAAAATCTCCCGGTGGGCGTCGTCTCGGCAACGGTGTACTCAGACTGCTGTCTATCGAACAGGGTGACAGTGAAACATCTGGAGTCTTTCAAGTTGCGCTCCATCGCCTTCATAAAAGACTGGCAGAACTTGGCACCACTGGCCAATTGAGCCTCTGTCGTCTGACCACGAACCACGAACAACTCCGCTAGCCGACCATATGTGGACTTGACTAGGGCGGTAACCGGAAGATTCCGTGTACCCTTCAGAACAGAATTAACACACTCAGATATATTGGTCGTCATGTGACCAAACCGTCTGCCACCATCCTGGTGCTGAGTCCACTTATCGTATTCTATTCTGTTCGCCCAATCACACATTGCCGGATTCTCAGTCCGCATTATATCAAACCAATAGTCAAACTCTGCCTCAGTCTTTGCATAAGCAGCGTTCACAAGCAAACGCTTTGCATCTGTGCCCTTGAAACTGAGTGCGAAGTTAGTTGCAACATGCCGAATACAAAATGCTCGGTACGCATGCGGGGGTAACCACCCACTGTTCGGGTTCTCCAGTGCAGCCTTGATGCCATTGTGCCTATCTGAAATGACCAGTATCCCCTGTTGCGGAGTCACATGTTGCCTCAGGTTGGTCAGGAAGAAAGACCAAGACTCGACACTTTCCCCCTCCACGAGACTGAAAGCAATAAGCAAGATGTTGGAGTTCCCATCTTGAGCGATGGCCAGGAGCAAAGTCCTTCCATACTTGCCATACATATGAGTACTGTCTATGCTTACCAAGGGCTTGCAATGTCGGAAAGCTTCAACACAAGGAGGAAACGTCCAGAAAAGACGATGAAAGTACACGGTTGAGTCATCCACGTCATCACCGACGCGAACCAGAGATGTCTTCAACAACGTAACCGTCCCTTCCATGGTGGACTGCATACCAAGGATCCAACGAGGTAGCTCGGCGTAGGACTCTTCCCAATCCCCGTATATCTGTGCTATCGCCTTCTGTTTTGCCAACCACGTCTTCCTGTAACTTGGCTTGAACCCGTACGTTCCTTCGGTAGCTTCTTGCAACACCTTTATCGATACCGCCGCATTGGCGCGAACCAGAGAAAAGATCTTGGCACAGATCACGTGATAATCTAGTTGTCGGTGGTCGCTGGATATCGATGTAGGCAAGCATGTGTGTGGTCCGTTGTACCGCCGAACCTCCTAGGTTCCCTTCCGTGCTCGAAGGCTGATGCGAATCATCCATGTGCAACCCTTCCCAAACTCCTTGCATCTCCCATGGTACTTAAGATGATGTGACTCCATCACTCTATACTCAACACCGCGCCGAATGCTGTAATCCTTTACAGTAAGCACAGCTTCCTCCTTACTATGGAAAGATTGGCCAACTTGAAATTCAGCTACAGAATTTTCCTCGTGCAAGCCTCGACCCCCAAAGGTTGGTGCTGGATCTGTCGGTTGGCTGATGGCTCCCAGATCCAGGGTAGAATAATGTGCAGGTTGCTCATGTGTGCCGGCACTTGACGGTGGTTGACATGTTCCTGGATTTGTCGGAATTTCATCATCGCTGTCCCCTCCAATGCCAACAGACTCTTCATCGGAGTCATCCTCTTGCATAGCATTTTCCACCCGATCCGGTTCCCCCTCATGTTCTACATCTGCAGATGGATGAGTTGAGGTGAATGCCCCAACTGGACCGGCTGGCCGATACTCCAACAAACACTCAGGTGCAACGACAGGCATCGAGGTGGAGGCACCACCCATCGTGGTGGACTGGGGGTTTGGAGCGGATACACCAGAACTATCGATCCCATGTTCCAGCTTCGCAAACAACTCATGTATTCTCACTTCCGGAAAACTTCGACGATAATGAAACAACACCCGCATATCTTCATCTGTTCGTAACACGAACGTTTCATATTGCACGCCGGTTGACACAACCGCAATAGGTATCTTGTAGAACAGTTTCTTCACCCACTTTTTGCCACCCACGGCCAACTTCTGCAGTATACTGCTCTTCAGATCCAACAGTGTATCAGACGACCTGACAAAAACACTCAGCGGTTCTCTGTCTGTAAACTTCACACCGTGCCTCTTACTCTTTTTTATTTTTCCAGAATGATGCACTAACACCAAAAAGCTCTCTTCACTCTCCATTCCTCAAGTGATGAATGAATGAGAATGACACTCTACACAACTTGTTGGGTATATATAGGCATCTTCCGATCAATCCACATTGTTCATAATCCGCTACAGGGTGTAGCGGATTATGAGTGTAGCACCATTTGAGCATATGTAGCGGTTTATGACTAAATCATTCCTCAACGTAATCCGCGGTACCCTGTAGCGGATTACGTGCAATTGATTTCCACTACAGGGTGTAGCGAATTATATATAGTTGCGTTTATTGCATTTGCGTCTGAAAATTGTCAATGTTGTATTTGCGTAAACATTTTCTTCAATCATTTTATTTACGTAAATTGCCCCAAACTTCTATTATATATCTAGATATAATTTTGATTTTATTTTTTTAAATGTAAAACTTTGACTACATTGTTTTACACTTTTACCCGTCAAAATATTTACAAGTCAACAAAAGATTAATTACATATTTGTCACGTTGAATAAGTTGAAATTCTAGGACATTTTAACCGAGGGAACCTATATATATAACCGCTATTCATGATCCCTATAATATGATTATTTCGACTTACATACAAATAAATAAAATTAAAATACAAATTTGAATATTTTCCGAACTAATATAAATTTACACCAACCATTTTATTTAAAGAAATTACATTTATACTATTCTTTGGTATATTTATATGTGTATATTTGTTATTTTTATCAATTAATTTTAATATTAAGATAAAAATGA
>NC_029792.2:7351192-7355443 GCF_000816755.2 Arachis ipaensis
ATATATATATTATTTCCTAATTATAATTTATAATTTTATATCGAAGAATGAAGATGATACTATCATACTAATACCAGCAAGTGGATAAGTGATTATAATTTATAAATTGAAGTAACCATACACGCCAAGTAACATTTAAAAGATCCACAATATATCACAAACACCAGCTTTTAAGTTCTAACTTCTAAGGTAACTGCTTGACCCCATTTTTGGTCAAAATTTAAACCCAAATACAGATAAAAATACGTGTACTAAATTATATTAAAGCACACTTTCTTTTGTTTTGGGTCTCATCATCACAAATTAAAATTCACTAAGCTCCCAAAAATTTCTTGCTCCAAGCCAAGAGTATAGGTTCTGTGGCAGAATTTAATTATTCGTTTCTTGATGAGTATCTTGAAGTCCAATACTTCTCTATTTCATCAGCTGTTCTTCCGGGAATTCTTCCGGCAATTAAGGGCCACCTGCTATGGAAATTAATTAAAACAACATATATTATTATTTTCTTAAGCTTATTCATATTACTATGTTTTGAAAAGCATCTATATTTTTAAAATAATCTTACATATTCAAGTCTTTTTATTAATCAAGTCTAATCAAATTGGTCTAACATAACAAAAAGCAGTTATAACTAGTATTATTCTAAGTTTTATTGTTTAACTTAATTAAACTTGGTTCATAAAAAAACTTGGATATGTAACATTATTCATATTTTTGTTATTAGTAATATAGTGCTTAGTTTTAAAAATAGAGTTTAGTTTTATTGCACTGATAATGTAAAATATTTTACACAATACAATCATGCAATCACATTTATTTTTTGGATGACAATATAAAAAGTAATTATTTTTACTAATTAATTACATTGATAGTACATCAAAATTAAGTTCTTACAAATATGAAACAAATTTAAGAATAGATATAGTGACCTGTCCCCAACAAGTTTATACATCCTGGAAATAAGAGTTTTCTCATCCTCCGAAAATTCAACCTTGGAAGCTCGATTGGACACTTGTTCTGCACAATATAAAATCTCCAAAAATAAAGCACTAGTCATCACTTGCATCAATCTAAATGAATTATATTGCGTCATCATATATAACTCATCAAATTAGAGACAGAAAAAAGAAGAATGTATACGTATGTAATCATCAATATGATCTCAATAAAATAAAATCTATATAATTATTCGATCCAATATTAAAATACCAAAAAGAATGGTAGTAATTAACACAAGAAAGCATTACATGTTAGTGAGAAATATTATTTTATATTATATTATATAAATTAGAAGAAATGGAGTATAATAAAATTAAAAGGATTATTATATATTTATATACCTGTAGAGTTTGCAGAAACATGTTGAGAAGAAGAAGAAGAAGAAGAGTGATCTATGTCGTCCATTGTCGAAGACAGTTTTCAACGAAAGATATATAGATAGATGCGGGGAGTAAAAGATATGTTAGGGGATGAGGAAGGTTATGAATTTTGTTGCTATTAATATATAGAAGCCGGATGATTCTTATTTCTTAATTAATTAATCAAAGGCACGTCAATGGTAGAACTGGAACAATAAAATGGCTATAGTAAAGTACAGAGAAGAATGGTAGTTGAACGTATTTGTGACCCTTAGGTAGTTGAGCTTTACCATGTTACCATGTATGTTAGTTGAAGTAAATAATAAATTTAGAAAATGTTTTAGATCTTTGAAATATAAAAATGAGCGAGAAAAAGCATAACAAAATATAATATACAATTAATTTTGTTGTTAAGAATCAATACAATGGCAACGAATTATAATTTAAATGGTATAATCTTTTTATACTCATCTAAAGATTGCGAGTTCGAATCCGAAATATATATATATATACTTTAGCCGGTTTTAATTTCGCAAGTCGAGTCTGAAGTTTATACTCATCTAAAGATTGCGAGTTCGAGTCTTGAACTTGATTATAATATATACTCAATATATATACTCTCTGGTCGGTTTTAATTTTACAGGTCGAGTCTGAAGTTTGATATCTGTATTTTGGAACTTCAATCTGTATATTATGTTTATAGCTTTCTTTAATCTTATCTATTCGTTTTACGATTATCCATGCGCGTGTGACACGATTTTTCTATTTTTGTTTTTGTTTAACTTATTCTTCAAGACTCCTAGATATGATTTCTTTTAACTATATTTATGTACGTATTTTATTTTTAGATGTCGTAATACCTCATCACCTCTACTTTATGACTTAAGCGTAAGGTTCTGTGTAGTAGGGTGTTACATTATGGTATCAGAGCAGTTCGTTCCAGTAGAGCCTGAGGGACGGACTGACTATACTTCTGGGAATACTCTGAATGTGTGTATATGCTAATTAGGATATCTAATTAATATATGTGGTATATTTGTTTATGAGCACGCATTTGGGACTTTGAAGCATTATACTTGAGATATTGAGACTGATCACCTTAATATTAATGCAGAATCTGAAACCACTATGAATAATCCCGTGAACTTTACGAACGCTTTGGAGAACATGGCTGCTGCTATGCAAGCAATGGCTGAGACCCTTGGTCAGCAAATTGATAACGGAAACAGGAGTAACGGCGGAACAATGGAACGAGCTTTGAGAGCGCAACAAGTGCCTGAAGATCGGTGTGTTGAGTTTGCTACTTATCAACTAATGAGTGAAGCTCAGTATTAGTGGCAGGGACTGATGCCTTCTGCAACGAGATAATGTTGCAATCCCTTGGAATGTATTTTATATGAGTTTTATAAGAAGTATTTTCCAAACTCAGTAAGGACGGCGAAGGAACTTGAGTTGCTACAACTGAAGTAGGGTCCTATGTTAGTGGCAGAGGACACTAATCGGTCTGAGAAATTGTGTCGATTCACTAGGATTTGTCAGGGTGCTCCGAAAAATTTTGAAGAATGGAAATGCATAAAATATGAAGGTGGTCTGCGGAGTGACATCCTAACTATAGTAGGCCTGATGGAGATCAGAATTTTCTTTGAACTGGTAAACAAAAGCCGAGTTGTTGAGGATTGTGCAAGAAAGGCCATGTCAGACAAGGACGATCACCGAGCTTTTGTTATGAGAGATCAGGGGAAGAACTTCGCACCTAGAGGATAGAATTTCAAGCGAGGAGGCTATATTCCACAAACACATTAGGGCCAATAACACCTTCCAGAGATTCAACAATAACAACAATCAGGGAAGAGGCAAAGAAAAGCAGATTCAGAATCCTCCTAACAACTTGACATGTAAGAGATGTGGGGCATATCATCTGAACACTCCGTGCAGAGCTGGACTAGGTGTATGTTATATGTGGTTCGTCCCATTTGCTCCGCGTTAGTAATTGAGCACTTAGGCAGTAGCGAGGATTGTGGTTCACCCTACTTACTCTGGGTTAGTATTTGAGATGCTTAGGTAGTATGCAAGGGTTGTGGTTTGTCGCACTTGCTCCGAGTTGAGTTCGTAAACACCCGCTTAGGCAGTACGTAGTAGTAGTGGTTCGTTCCATTTGTCATGGGTCAATCGGGTAGTATGCAAGGGGTTGTGCCTCAATCCCACTTGCTCCACGATGTGGTGTTTCCGTCCAGGGTTAGCCACCCAACATGTCTGGTTTGGTTGTATAACCAACAAATGATATCATCGACTATAGGATAGACATGCATCATATGCACTTGTTTGTTTTGCTTGAGTATGCATTTGTTTTGACTTGTCTTTTTGCTTAACTGTAATTAACTACTATTTGATCTATTTATTATATCTGCTTCCTATATTTGTATTTTTTTATTTGTCTTGTATGTGTTTATTTCTGAGAGATCCTTCAGTGGTGGAGGAGTGTTGAAGGTTGTTCCGCTTGGCGATTGGGAGGTTACAGAGAACGGAATATGAAGTGTTAGACTAGGATCCCTAGATATAGTCACCTTATTGCTGGTTTAGTGAGAACTCTAGGATTTTGATATGGGTTGTTGGAGTTTTGGAATGTCTCTAGCTTTTCAGGGCATTATTTATTACCTATGAGGGATACTTGACCATACTGAGAACTCCTGATTCTCATTCCATACATATTCTGTTGTTTTTCAAATACAGGACGTGAGACACCTCGCTGAGCGTGCTAGAGATTCTCGGATAGCTTTGTATTTTTGGGAATTTTGTAGCTTGCATTTTGTATATGTATATAAGTAGTATTCTCCATCTTGTACATAACTTATATTTTGTTCCTCTTAAAGGTTAAACTCAGATAAACAGAATT
>NC_029792.2:7355790-7357446 GCF_000816755.2 Arachis ipaensis
AGTCTAAAATTTGATTATACTTATTCGTTGGAACCCTATATAAATCTATCTTTTAGTTTTCTGCATAAACTTTTTTGTCTTATCGTTTTTCGTGAGCGATGCATCTTCGGTTTTATTTTGATCATACCATTTTTTTTCAAGGCTCCTATCTATATTATCATTGTTATATATATATGTATTTTACTTTTAGAGGTCGTAGTGCCTCGCCACCTCTAATTTACGTCCTAAGTATAAAGTTTTGTGTGGTAGAGTGTTACACTATGTGTGGTAGAGTGTTACAAAATAGATTTTCTGGAGGCATATTTGATTCTAAAGAATATTCATAACCATTTTACAGTTGGGGATAGAAACATTGTTTCCAAGTTTCATGATCTTTTATCCAAGAATGTGATGTGCAATTTGATTTTGTGCGAAGGAATGCAAACCATGCCGTGGACTGGATAGCAAAAGTTGGGGCTAGAAGCAACGCTTCTCATACGGTTTGGCTCAAATCTGGGGACAGTTTGAATCTTATTTTGCAGAAAGATATAGTTGCTGCTAGTTTTTGTTTTTCTGCTCTTTGAACTTGTTTTTTTTTCTAGTGTGTTTTAAGTAAAAAAAAAAAAACAAAATACAGCATATAGATGTAAACTAATTTGAGTTGATTAAATAATCAATTTATTCGTTCGCTTAAACAAATGTCATGATTCGAATTTAACTTTATATATATATACAAAAAATCATTAGCCAACGAAACTCTCAAATAGAACTTCAATATGCAACATATTAGTTATTAACAACTCAAATGTACAGACATACCAAGTATTCAAATGTACTATTATTTTATTTTAATTGTTTAATATATATATATATATGTATGTATGGTTAGTCTAAATTATATATCTAATTTATTTGTCAATATTTTTATCATCAAAAAAAGAAAAGAAAAAAAATTAACAAATTGCAAGTCAAGAAAATAGCACTTAATAGAATATGTTTAATTTATTAATGCTAATGTTAATCACTTTTTAACAACAACTCAAGTGTAAGTAAATTTTGGACCAATAAATTTAAAGATAAAATAAGTATATAAAATAGAAGTCATGAAGCAAATTGGCAGTGATGATTATTGATACAAATATATTCTTAAATTTGCTTACATCTGTGATCAGCACAAAGTTAAATCTACAAATACCAACACTTTGAAAAGAAAAGAATTCACAAGATATATAGACAAAACTCATTAGCATATTTTTGTGTATATTCAATTATTCACCATGCCACTAGTTCTCTTTCAATGTTTTTTACATTGAAATGGAAAATAATGCCCATCACATTTTATCATTTGCTCCCTCTGAATTCTTGACCAAGTTACGTTTGTTCCACCCCTACCGCATGTTTCATACCTCTCTTGCTTTTTTATACGGAATGATTTCATGCTTAATTGAGTGAATTTGATTATATATGGAATTATGTTGCAATCACAAATAAAGTGGAACAATTTGTTTCCATGATTATTGGCATGTAACCAAATGATGACTAATGTGGTTGCTGAGTCGGTAGGAGAAGGTAGGTTGTCACTTGTCATGTCACATGTTTCTCCAATAATTTCAGATGAGTCAAAACTCAAAAAGAAAGAAAAACTGAATTTTTTTAGGAATGATATTCGAAATCAAA
>NC_029792.2:7357728-7361530 GCF_000816755.2 Arachis ipaensis
TTTATAATGTTATTTATTCTAAAATTAGGGAGTGTTTGTAGGGGTGGCAACATGTATCCTACCCGCAGATATCCAACCCGATTCCACCCGATCGGGTAGGGTTGTAAATCCGATCCGCAGCGAGTAGGGTAGGGTGCGGGTTGGGTTCTCGTGCGGGTCGGGTAGGGTGCGGGTTGAACCTCAACCCTACTCGATTTGCCCGCACCCTATATATGTATATGTTATATATTTATATAAAAATATGTTTTAAGTGGATGTTGAACCAAAGACCTCTCACTAAATGTAAAAGATCCTTAACCACTAGAAAAAGATCATTAATTGATAATTTAAATTTTTTTTTACATAAAAGTCAATTCTATTTTAAATTATCATGAAGTTATATAATAATTTTGCATCTTTTTTGTAACCTGCGGGTAGGGTCGGGTACCCGCGGGTTGAGAACAGGTAGGATTAGGGTTGAGATATTCTCAACCCGCGGGTAAGGTTAGAGTTGGCTTCAAACTCTACCCTACCTATCCATTGCCACCCCTAAATGTTTGTGAATCCAATCGTATTAGATATAACCAAAATCTCAATCCGATTTACACTAAACTCATCGAATTAAACTGGATCCAATATCCATACTTTTTTATATTTGGATCCAATCCACACATTTGCATATCAAATCGGATATATTCGCAAAATAAAAATATTTTAAATAATTTTTGTTGCAGGTTTTAATATTGGGCCGAAAAATGAGTTTCTGGCTTAAGCCCAATAACCAGCCTTGTTGCATATTTTTATACTAAGTGGCTGAAATTTATATTGATGGGCCAAACTCAATAATATTATAACCAAGCCCATATTTATTTTTTATGAGAACCTTCTATGCTTGATCCGAAACAAATCTCATCAAGAAAGCAAATGTTAACCAAACGGGCCAGTTTTAAATTCAATGCTACAAGCCCAAATTTTATTTGTGATGCATGGTTCCAAAGAAGCCATGGAAGCTACATGGAGCTACCGAAATGAAGTTGCATGCATCAAGACTATCAAGCTAATGATGGCAAGAAAACATACTAAAATAAAAATGAGCTGTGGCTAAGATACTTACCAAATGTGGTCTAGATTTGGTGATGTATCTTGAGCCTTTCATGCTCAAAAATGGACGAAGAAGATCTCGGCCAGCAAGGGAGATTCTTGAAGCATGGCTTGTCTTTGATTTTGCTCAACCACCACAGGGAGTAGCTAGAGTGGCGAAGTGATGGTTGAAGGCAGAGATTGAAGCAGATGAAGTCATCATCATCATGAAGCATCAAGGGCCAGAAATCCATCTTGGAGAGCAAGCCAAGGATGGAGAGCTCGGATTGATGAAGGATGATGATCAAGAAAGGACTAGAGGTAATTGCATGTTGGGTTTTGCATGATTATCTCTTCTCTCTCTATGTGGCCGAACCGGTTTTGTTGAAGGAGGAAGAAGTTGGTTCGGTTTTGGCTTCAATAAGTGGAGGCTCCCCTCTTCTATAATAAGGGTGGACAGCCACTGTTTGAGGCAAGGAGAAAATTTGAGAGTGCAAGGCACAGTGTTCTCAGAGCTACCTGAGCTAACAGCTTTTCTCTTCTCCTTCAATGTATTCTGTTTTGTATTTTTTTGTTTAATTTTGTCATGTCTTGAGTCTCATGAAAAAAGGCAAACAGTGAGGTTTGTAATGAAAAAGCCATAGAGCGGAAAAAGGCAGAGAGTGAAAAATTAAAAGAAAAAGCCATAGATGTCTTAGAGTTCCTTTGTTCATCTATGTTATGTTTCATAATTCTGTGGGAATCCCCTTGTAAGTTGGGTTAGCACTTTACAAGTTGTAATCAGATTGATTATAGTGAAATTCCATCATGTTTGTGATGGAGACTGGATGTAGGCTGCACTGCACTTAGCAGCTGAACCAGGATATATCTGGGTGTAATCTTTCTTCTCTCCATTTCTGTTTTCTACTGCACAGGAGCAAAAACTAAAATGTCTCGTGCCAAGTGACGAGACAAAACAAAAAGTCTCGTGGCAAGTGACGAGCAAAAACAAAAAGGTCTCGTATCCAGAGACGAGCCAAAACTGAAAGGTCTTCTCTGAGTTCAGCAAGTATTAAGCAACAAAAAAGGGGGCTAAGATTCAACCCCCCCTTCTCGTAGCCACTGAAACCATCAATTGGTATCAGAGCTTGGTCTCAAAGAGATCAAACTTTGCAGCTTGGAGTAAAGATCCTCATGGCAGAAAACAGTGGCGCAAATGTGGTGTCCTATAATCTAACTGAAGGTCAATCAAGCAACAGACCTCCTCTTTTCAATGGGAAAAACTATACCTATTGGAAGGAGATGATGAAGATATTCGTACAAGCAGTGGATTACAGACTTTGGAAGATTATTCTCGAAGGGCCTCAATTTCCAACTATCACAAGTGCAGAAGGAGTTGTTTCTCTCAAACCAGAAGCAAGATGGACCGAGGAAGATAGGAAGAAGGTGGAGTTAAATGCCAAGGCAATAAATCTGCTCAATTGTGCTATCAGCTTCGAGGAGTACCGACGGGTATCAAGATGCACAACGGCAAAGGAAATCTGGGACAAATTGCAAATCACCCATGAAGGAACCACCATTGTCAAGAAGACTCGGACAGATATGCTAAATAGAGAATATGAAATGTTTGCAATGAAGGAAGGAGAGTCCATTGATGAACTGTTCGAACGGTTCAATGCTATCATTGTTGGCTTAGATGCTCTGGGAATTACACATTCTGATTCTGTGCTAGTGAGAAGAGTGTTGAGATGTCTCACAAAAGAGTGGAAAACTAAAGCTTTAATTATTTCTGAGAGCAGTAGCTTAGACTCCATGACACTTGATGATTTGAGAGGAAATCTTCTTGCTTTTGAAAATACCTATTTAAAAAAGGATACAAAAAGAAAGGAATTGCATTTTCTTCTGTGACTAACCCGCTGGATGATGAATCTAGTGATAACTCTTCTGAAAATGAGTTTGTTTTATTTGCAAAAAGGTTCAGGAAAATGGCTAAGCTCAAAGGTAAAGGCAGCAGCACAAGGAGAGTGAAGAAAGACCTCAGCAAGGTAACTTGCTACAATTGCAAGGAAATGGGGCATTTCAAATCTGATTGTCCCAAGCTGAAGAAGGAAGAAAAGCCAAAAAGAGGAAAGAAGAAAGGACTGATGGCCACATGGGAAGACTTGGAGAATGATTCTGATGATGATGATGAAGAAACTGAGACCAAGTCACAAACATGTCTCATGGCAGACCACATAGATCAGGTAGTCTTTCATAACCCTAACACTGAAGATCTTCATCTTATGATAGACCACCTTTCTGAAAAAATAAGATGTTTTTTGCTGGAAAATCAAGAACTTGAACAACAAATCACCATTCTTAAGGCTGAAAACAATTTTCTAAAAGAAAAAGTGAGAGAGGCCGAAACTGCTTGTGATCTTGTTGAAGAGAATAAGCAGTTAAGAGCCCAAGTTAGAAGCTGTGAAAGTAACCATTGTGTTCTTGCATATGTGGATTGTTTTAAGCAAAATGAAGAGTTGCTTAAAGAGGTTAAAAGACTTAAGGAAGACTTAGCCAAGTTTACACAAAGTTCCGAAAGTTTAAATCACATCTTGGCTAGTCAAAAACCTCTTTATGATAAGGCTGGGTTGGGATTCTATAAATCTGAAAATTCTCATTTTGAAAATATTGCTTCATCTTCTCATGACACAAGATTTCAAGATCCCACCTACTTTAATAAAAAATCAACTCCAAGATTTTGTAGACTATGCAATCGGAATGGACA
>NC_029792.2:7361721-7363773 GCF_000816755.2 Arachis ipaensis
TGGGAATGTTCTTCTTGAAGCTAAAAGATGTAACAATGTGTATGGATTAACTCTTGAGGATTTAAAAGAACAAAATGTAACATGCTTTACATCTTTTGAATCTGAAAAATGGCTTTGGCATAGAAAGTTGGGACATGCAAGCATGTATCAAATTTCTAAGCTAGTCAAAAGAAATTTGGTTAGAGGAATCCCAAACATCAAGTTTGATAAGGACCTTACTTGTGACGCTTGTCAATTAGGCAAACAAGTAAAATTCTCTTTTAAATCAAAAGATGGAATCTCAACCAAAAGGCCATTGGAAATGTTACATATTGATCTTTTTGGTCCTACTAGAACTCAAAGTTTAGGAGGTAAACATTATGGTCTTGTGGTGGTAGATGATTACTCTAGATTTGGTTGGGTACTTTTCCTTACTCATAAGAATGATGCCTTTCATGCTTTTTCCACCCTTTGTAAGAGAATTCAAAATGAAAAGGATTTGAAAATTGCCCATTTGAGAAGTGATCATGGAAGAGAATTTGAAAATCAAGATTTTGAAAAATTCTGTGATGACTTAGGGATTTCTCATAATTTTTCATGTCCTAGAACCCCCCAACAAAATGGGATGGTTGAAAGAAGGAATAGAAGCCTTCAAGAAATGACTAGGGCTATGTTATATGAGAGTGAAATTCCTAAATTCTTATGGGCTGAGGCTGTGAACACAACATGTTATATTTTGAATAGAACAATCATTAGAAAAGGGTTAAAGAAAACGCCTTATGAGCTATGGAAAGGAACCCCTCCAAATCTTAAGTACTTTCATGTTTTTGGATGCAAATGTTTTGTGCTTAACAATAAGGAAAATCTTGGAAAATTTGATCCAAAATCATATGAAGGAATGTTTGTTGGATATTCCACCACAAGCAAGGCCTATAGAGTTTATCTCAAGGAACATAGGACAATAGAGGAATCCATACATGTTACTTTTTGTGATTCTAACTTAATTCCCAGTATTGTGAAGGATATTGACTCAGATTGTGAAGAGGATGGAACAAGCAAAGAAAATCCCAAATCTGTCCAGAATGAAGAATCTGTCAGCCCGATTCTGTCTCGTCAGATTGAAGGAGAAACTTCCATTTTATCTCCTGAGCAGACACGAGAAACTGAAACAGCGAGACCACCAGAAGCTCATCAAGGTTCAACACCTAGCCGAAAACCTAGAGAATGGAAGTCTATGAGGGGTTATCCTCATGACTTCATCATTGGTGATCCCTCTCATGGTGTAACAACAAGATCCTCCACCAAAAGACAAACCGAACCTAGCAACTTTGCTTTCTTGTCACAAATGGAGCCCAACAATGTCAAACAAGCTCTTGAAGATCCATCATGGGTCAAGGCCATGCAAGAAGAGCTAGCTCAATTTGACAAGAATGAGGTTTGGACATTAGTACCTTATTCGGATGGTATGAAGGTAACGGGTACTAAGTGGGTCTTTAAAAATAAACTTGGTGAGGATGGATAAGTTGTTCGTAACAAGGCTAGATTAGTGGCCCAAGGTTACGATCAAGAAGAGGGTATAGATTTTGATGAGTCTTTTGCTCCGGTAGCTAGAATGGAAGCAATTCGGTTGCTTCTTGCCTATGCCGCCCATAAAGGTTTCAAAATGTTTCAAATGAATGTTAAATGTGCTTTTCTTAATGGCTTTATTGATAGAGAAGTGTATGTGGCACAACCCCCGGTTTTGAACATAAAGAGTTTTCAAATCATGTTTTCAAATTAACTAAGGCTCTTTATGGTCTTAGACAAGCTCCAAGAGCTTGGTATGAAAGGCTTAGTGCCTTCTTGTTGGAAAATAAATTTCAAAGGGGTACCACCGACACTACTTTGTTCATTAAAGCATCTAATGATGATATACTTCTTGTTCAAGTTTATGTTGATGACATTGTATTTGGATCGGCCAACATTTCCTTGTGTGAAGAGTTTGGAAAACTCATGACTAGTGAGTTTGAAATGAGTTTAATAGGAGAGCTCACTTTCTTTCTTGGCCTCCAAATTAAACAAACTCCTAGTGGT
>NC_029792.2:7363791-7368315 GCF_000816755.2 Arachis ipaensis
TAGTATACCCCTATTTTGTGATAATATGAGTGCAATAAATATTTCAAAAAATCCTGTTTTGCACTCAAGAACCAAGCACATTGAGATAAAGTATCATTTTATTAGGGAACATGTGCAAAATGGTACTATTGATATTCAATTTGTAAAATCAGAAGACCAAATTGCTGATATTTTTACAAAATCCCTCTGTGAAGACAGATTCTGTACCTTGAGAAAAAGCTTGGGAATGTTTGATTTAAGTTTCATTGAAAATTTGTGAATATTTGACTCTGCTCAGTTTTTGCTCGTAGATTTAGACGAGAAACAATAAATGGCAGAATGGAAGAGCTGTGGTCAAGGGGGAGGCAACGCAGAATTCGAATTTTATGGGCCCCACCAAAAATTCCTTGACCCCACCAAGACAGTTTTGTTAGTTTCATTTCTTTTGAAAAATTAAATCAACAAAATCCCTTGGTTGTCTCATCAAATCTTATTGGAAGAAGCATGTTGACAAATCAAATCTTTCTCTCCAACTAATCCCTTGATTTAGGGAAACCTCTTTTCAGTTTTTGAAACCCCCATGGATAATAACCGCTCTCTTAATGGGTAATAACTTCTCTCATTCTCTCTCCAATTAAGCATTTAATGCTTCTCTAACCTCCCATCACTCACATCACTATTCGGCCACCCTTTCATCTCCAACTTCCATCTCCATTGATCTCTTTCATTATGAAAAAGAAAACAGCCCCAAGGAAGAGTGAGAGAATTCGCCAATCTCAAAAACCTTCTACACCCCAATCACATACCCACATTCACATCCATTCCACCTCCTCCTCTTCTCTTTCACCCCCCTCCAAGAGAACCGAGACTATGAGGCGCAAAGTTATTGCTCAAAAATATTCTGGAAGAAGGAAGAGCGAGAAGGCGAAGGAGCCCAGCATTGAAGAGGAAGTAGAGGAGTCTCATACCTCACCTTCTCTATCATCGCCGAAAAGAACCTCTCCACATGCATCCGGAAAGAGTTCCAAGAAGACGAAGGGTTTCGAGTTCCATGAGACCAGAGAACCCGCGAACCTTGGGTCAATGGAGTTCAAGAACAAGTTTCACAAACAACACTCACATTTCGATTCTTCCAGGTTCTCTACGTGTGCTGCTTTTGAATTCCACAATGAAGTCCTGGAGAAACGGCATTTGTGTCTCTCTTATCTAGTGAATCTAAAATCTCTGGCCTCCAAAGGACTCGATTTACTGCCCATGTTTGAAGGTCTTAAATGGTCACCTCTGCTTCATATTCATAAAATGGTGTACCCAGGGCTGGTTAGGCAGTTCTATGCAAATCTAAGGTTTATTGATGGTAGCCTTCACTCTTATGTGAAACGGGTTCAGATCATACTGGATTCTGAAACAATCTCTTCTGTTCTTGGATACATTGATGAAGGGCCAAAGGTTTATATGAGTGATAAATGGGACTCACATGTAGGAGTTACATACAAGCAAGTGATTCATCAAATCTGTGAAAATTTGTCTGGCCTAGATGGAACTGTTCCGACTCATAAAGCTTTGGGTCCAACTAACTCTCTGTTGCACCGCATCATAACTCACATTCTCACTCCTCAAAGTGGTTCTCACAACAGGGTAACTGTATCTGATTGTCTCATAATATTTGCTTTAGTTACTTCAACTCCTATTTCATTTAGCTATATTATGATTCGTCACATGTGGGAGTCTGTGAAAAGTACAAAAAAGGCCAATCTACCTTATGGAATGTTTCTTACATGCATTTTTGAGTACTTTAAGGTAGATTTAACCAATGAGAATGTAGAGAACCGGGTTTCCATGATCAGAGCAGGTGGAGCTGCAAAAAGGGGAAAGAAATCTGATGATGACTTTGAAGGCCGCCCAGAATCCTCAAAGACGACTGGTTCCCTCAGAGAAATTCTCACAGAATTCACCAATATGTCCGATCTCATGGTTCAATTTCACAAGTCTGCTCGCAAACTTGCTTATGAGAATGAATTGGCATGGAAGAAATGCCAAGAGAGGGTCAGTCTAATGTTGGAAAGTCTTGAAAAAGAAGCTGGCAGTGATGGCGCCGAGGAGAAACCTGACTTTAATCTTTTCGATGATTAACTCTCTGGTTACTATTTGATATTGGCACAATTTGGCTCAATTAGCTCTTTTGTTTTTTTGTTAAGGTTGCAATTGACAATAGCTACCTAGGTGATACTTTGATGACATCGTTTGGTTATGTTTTGAACTGTTATATTGTATGTTCTGTTTTCTGTAACAATATTTTGTGCAGGTGCCCCCATGATGACAAAAAGGGGAGGAATTTAAGGTTCCAAAATTGAAATTGGAACGAAACAGGGGCTGCTGAAAACAGGGGAAGAGGGGTTGAAACTTTCAAAATTGAAAATTCATGATCACCCTTGTTCAAAGAATGCATGTTGTTGCTTGAACTACATTTGGCTTATAATGATTGGTTTATATTGGCATTTGGTTTATAATGATGTTAGATTTATTGAGATGCCCAGCTGTTGATTAATCATTGATAAACTTGTTATATTGAAAACTTATTTTTTGGCAGTTCCTTTAAACTATGTAATAAAACTGCCCTGTTTGTTTGCTCAAATACTTTTCCATCATGTTGTTTTGCTCTGATATCTTTAACAGGAAAAGATTTGAAAAAACATTTTGATATTTTTTGTATGAAGTAGTTTGAGTAGTAAATCAGTTTATGATATCAAATAAGTTTTGATTATCAATTATATAGATGTGGTATCTACAATTTGATCCGCTTAGAGTGCAGATCAATTCTGATTCGATCTTGATGAGTTTGGAAAACTCTTGATTAATATTTGTGATGACTAAACATTATTTAAAATAATTAACTGCAAAAATTAATAATCTGATTTGATTAAATAATTTTTGTTGCAGGTTTTAATATTGGGCCGAAAAATGAGTTTCTGGCTTAAGCCCAATAACCAGCCTTGTTGCATGTTTTTATACTAAGTGGCTGAAATTTATATTGATGGGCCAAACTCAATAATATTATAACCAAGCCCATATTTATTTTTTATGAGAACCTTCTATGCTTGATCCGAAACAAATCTCATCAAGAAAGCAAATATTAACCAAACGGGCCAGTTTTAAATTCAATGCTACAAGCCCAAATTTTATTTGTGATGCATGGTTCCAAACTTGGTCCGAAACCAAGGAAAAATGAAAGCAAAGTGCTTCCAACGGAACCAAGCCTTTAACCATGTGATGAATTTCAAAATCTATTACATTGTTAATTAATGCATGGGGAACATGAGAGAAAAAAGTTTAGCTGAATTGATTGATGGGTGTAATGACTACACGCCACTCTAAGCTAGGGAAGTAAAAGCAACTTTCACCAACTAATTGGTTTATTACATTTTGAATTGTTTTTGTTTCAAGTTGTTTATTTTCTCTCATCTCTCTCTTCTTTACCACAGGGAGTAGCTAGAGTGGCGAAGTGATGGTTGAAGGCAGAGATTGAAGCAGATGAAGTCATCATCATCATGAAGCATCAAGGGCCAGAAATCCATCTTGGAGAGCAAGCCAAGGATGGAGAGCTCGGATTGATGAAGGATGATGATCAAGAAAGGACTAGAGGTAATTGCATGTTGGGTTTTGCATGATTATCTCTTCTCTCTCTATGTGGCCGAACCGGTTTTGTTGAAGGAGGAAGAAGTTGGTTCGGTTTTGGCTTCAATAAGTGAAGGCTCCCCTCTTCTATAATAAGGGTGGACAGCCACTGTTTGAGGCAAGGAGAAAATTTGAGAGTGCAAGGCACAGTGTTCTCAGAGCTACCTGAGCTAACAGCTTTTCTCTTCTCCTTCAATGTATTCTGTTTTGTATTTTTCTGTTTAATTTTGTCATGTCTTGAGTCTCATGGAAAAAAGGCAAACAGTGAGGTTTGTAATGAAAAAGCCATAGAGCGGAAAAAGGCAGAGAGTGCAAAATTAAAAGAAAAAGCCATAGATGTCTTAGAGTTCCTTTGTTCATCTATGTTGTGTTTCATGATTCTGTGGGAATCCCCTTGTAAGTTGGGTTAGCACTTTACAAGTTGTAATCAGATTGATTATAGTGAAATTCCATCATATTTGTGATGGAGACTAGATGTAGGCTGCACTGCACTTAGCAGCTGAACCAGGATATATCTGAGTGTAATCTTTCTTCTCTCTATTTCTGTTTTCTACTGCACAGGAGCAAAAACTAAAATGTCTCGTGTCAAGTGACGAGACAAAACAAAAAGTCTCGTGGCAAGTGACGAGCAAAAACAAAAAGGTCTCGTATCCAGAGACGAGCCAAAACTGAAAGGTCTCCTCTAAGTTCAGCAAGTATTAAGCAACAAAAAAGGGGGCTAAGATTCAACCCCCCTTCTCTTAGCCACCGAAACCATCAGATCATATTAGATATAAATACCTCATATTTGCATATACAATCCAATTCATGGACATTTTTACTCAAAATTTAAGTTAATAAAAAATATATAAATTATTATGTTCTTTATCTTTA
>NC_029792.2:7368420-7371196 GCF_000816755.2 Arachis ipaensis
AAAAGAGGGTAACTTAAGATTAATTCTGAAAATTTTCATTACAAAATTAATTCGATAATGTATTATACTTCTCTCTGAAAAAGTGAAAGGTGGAGTGATTCTTTACATAAAGTGATGCACAAGGGGAAGAAAAGTGAGAAATTTATTCGAAATGGTTGCATGGGAACACACATATATAAGTAATCTATAATAATCTTTTACTACATAATACAATGATTAATTAAGAAACCTAGAGTAGATGATTACAGCACATAACATACAATAACGCAAAGCTGGCTATTGCTTGAGTTTTAGATGTACAATCTTTTGCTATTCAGTAGTACTTAATTAGAAACCATGAATCTTGATATTATCCTTCTTTACTATGCCAGCCTGCATTATAACAACAGGGGAATTTATTACAGATTACAACACCCATTTAAAACTATGATATTATTAAGAGTCATTCTAATATACTTACTTTATGGTAGTTATATTATTTTAAAAAGTATGGTTAAAATTAAAACATTTTTTTTATTATTTAACAACATTTTTTAAAATTTATTGCTAAAAAAATTATTATCAAAATATAAAAAATATAATTTTAATTTTAACAATATTTACATAATTACCATAATCACTATAAATACAAACGTACTAAAATCCACGGATCATTAATTATTTAGCGTTCACCTGCACAAGGAAGGTAGAAACATTTTTCCTTTGATCTCCCTGAAGTTGTATGACCTGCATAATATAGCGTTATTTCCTTCTACTATTGAAAAAGGAAAAGTACAAGTAGACAATAAAAATATTAAACAATGTAAATAATGGATATATCAGATGTTTAATTTATTATGTGTGCAGATGATTATTTTAATATTAAGATTTAGGTGGATAATTTAAGAGTATAATATGTTTTTACTTTATTTGGTTAATTTTAAAATTCATTGTTCACATTGTTTACAAAAGTCATTGTTTACCTAACAAAGTTCGAAAAAAAAAATGGGGAGTACTAGGTAAACAATGACCATCTTGAACAACATGAACAACCACCAATCAAATAAAAATACATTACATCCTAATTTAATGCTACTAATTAAATTTAAGATTAATTTACTCTTTTAACCCTATTAATTCACATTGTTCACAGATTGTTCAAAAATATTGTTGGTTACCTATACTTTTCTAAAAAAAATATACACATAATGTTGAAATCTAAAAACCTTAAAGAATTATGATAGTTTGAAAACTTCTAATAATTATGATTTATAACTCAAATAACAAATGCTGTCAAATTAAAGAAGTATTATTTAGGTTACGTTTGTTTATAGAGACAGGACAAAACAGAGATACTGAAATACAAAATTGTGTTTGGCAGAAGAGACATAGACAGAGACAATGTATCCAAAAACACTAAATTAGTGTATTTTGTGTCCATCATGACAGGAAGGACACGGAAACACTAACAAGAGACACAACTTATTTTTTATTTTTTCTTTCATTATTTTTGTTAATTTTTTATAATTATATTTTTTATTATTATATTTTTCATCTCAAATTTTTTGAATGAAAAAAATGAGAATAAATTGGATTTTCATCAATGTCTTATTCTATCTTGTTCTTAGTATCTTGTCCTGTTTTATTTTCGAAAACAAAGACAGCCTTAGAGATTAATGATCAAAATGATCCCTGAAAACGTGAATTTAGTCCTCGAATGATAAAATGTTTTAAATTGATCTTTAAAATGTATAGCATTAATCAAATTAAAATATCTGATATTTTTGAGAATTAAATTGACGCACACGTGAGGAAGGATGTATATATACCTGGCCCAACTCAGGGTCCTGGACAACAGTACCATTACAACAAAACTCTTTCTTGAGGTCCTTAAGAATCTTGGAGTAACTGAATTCTTTCTTCAATCCTTGAACTGTTGTAAGGCTTTTCCTCCCGTTTCGCTGCTGCACCCGGATATGAACATAATCTTTCGCCCCGATACCTGAGTCCTCAGCATTTGCCTCAGCAAACGGATCTGTATGTATGTTCTTCATTACCATATCAACATATATAATAACATATTGTGTATTGAAAAAACAGAACTCACCAAAAGTAGATGGAATGTCGTTTGTGTCAAATTCAGACATGAAAACTGCACTTGGTTATTATTTGTAATCAACACACACTCTTTTCAACAAATCTAATCAATTCACCAAAGTCAGAAATAAAATGAAATCCTCACGCTTATATGTAATAGGGGAATTTAGGGAATTGCAGTAACGATCATAACATGATAAATACCTGAAACTTGTTTTGGTATATGAAGGTGATTTTTTCTTTTCCTTTATTTTTTACTAAAAGTAATTAAGGATTAAAAACTTTGTCAAGCTTTAATATATAGCGGTTGAGAGAAGTGCTCCCAGCCGCCCAAATTGGTTGTGGTTGTTGTAATAGTTTTGTTCAAACTCATATTACAAATGTTTAAATCATGCCAATAATAATCCCCTGAGAAATTTAATTTTCATAATTTATTTCAAATATAGTGACAAGTAGTTATATATTTAACTACTTGATTATTATGATTATCAATTAAAGACAATACTATACTATAGTTATTTATAAGAGAGAGTACTTAATATATAGGCTGAACCAAACATTCACAAATAAAAGGTAATTTTTGTTTATCAATAACATTATTCATATACTAAACATTTTGATATCCTATAAAAAAAACAATTGTTATTAATTAATTATATATTTAAATTATTTTCTAATTAAAAAAATACATGTTGGTTAT
>NC_029792.2:7371221-7375229 GCF_000816755.2 Arachis ipaensis
ATTTTATATTCTATTTGTTTGTTAAAAATTTTTTATTTGATTATAATTGACTTTTTTAAATTAATGAATTTCAATGAGATTATTTATATATACATAAAAGTAGTTACTCAATATTGAGTTTACTGTATCAAAAGAGTATGAGTGAATTCTCTAGCGCCCTAGCTTAAAGAGATAGAAATCATTATATATATATATATAAAGCGTTAGTTTAAATCAAATGTTCGAATAAAAGAAATTTATCTATTTATTTATTAGAGTTATACGGAATTAAAAAATAAAATCTGTAATAACATTGTATTTATAACAAAAGACTCTAAATCATAAACTTTAACTTTAAATTATAAATCTAAACACTAAAATGGATTAATATTAACTAAATAAAAGTTTTTTTTTTCATTTTATTTTTATCTAAATTTTTTGCCAAAAATACTAGGCTTACAACAGGCCAACAGCCATGGGCAAACCTGAGCATAATGGGCTAGCACATATTCGGGCCAGATCCCACAAAATTTGGATACGATCCACCCGTTAGTTAACCCGAAAATCATCGTATTCGGTTTCGCATGGATTTAGTTTCAGTACGGATTCGGTATGTGGACCCTTTTTTTTTTTGGCATCGAAATGCCAAAAACTTATTTGGCTGATTGATGCGCTCTTTTAATGAGAAGTCATTAGGTTTAGGAGTGAGCACGAATAGCGGGTACCTTAGGTTCGAACTCGAACCAAATCAATTAAATTGGTTCTAAAATTAATGGATAATCAGGTCCAATTCGAACCAAACTAATGGCCTTTGTTAGTGATTGGTTCATCGGTTCTGGGAATGCAAAACTCGAACTAACCCGTGAATCCGATTATATATTAATTAAATAAAAAGATATGTATGGCTTTTAGTGGCTTTTAGTGAGATTATTCACTATTAATATGTTTGAATTTTAATGAGTTTAGTTTTTAATGTATTTGGTGTTTAACATGTTTAGATTATTTATATTGATGTTACATGTTTATTATACTTGTTGAATTTTTAAGATAAAAAATTAGTTTTTTTTTTTTATGAATTTTAAAGTCATCGGGTACCCAATTATCCGATTCGAACCAATCCATTTTTAATCGGTTTGGTTTGGTTCGGATACATGCACAAAAAAATATAAATCCGAACCAAACCGAACCAATTATATTTTGATCGGTTTGATTTTAATTTCACCTTGAACCCGAACCAAACCGATCCGTGCTCACCCCTAATTAGATTTTTTATATTTTTTAATCCATCGGTAAAGATTATTCTAAATGTAATTTGATGTAATTGGCTAGCTAATATTTTTTTTGCAGCTTTTGTGTCGGTGGAGTTACTTTAAAAATATTATTTTTTTAATGGTTATTGTTGTTATATATGAAATATATGTGGGTTTATATCAACAAATTAGGAATATGTAAGTTTAAATTAATTAGAGTTAAATATTTTCTATTATGTTAAGTGCCACCTTTAGCTCCTTCAACCTTTCAGCAGCAAACCCAAACCGTCAATTCCTCAACGCTTCCTTAATACTCTCCAACATCTCATTCGCCGCAAGAATTGTCCTCACCACGATAGACAAAATCGCGAATTGACTCGCATAAACGTACAAATTTATGTTTCTATTCTTTCTCTCCGTTACGCTTTTACTACTCGAGTCACTAGAGTTTTTTATGCACAGAAACACCGAAAAAAGTTGCAGAGTTATCAGAATCGTAGTTGTACAAGCAACCTATGTTTCGAGAAGAAAGTTGGCCCAAAATTTACTTTTATTGTGTAATGCAGAACCCAACTTAACTTAAGCATAATCTACCAAGAACGTATTTGAAACCTTCAATTTTCCTCCATTTTTTCTTCTCAGTCTCTTTGCTTCTGATATGTGTAATCCACCATGTCTTTTTATTTTATTTTATCACTTCGACAGATGTTATTCTATTCGAAGGAAGATAAGGATATGTATAAAAAAATTTATTATTTTGAACAAAAACAATAAAAAAAGTATATAGTTAAAATGGTGCCGTGGGAAATAAAAATTTTGAAAAAAAAAAGTAACAGACGGAAGAGGGCATTTGAGGAGTAGAGATAGAACTGAAATGATTAATAAAACTGATTTATTTTATTTTATTTTATTTTTCTTTTAAAAACTTTAAACTTTTTTCTTGTTCTTTTCTTTTTGAACTCGGTTATTTTTTTATGAATATCTCTTATTGATTGTTTTTTTATATCCTTTATTTATTATTTGCGTTGCTTTTAGTTAAACGAGTTTAGTCAATTGTTTTTGTCCAAGTTGACACGGTAAATTTTAGAAAGTTAGATTTAACGATATTTGTATAGTTTTCTAGAGTGTTTGAGAATGCTCTAGATGATTTCAAAATGTTATAGAATGTTCTAGAAGGTCCCATAATACCTTAGAAAGTTCTAGAAGACTCTAAAAGGTTGTAGAGTATTCTAGAAGAGTGTAGATGTATATAGGAGTATGAAGAATAGTATCGAAGAATCTAGAAGTATTTAGAGAAATATGGTAGGATAGATATTTGTAATGAAGGTTCTAAATGATTAATCTAGACCGTTAATTAGATTTAATCCGAACCATCCATTAAGGGTGTGGATGGCTATAAATAGGAAGTGAGTGAGAGTCATATGCGAGTCATTTGTAATAAACACTTGAGTAATAAAGTATTTTTTCCACCAAAGTTTCATTTCTCTTGTGTTCTTAATTAGCTTTCTTGTTAAGTATTGAGGATTAGGCTGACTTGATCTTAACTCAAGAGGTTGAGTAAGTCCAAGTGCTGGCACGGTAGTGTTGGAGTGTGTCCAAGGCCGTGACAATTTGGCATCAGAGCAAGGTTCGAGAGGGAGCACAAGTACTTTGTGGGTATGGCCTCTAGTATCACCATGGAGCATGTTGAGTCTTAAAGGGAAAAAGATGCTATTCCTTCTCAATGAGAAGGCAAGAAGGCCTGTTCTTCAAGTGAGCCTAGAGGTAAGGACTCTAACTTCTTAAAAGAGAGAGTTTCTATGTTAGAGAATGTTCTATCCTCTATGGATGAGCGTTTCCAAATGATAGAACATGATAAGGAGACCTTCGAGGCTCACGTGTTAGGAGAACTATATGCTTTCAAAGAAAGCATGCTTCAAATTAAAGAGAAACTTGAGAATTCCTTGAAGCTATTTGAAAAAGTTTGAGTTTGGTTCGAGGATGCAAAATCTCGACCAACTGTTATAAGGGAGACGACAAAGATTGATCTCCCAAAGCCAAAGGAGTTCAAGGGCGTGAGGGATGCTCGAGAAGTGGAGAATTTCCTATGGCAAATTGAGAGGTACTTCAAAGGCCAATAGGTGGTCGAAGAAGCAATAAAGGTACGCACTGCAGCTCTCTACCTTTCTAATAATGCTACTTTGTGGTGGAGGAGAAAATGCGTAGATATGGAGAATAGTATTTGCAACATAGTCACATGGGAAGATTTTAAAAGAGAGTTGAAAAAACAATTATTCCCTGAGAATATGATTTATGAAGCAAGGAAGAAGTTGAGGGAGTTGAAATACAAAAGTACTATTAGTGATTACGTAAAGGGGTTCACTACTCTCACGCTTCAAATTCCCAACTACTAAGCGACTTTTACATTTGTCCAGATCCACGCAGCTGCCGTGCCGCCTAAACCCGTACGACGCCTTCCCCTATCTTACTCCCACATAACTATAAAGCATTCAGTAAATACCTCCATGTGAAAGTAGCACAATCACTTTAAATGACATACTATTTTATTGGCATTGACTCATCCAATAATGACAGCACAACCATAGAAGAGTTTTAGGGCATGATTCAAGAGAACCTTAAATGTTAAAGACCTCAGTTTCTTTTCTCTCGTATATTAGCTTTAGTGTTTCAGCATCCTAAATCTTTTTCAGATTGAAAGAAGTAAAAATGGAAATGAGAAACTTAAGGTTCAACTATTATGATTCTATTATTCTAGTATTTGTTTGGATGTTATTCTCGA
>NC_029792.2:7375406-7380073 GCF_000816755.2 Arachis ipaensis
ACGAAACACACTAAAAAATAAAAAAATTTTAATTAATTTTTTTTCTTATCGATTTAATCGCGCCAAAATAAACACAATGAATATACTGTAAAATTAAAAATGGATGAATAAAACTAAAGGTGTAAGTGAAAAAATTATAATATGACCATTTTTTTAATATGATTACCAAATAACTCCTAATAAAAAATAAAATTTCTATTAGTAGATATCTAGGCCCACCAGTGCACAAACAACGCTTTTGGCATTTCGGTGCCAAAAAGAAGGCCCGCGTACCGAATCCGTGCCCAACTTTCAACGATTCCTACTGGAATACAGATAGTCAGATGCGAATCTCGGGTTTTTCATCTTCCCATTAACCGTAATTCTTTCTCATAACAGGTGATTTTCTCATCTACTAAGCTGATTCTCTCGATTTCTCTTTTCTCCTTTTCCCAAATAATTGCTGCAGTTTTTTTTTTTAATGTGAAAAAAGTAAAAGAAAAGATTTTGAATCGCAATTCCTAATTTTTGGTGCATATCTGTTTTTTTTTTTTTTTTTTTTTTCAGCTTGAATTGCAAAACTGGTGTTGACAATTTCCCAATTGTAGAAGGTTTTGGTTCGTGGGAATTCTAGATTTGGAGTTCCCACACTATCAGTGTTTGCAATTTTGAGAAATCCTATTTTGATTTTGGTGAGTTTTAACGTTGGTATGGCTTCAAAAGTTGAGAATAGTAAAGCATGGAAATGGGGGTTGGGTCTGGTGTATATAGTTGCTGTGGCCACAATATGGATAGCTGCTAGCTTTGTAGTACAGTCTGTTGTTGATGGTGGTGTGTCACCATTCCTTGTTACTTACATCTGCAACTCATTGTTTGTGGTTTTGATACCAATTGTTGAAATTGGGCGATATTTGGAGGATTCTTGTGGCGGTGGTTGCTTTTGGAGCGCGAAGAAAGCGAGCCAACATTCAGAAAGCGTGGGGGAGTCAGAGCAGGCTATACTCCTTGAAGAGAATGATGTAGGGAACGAGGGCAATGAATCATTGGTTGTGGACGAAGAGGTTGGCATCAGCGAACAAAGGAACTCTGGTTCCATATTTCTGCCACCGGAAAACAGGGTTGAGGTGTTGCCTGGTCAAGTTAATGTGATTGAGAATGTTGATAATCAGCTGGATGAGAAAGGGCGTTGGACACGGTGGAGGGTGGCCAAAGTTAGTCTATTGATATGTCCATTTTGGTTTCTTGCTCAGCTCACTTTTAACCTGTCGTTGAAGTATACTACGGTCACAGTAAGTACTTATGGATTTTTGTTTTCATCTCTTGGTTTGTAGGTTCTGTTTCAATTAATCATTGTGCTCAAATTAGTTCCTTTTTTATGTTTTATGCAGTCGAATACAATTTTGAGTAGTGCATCCAGTCTTTTTACCTTCTTGGTCTCGCTTGCATTCTTGGGTGAGAGGTTTACTTGGTTAAAGCTCTTTAGTGTTCTTAATATTCTTATTTTTCTTCCAATTGCCCTCATACTCAATTTCACCAAGGTGGAACCTTTTCATACACTTACCTTGAAGCAGCTTGGTCTGATCATTGGCAAAGGTCAGTTATTCATTATTATTAGTAGCTTGACATTGTGGTTTAGTTCTTTTACATGATTGCTGTAAAATTGCAATCGGTATTTACTATTTAAGGAGGAGATCTACCTATTTTACCTTTTCTGCCATTGAAGTTGTGCTATTCTTTCTGTGTTCTGCAAATAAGCAGACATAGACTTTAGCACACTGACGCATTCTTTCAGGCACTGTTGGTTATTTAATTATACATAATTGCACATGTTGTCCAACCTTTTTTTTTTTTGAGTCATATTTGGAAATGGGGACCTTATCCCTCCCTATCAGACTATCAGTATTATTAGTAGTAGTCATAGAGAACACTTTGATTTTAGGTGTAGCAATTAATCTGGTATTGAGGATCATATTTCCATATTTTTTATTTTTTTTTTTATCTTTTTTTGTTAATGTTGCAAAATTTTCCACATTTAGAGACTGTAGGAAGTGATGTTGGTATTTATCCTCTGTAATTTGTTAGTTTATTTGATGATAGTGTGCAAGCTTTTACATTGAGTGCAGTTTACATCAGAATAAGTAAAAACTTGTCAATATTCAACAAGGTAATAACTCGCTAAAGAATTGAACCTAAAAATTAGGCACCAATTATATTAATGAATTTCCATTAAAGAATGATCTGACTCTATGACCCCTATATTTAGTTTGACGCACTGTGTTGAATTCGATGTTCAACACAATGCTTTTGTTCCTTAAGTTTTGTACATTTCATAATGTTTGGATTGTTTCCTGTCAAAACCAGGACTGTTTGATAATGTGCTGAGTGATTACTTGTGGGCCAAGGCTGTTCTTCTCACATCAACCACAGTAGCAACTGCTGGCCTTACGATTCAGGTTCCATTGGCCGCCATCGTGGATACCTTGACTGGCCGTGCTCCTCGCCTTATGAATTATCTGGGAGCAATAGCTGTCATGGTTGGCTTCGCCGGAATTAATATTCCTCTTGAGACTTTATGTAACAAAAGAGAAGCTAACATCGAATTGGAAAATAATGTCAGTTTAGGAAAAGAAGAGTTTACAATCCCGAGAGGCGAAGATTCGGCTGCCATACCTTAGCATGTAATTGGATTCATTTTCCGAGTTAGTTAACGAATTGATCTTGTAACGCCACCAAGTTAGTTGCAATGGCTGCTATTACCAGGCACAGAAGTAGAACGAGAACATGAGAATATAGTTTAAAGGTGGCATAAGTGAGTTTGCACATGCACTTGGAGTTGGAGAGAAATGGAGACTGCCTTGGGTTCATAAATTGCTCCTCGATCGAAATAGCTTGGTGATTGGTTCCTCACCTTTCTACAAGCATATACGGTTTGAATTTCTGTATTTTTGTACATATACATACACAGGTCTATTTTTGCTATTTTTTGGAGGGTGCTTACGGAAATAGGAACGACAATGGCACCAAGAGTGAAGAGTCAGAGATGTTCTTTGAATGTTCATTATACCGTTTAAATGTTTTGGAGATTTGAATCTAGTTGCTTTGCCAATGTCATGTGGAATTTAACCCAAATTACCTTTGTCTATGTTCTTCCAGTCAATAGACAATAATAAAATAAAAATGAGGTAGATTGAATTATAGTATTTTAAAATTTATGATAATACGGAAAATCGTTTTAATACGTGAGTTTTATATTTATAATATGATCATAATCGACATTGTAAGAGTTATAACTTGACTAAATCCCAAAGTGGTATTTTAGCTGGAGTCCTTGCACTAATTTTATGAGAATTCAATTGCACTAATTGAACTCCTTCTCTCCCATTGAGTTCTGAGCTATACAAGTCTTTCAGTCTATTTTTTATATGAGTCAGCAAGTGAATTATTGATGTGGCACAATCATGGCTACGCTGTTAATTATAACGGCTAGATGACATGGCTACCAATAGATAATTTTACAATTTAGTTTCTAGTCCCATTTATAAACCCATCTTTTTTTTTATTCTGTTTCTTGCACTAATTAGTTTCTAATTCTTGCTTCTAGTCCCATTTTATAAACCTATCTCTGTTAGTGTTGCACCATGATAAAAAAAAAAGAGAGACAGAATTATATACTACTAGCTATGTCAGTTAGTTGTCATAATTGACAGAGTGATAGTAGTTATGTCACATCAACAGTTCACTTGCTGATTCATGGAAAAAATGAGCCGAAGAATTTGTATGTAGTTTGAAGATTAGGGATAAGTATGATTTTGGTCCCCAACGCAGGGGCTGAAAATTTATTTCGTCCCTCACCTTTTTTTCGCTCCAAAATGATCCCCAAAGTTTCAGTTTATTGTAAAATGGTCCTTCGGACAAAAATACCCCTCCCTCCCTACCTCCCCTCTTCTTCCTCAACCAGAAACAGAAGCAGAATCGCAAATGCAGGCAGAGGAGGAGCAGCGGCGTGGAGCGGCGGCGGCGTGGAGCTGCTGCGACGGCGACCTTCCCCCTTTCCCCTCTTCCCGAAACAACACCCCCCTCCCGCTTCTCTTTCTCCCCCCTCCCCCCGTCTCGGCAGCGCTGTGTTTTCTCCCACCACCACCACCAGAACCCACCACCACCACCACATTATCATCATGGTCATCATCATCATCATCATCACCATCATCATCAGAAGAACAGCACCTAAACCACCAGAACAAAACCACCACTACCACCAGAACCCACCACCACCACATTATCATCATGGTTATCATCATCATCATCATTATCATCATCAGAAATCCACAACAATATTCCATAACAAATTTCAACAACAACAATATTCCACAACAAATTTAAAAAAAAATCCAAAACTTTCACAACCAAATCAAGTTCACAGAAGAAGAAGAAGAAAGAAGAAGAAGAATTGGTGGTGCGGTGGTGAGGCGGAAGAAGAAGAAGAAGAAGAAGATGGTGGTGGTGCGGCAGGGGCGATGGTGCGGTGGAAGAAGAAGAAGAAGAAGAAGAAGAAGAAGAAGAAGAAGAAGAAGAAGAAGAAGAAGAAGAAGAAGGAGGAGGTGGTTGCTTCACTGTTGTCTCTATACAAAGATACTAATTATATACCATCCCTCTTATTGATTTATAAGATATTTAATTGAAAAAAAAAG
>NC_029792.2:7381256-7382238 GCF_000816755.2 Arachis ipaensis
TTGATAATTGATAATAAAAAAATATAATTGGTAAAAAGGACGATTTTAAAACAAACTAAAATTTTGGGGACCATTTTAGAGCGAAAAAGGACGAAATAAACAAATTTCTAGTAGTAAAAATAAAAACACTAGAAAAATAAAAAAAATATCTTTTGTTACAATTTACAATTTACATTTTTTTTAAAAGATCTTTTTTCTTAAAAAAAAAAGATGTTTTCACATAATAAATGAACAAAAAATTACTTATTTTACTAATAAATTTTTAATAATAAAAATAAAAGTATTAGAAAAATAAAAAAAAAACATATTTTTTGAGAAGTTACAATTTACATTTTTTTTAAAAGATCTTTTTTCTTAAAAAAAAAAGATGTTTTCACATAATAAATGAACAAAAAATTACTTTTATCTTATTTTACCAAAATATAATTGATAAATAAAAAGATCTTTTTACATGAGATATCCAAATATAAAATCACTTTTATTTTTATAAAAGATCTTTTAAAAAATTATCATTAAAAAAAAAGATCTTTTTCGAGAATGACATCCAAACAAGCCCTAAGTTTCAAATAGAGCAAGAATAGGGCTCTGTAAGTGAGCCGAGTTGAGTCGAGTTAAACCAAGCTCAAGCTCGGTTCACGAAAATTGAGCTTGACTCACTACTAAACTCATTAACAATCGAGCCTATTTTTTAAGCTCAAACTTGACTCACTGGAAGCTCATGAGCTGAGTCGAACTTACGAGTTGGCTTAAATAATAGGAATATAATCTATAATTCTTTTTTTTTTTCTTTTTACCAAAGATAGGAGACTCGAACCCGCAACCTCTTAATTGAGTATGAGGAGACTATGCCATTTGAGCTATTACTCATTGGTATATAATCTATAATTCTATATCAATAAATTATAATTTACATATATTAAAAAATATTAATTTTATATATTGTGTATCTATTAATTATAAATTTTTTATTTATATCCTACAT
>NC_029792.2:7382365-7393823 GCF_000816755.2 Arachis ipaensis
ATTAAGCTATTAACGAGTCGAGTTCGACCTAGCTCACTAGCTAGTTTGACTCACTTCCAGTGACGGACCCAGAAAATTTATGGTAAGGGGGCAAAAATAATTCACATTATTATTAAAAGATATATTAATTTAAATTTAAAAAGAACTCTTTTATAAAAGCATTACTACTCGCACTATCAGATTTCATAAGATAATAATAGAGATAAAAAATCGCATCTTATGAAATACTATATTCCAATTAATTGCCAAATTCATCAAACCAATCAGCATTAAATTTATGAAAAAAAGTCCCAAAATATGTTTGTAGAAAATTATATTCTCTTGGTTGACAAGGATCTTTTTACAAATAAATTTGTCTAACTTCATCTCTGTCATTTATATCATAATTTAAAATTTTGGGTCGTTGTTCAGGATCAACTATGAGACTTTTTATATTGAATTTTAAAAACTTTTTTTTATTAGAAGAGACCAATGATAATGATTCTATGGTAGCTTTCTTTTGAAATATTTTTTCATTATTATTTCTAAAAATAAAAAATATATATTCTAAATTAGTAAATTGATCGATTCATTTTAGAAATTTATATGCAACATAATTATATATAATATAATAGAATGAAAGATAAACAAATAAATAATAAGGATCACTAAATCAAAAATAAAATAAAATATATAAATTCATGAAGAGAATATAAAAATAGATTAATACCTAAACTATAATTGTTTGAATTAAAATTTGCAATCGAAAATATGAAAAGAGAAACAATAAAATTAAAAAAAACATAAAATCATAGAGAGCTATATAAAACAAAATAGAGAATTTAAAATTTACCTTTTGATGAAGACAAGATGACCACTAAACAAGGAATAGAAAAAAAATATTGAAAATATGAAACTAAGAAGAGAGTTTAAGAGAATAAATGAGTGACGATTAGGATTTGAGAATGAGAGAAGACTAAATTTAATTAGGTTAACTCATAATCAAAATGATAGAAAGATAAAATGGATTCAAGGTTTTAAATAATTAGTTTAATTTATTTGTAGTGGGGTCATTTAAAATTTAAAATGGGGGCATATTATATATGTATATATTTTTTTTGTTGGTGCTACCAGGAACAAGCAATGCTGCAAATTGCTTCTGCAATAGGGATTCCGGTGAAAGTAGATTTGGCTACTAAGCTTGTAGAAAGAGGAAAATATGCCCGAGCTTGTATTCAAATTAATCTTGAGTTGCCTGCAATCAAACATATTATAGTGGAGGGTGTGACTTATGAAGTGGAGTACGAGAGTTTACAGTTGATTTGTGCTACTTGTGCACGGTATGGGCATGATAAATTGTTGTGCATGGAGAAGGAGTCCTTGGAAGGAAACGAAAATTCCTTTGGTGATGAAAAAAATAATGAAGCCCCGACACTAGTGCCACATAACAATCATGAGATTCAACAAGAGGCTGAATCAGAAGCTCGTGATTTGGGTGAGAATCCTCGTAATTTGGGTGAGAAATTAGGAGTTGTTAAAGGGAAGGATGTAGTTACGGAATCATTGGCTCCTCACGTGCCTGATGGTCATGTTAATGAGGCATGCATGGATGATGGAGAGGGCTGGCAACAAGTGCTGCGTAAAGGAAAATTCACAATGGGCCAGTCATCAGGTTTGAAAGACCAAGATGGAAAGCAGCACAGGTTTGGTTCGAGAAGGGTTCCAAGGCCCAATTTGCATGGTGATGGAGGCAAATCAATTGGCATTAGGATGGGGAAGCGAGAAAAACATGAAATTGCGCCATCTCCATTGCGCAGAACTCCTGCACGTCGTAGAATTTCTCTACGGAAGCGTCCTCGGCCTTCCTCTTTGCAGAACTCACCAGTTGATAAAAATGGTGGCACAACGGAGAAAACCTTAGTAGATGGAAGCATGGCAGGTGCAGTGTCAGGAGGTCCGAAGGTGGCAATTGTTGAGGATCAGAGTGTGCCAGTACCGCAGGACAAACCACCTATTGAGGTTGGTGATTCTGTTTAGAGTTTATGTTCTTATTTATTCTGTCCCTATTATTTATGGATAGTTTAAATATGATTGTTTGGAATATTAGGGGTGCTTCTAATAAGTTAGCCCGGGTGCATTGTAAGGAACTTGTTAGGAAATTTAGACCTATTTTCTTTATTGTGGTTGAAACTCACTCCCCTTTTCAGCATTTAAAATTATTTTGGGAAAGGTTGGGGTATCACTCTGTTGGTATAGTAGAAGCAGAGGGACATAAAGGAGGTATTTGGTTTCTATCCTCTATGAAGGGTGTTTGTTGTAAGTTCATTGATGCTTTTGATCAGGGTGTTACTGTTGAGGTTCACTTTGATAATTTAACTTGGAGGTGTAGTGGTATTTATGGCAGTCCTCAATTTAATAAAAGGGTTCTCCTTTGGGATTATCTTGTTGCACAATCCATGGTTTTTCAAGGACCTTGGATTGTTTTTGGTGATTTTAATGAAGTCAAATTTTCTCATGAATCTAAGGGCTGTCAATTTTCTCATCAAAGAGCCGACATGTTTGCTACTTCATTAGGGGATAGTGGTTTGTTTGATCTGAAGACTATTGGGAGGCGATTTTCTTGGTACAAGAGGGTGAAAAATTATATTGACGTGGCAAAAAAGCTTGATCGAGTCTGTATAAATAGTAGTTGGTTATCTATCTTTCCAGAGGCTTATGCAGAAGTTTTAAATAGGCTTCAGTCTGATCATTGCCCTATTCTGGTGCGTTGTAAAGGTCGTCCTCAGCCTAAAGGGAATCGACCTTTCCGATTTGTTGCTGCTTGGGCTACTCATCCTGGGTATAGGGATATTGTGAGCCAGTCATGGTGGTCTGGTAATAGAGGAATTCATGGCAAGCTTTCGGAAGTACAGAAGAATTCACTAGAGTTTAACTCGAAGGTATTTGGTAACATTTTTGTTAAGAAATGTGAATTAGAACAGCAGATTAATTATTTACAAAAGCGTTTGGAAGTGGTAGATAGTATTTATTTGCGTCAGAAAGAGCAACAATTGCTTGATGATTATAATAATACTCTAGTGCAAGAAGAGCTCCTATGGTTCCAAAAGTCCAGAGAGCAGTGGGTAAGGTTCGGGGATAGGAATACAAGATTCTTTCATATTCAAACTCTTGCCCGAAGGAAGCATAATAAGATTCATGGCCTTTTTCTCAAGGATGGAGTGTGGGAAACTGATCCAGAGGTTCTGAGTCAAGAAGCAGAGTCTTTCTATAAAAGCTTATTCTGTCATTTGGATGATGTTGATTTGGGTTGCCTTGGTGATGTGCCTCTTCCTTCTCTGAATGAGGAAGCTTGCATTAACCTTACGGCACCAGTTACTATGGAGGAAGTCAAAGCAGCTGTTTTTCACATGAACTCTTTTAAAGCTCCGGGTCCTGATGGGTTTCAAGCTTTCTTCTTCAAAGAATATTGGGAGATCATTGGTCTTGATGTTTGGAAGATGGTTAAGCAGGCATTCTCCGGTGTTCCTCTTGATCCGAGAATGTTGGAAACTTTACTGATCATCAGGTTGATTTGGACTTGTGGGAGGCGGTTGCTATTTCTAGAGGGGGACCAAGAATATCCCACTTAATGTTTGCGGATGACTTGCTTCTGTTCTGTAAAGCTACAAAGAGATAAGTGCAAAATGTGATGTTGGTTTTAGAGACTTTTTGCAAAGCATCTGGGATGAAGATTAATGTTGAGAAGTCTAAAGCGCTTTGCTCCAAGAATGTCTCTGCAACAAGGAAAGAGGTTTTCACTGGGGTATCCTCTATCAGATTTGTCCAGGACTTGGGCAAGTATCTTGGAGTTACCCTTAGCCATTCTATGGTGACTCGTTCAGCTTTCAATGGTGTCCTGGATAAGATTCGGAGTAGGCTAGCAAGCTGGAAAGGAAGTTTACTCAATCGGGCTGGTAGGCTCTGCTTGGTTAATTCTGTTGCTGTTGCTATTCCCACGTACCAGATGCAGGTCTCTATTTTTCCCAAAGGAATCATTAGTAAATTGGAGTCTATGATGAGGAATTTTCTTTGGAAAGGACAAGTTGATGGAAGAGGATTAAATCTTGTTAGTTGGAAAGTACTGGTTACTCCAAAAAAATATGGAGGTTTGGGGATTAGAGATCATTATTGTGTAAATATTGCTCTTCTTGGGAAGCTAGTTTGGACTTTTTTCCAGCAGCCAAACAAGCTATGGGTCCAATTGTTGGATGCCAAATACCGATCATCTCTATATGACTGTTTTAGTTATCCTAAGAACAAGGACTCTCCCATTTGGAGGTATCTTTGCAAGGCTTGGGAAGTGTTGAAGGATGGGTTTGCTTGGTGTATTGGAGATTTGAACCATAATTTTTGGTTTTCTAGTTGGAGGAGAGAAGGACGGTTATCTAATGAGATAGATTATGTTCACATTTCTGATTCGAATCTCCGGATACAGGATATTTGGTCGGTTGGTAGGTGGCATTTGGATACTCTTTATTCTCCTTTATCTCAAAATCTGAAAGATAATATTCTCTCTTACAATCCAGATGAACAAGCAGGTCCGGAAGTGGGTTGGTATTGGAGTGGGTCTGCTGCCAAAGTCTATGACTCACGTAATGGTTACTTGTGGTTGTGTAAGCAGCTGTTTGGTTGGGAGGAGCGGGAGAATTGGCTTTGGCTTTGGCGTCAGCTTGTTCCGGAAAAGCATAAGTTTTTGGCTTGGTTGTGTCTTAAGGAGGCTCTTCCTACTGCAAGTTTTCGCTTTAGAAGAGGGATGTCGTCATCGAATAGGTGTCCAAGATGTCTTTCTAGCCAGGAATCAGTTTTACATTGTATTCGGGATTGTCCAAAAGCTCAGCTTGTCTGGCATAGGTTGGATATTTCTTATCATCTTTTAGATTTGAAGAACTGGTTCTTGTATCATAGCAGAGAGCATCCGTTCAAGTTCTTTTCGGGACTTTGGTGGATATGGCGAGCAAGGACATCTTTAATCCCCATGAAACTTGGTCTCCGGAAAAAGTGATTTGTCTGGCATTAACTTTAGAAAAGGAGCTTAGGAATATTTTTGAATTACAACGTATGTCCCTTCCCTCTACTCTAAATAGTTTTTGGAATCCCCCATCTATTGGTACTTTTAAGATTAATTGTGATGCTAGTTATTTTGGTTCGGGTGATAGTGTTGGTTTTGCTTGTGTTATTAGAGATTGTAATGGGAGCTGGCAAATGGGGTGTTTGGAAATGATTGAGAGTAATAGTATTCTTCAAGGAGAATTATTTGCTATTTGGAGAGGATATCTCTTAGCTTGGGATGTGGGTCAACGAGATGTTGTTTGTGAGACGGATTGTGTGGAAGCATTTAATCTTGTTACTCAAGATGGTTTTGGGTTTATTGATCTACTGGTGCTCAAAATAAGAGATATCATGCATTGGAATTGGCGGGTTGACTTTCGTTTGATTATGAGAGATGCAAACACGGTGGCAGATACTATGGCAAAGATGGCGATAAAGTTACAACTTTCGCATGTAGAGCTTCTTTCACCTTGAGAGGAGTTTAAGAGTAGTCTTGAACGGGACTGTCCCTCTATTTAGGCAGTTCCTTATTTTATTTGTTTTGTTTTTCTTTGTTTAATTTATTTCGGTCACAAAAAAAAAATATATAATTGAACTCATAATATAATTAAAGTTGAAAATGAATATACAAATATACAACTATTGATCGCGGGTGGATGAAACCCAGTACGCCACAACGAAAGAGTGAAAGGACTCACGGCTACTCCATCTTCCTCAGACCGCAAAATTAACAGACGCTGCTTCGCATTTGCACCTCAAAGATAAAAAATTTGATCCGAAACGAAAAACCCCAGTTTGGCAATTGGCCCTGGCTTCTCTCGCGATTCGTTTGAATCCCAATAGGTTAGCGTCACCATTTCCCATTGCGTGTCCGTGACGACAGCTAACTGTTCGATGAAATGCCTCTGTGACCAACTAAGTCCTTTTTTATCATTTTGTGTCGCAGACTCGATGGCTCTGAGAAATTTGCCTTGGCGGGGCCTTGTGTGCAGCGAATCAGTTAGATGCTTTGAGTTTCCTATTCGGTTCTACGCCAACAAAGCGAAACTGAGGAAGCACCGCCCCATGATTCTCAAGAGAATCGAGAGAAGAGCCCAAGCGTACCCGGTTCGCGCCACCATTCCGGTTGCAAAGGAGGCGCTGGTAACTCGGGATATTCTCTTCCATGGCGTTTCCATCCTTCTCAAGTCCATTCCTATCATGGCTTGCAAGTGAGAGCCTTTTATTAATTTTTGTTATTGTTTGTTTTGTTGTTGCTAGTAGTAGTATCTGGGATTTTCCTTTTTTTTTTTTAAATGTGATTTTTTTACATTTTAGTTAGGAAGTTTGTTCTGCATTTACATGAGATAATTGCAATCTTGTTAACGCCATATAGAAAGTATGATTGTTAAGTTAGTACCTTACCTCGGGCCTATTTTGTTTTGTGTTTTGAGAGCTGAAATTCTTGAGATCATTTTATTCTTATCTGCCCATAATATACATTTGCAGATTCTGTCCAGAGATATTTATTGGTGAGCAGGGGCATAAAATTCGAACTTGCTGGGGCTACAAGCATCGAGCCAAGAATCGAGTTCATGAGTGGGTCAGAGGTGGTTTAAATGATATACTTGTTCCTGTCCAAGCATTTCACCTACATAACATGTTCCAGCCTGTTATTACACACAACCAGAGGTTTGACTTTGAACGCATACCTGCTGTTTTGGAGCTATGTTGGCAAGCAGGCGCTTATCCCAATGACGAAAACCTTAGTTCAAGTAATTGGAGCTTGGAGGCTGCCAATGATAGCGTGCAAGGAGGTGAATCTTTGTCACCAAGGGATCTTACCTCTGTAGCACAACAAACACTCAATGCTTGGGAAATTCTTAGGTCAGGGGTGGAGAAGTTGTTGTTGGTTTATCCAGTAAAAGTTTGTAAACATTGTTCTGAGGTTCATGTTGGGCCTTCTGGCCATAAAGCTAGGCTTTGTGGAGTATTTAAATATGAAAGTTGGAGAGGATCTCACTTTTGGATGAAAGCTACAGTGGATGATTTAGTGCCCCCGAAGATCGTATGGAGCCAAAGGCCTAAAGATCCTGCTGTACTTGTAGATGAAGGGAGAAGATTTTACGGGCGTGTTCCAGCTGTATTGGATCTGTGCTCAAAGGGTGGTGCCCTTGTGCCTGCAAAGTATAATTGTATGAAGAAAGTTAAAGGTTCGTCAGGCCCTGTCAATAATGAGATTAGAAAAAGAACTATAGAATTGAACTTTCCGGGGCAGCATGTTGACTTACAGGCATGGTTGGAATCAGAGTACAGTGTGGGAAAATGACATCTAACTATATGTCATTACTTCAGCCTGCTGCCTGCAACTGCTCCATATTTCTAAGGTTGTCTGCATATTCTGATTTTGGGTCCATGTGCCTGTTCTTCAGTTACTGTAGCGTTTCTTTTGGTTACTATATATCATATCTCCTCAGTTATTTACTTTATGCAGAACAGATCAAAATCTAATATATGTGTATGGACTTAGTGGAGCTGATCTTCGCCCAGTTCGAAGAAATCAATTTCATCTTCTAGTTCTCCAGTCAAAGGTGCCAATTGTTTTTCCCTTTTTACACATATTTGTTTCTTGAGGAATTAGAGTCCAACAATTGCTAGATATACACAGGAGAGATGCTGCACTGTTGTACATGTTTGTAATAAGTTCATCGATGCCTGAAAAAAGTATGTCATTATCTTCCTTTTTATTCTTCTTAATCATAGTTGTGACATCCAAACAAAAGAGAAAAGAAAGTTTTTGATTCTTTATTACGTACATAGCTTTTGATGGAGAAAAATTAAGCATTGTAGTGAGTGATGTTACTCCCAGGATTGGCCAATTCTTAATTCCAATTTGAACTTCCAAGCTGTCTAATTTGTCTTGCCAATGTAAATGCATGATTTATTTATAGGAACTGAAGTTTTGGCTTTCAATTATAGCACTGTATATTTATAGTTTATCAGGTCGTTTTGTTTTAAATTATATTGAAAACCTTGAGGGAATTCTACAAAATTATGAGAATCACCTTAAATTTATTTATTTTTATTCCTTTTGAAAAAACAAAAAATGCTGTTCAAGCTCGTTGCTATTCTGGTTGTTTATGTTTTTAGTTTAACATTGATTTCGTCAATTGGAATAGCAATATTTCCAAACTTGCAAAGTTTATTGTATGTTCAATGAATAAGGATTTTCGCTTACTAAGTCAATCAATTTCTCTTTTATTTATTTATCATATAAGAAAATATGAAGCTACTATTTGCTGTTAATAATGTATGATATACCACTTGAGTAGTTTGGTTTCTTGCTTTCAAGTTCTTTTAAAATATAGTCTTAGATTAAATTCATAAAAATAGCAATAGTATCAACTTGTAAATATATTGTAGATTCTTAGCAAACACTAAGCATACATATAAAACAACACTAAGTTTTTATGGTCTTGTCAATCATTTCCCTAGTGAAAAGTTAAACAGCAGAAGTAATGTATACTAGTAATAATAATATTTTAAAATTTAAAAATGCTTAGTGATATCCATTGCGACTAACTGTCCCTTTGAACACATAGAGGCAGTCTCCATTTTCAACACCGTGCCATCTGAGGCTGCAGCTATCCCTCATGATCCGTTGCCTATGAATAAATAAATAGTCATCAACAGGCAGAATTTTTCTGCTTAACAACAACTGCTTTAAGTCATTCACAGTGCATGCATCTCTCATCTCCAGTGGAATAGTTGCTGCATTAAGCAAACTAGAGGAAGTTTGTACCACTAGGCTCACCTTCCTTGAGGGAGCTTCATCTCTTGCCCTAGTTATGGTGTTGAGGAACACAACAATTTCAGAAGACTCACGTATGCCATACTCACTTAGCTTTCTGAAATCTTCGTTCAACTCCACCCCTGAAAACACTAGTGTCATTCTTTTGATGGGGGTGCTGTCAATTATGTGGATTTTTTCCTTTAAGCTCCGAACAGTATCTGTTCTGTCCACCTCTATCTTGATCCTTCTAGCTGAAAATTTCACTGTGATTTGCATTTTGTTAACATGGTTAAAATGTGGTTCTGTGCTTGGTTTGATATTGAGGTCAATTTTTGTACCTTCAGTGACTATAGGATAGTCTTCCATGTCTAAGCCATCCACTAGTTCCCATCCAGAAACTGTTAGGATCTGTGAAGCTGCTGGAGTACCATGAATTTGTTCTATTTTTCTTTTGATCTCGGAAACTGTTTCTTGGGCACCTACTTCAATGAAGAATTGGTTTATTCTTGTAACAATAACTACTCTCATGGTAGAACTGTTATGAAGCTGTTATGGGTTTTAGTTAGAATTTTATTTGCAGGCAAAGACTAGACAACAACAGTATATGAATATCAATTTGAGTAGTTTTAATTTCAACAAACTAAACTATGAGGACTAGTAAAAAAAATTTAGTTAGCCTCATGAGAATATGAATGATAATGGATACAAATCGTTAGAATCATGTTATATATGTGAGTAGTTGAGATTGTGGGGTTCATTATCATGCAGAACATGTCTTTTATGTTTGCATATATGTGACCATTTATATGCGTTGTCCTTCAACCAAAAAATGTAAATGCATTCTGAGGGTTATCTTTGGAATTACATGTTATGAAATAAGTGCCCTTTTTATTTATTAGAAAACTACAAATAATTATAAACCTTATTACCTGTTTAGCATCACACATTCTCTGATAATCATGTATGCATGCACGGTGTAATAATATAAATTCATAATTGACTCTTATGCCATCATTTACCCATTAACATGATCAGGTGGAAATAAAAGATTCCTTCTAATATTTGCACATAATTTCCTGGGACAGCATTGTTACTGCTGCCATGAGAGAGTTTATTTGTCTTCTCAAAACATGCCACATACTAAAAATGAGTACAACAAGCTTTCTTGAGTAAAAGTGTCCACCATAGCATTTAATCCAATAAGGATAATTCATCAATCACCATTCAATTAAGAGTACACTGAAAGCAATAGAAACCTCTTTTTTCTAAAAATAAAAAATCATACACATAGTATCATATATTATAGGTGTGAAATAAACAACTTTTATTTTAAACCAAAAGTACTGTTTTAAGATGGTATTTTATCATTTTATTGGTATATATAAATTTATCATAATATTACAAACCATGTATGTAGGTTACATGTATGAAAGAACTTAATTCAGTTGTGAATTTTGACAACTACTATGCTGCGTATACACTAAAATTAGTCACTAGTATAAAATACATGTTCAAATATAAAATACATATTAAAAATGAGTTAAACAACATATGTATTTATATACAAATATATAGTGGTTGATTTTAGTGTACAAACAACATTTTATTTTGACAAACATTGAATATCCTTGAGAGAATCCAAACATGGGGAAAACGGGGTGAAAATGATGACAAAAATCAGTAGTGAGTGGAAACCAACAGAATGAAGACAGCTTTTAGTCTACAAAAGAGATATAACATAGCCAAACTCATATGATTATGTGTACTACCCTGTTGCCACTCTGTAGGTGTAATCTTCATTCATCTTAATTGAACAAGTTTGGGTCCAAAGCATGTGACTTGTCGTTTCCTATGTAACATTTTTGCTTGGTGTTTTTCTCTTCTAATGGTTACAATTAGGCATGTAGCATACTCCAATTCAAATCAGATTTGGCCCCAACAAGTGCTTTAATGCTCTATAGGGAAACCAGTGCTTTATCTCGTTTTAGTAATTATTGCACGATTTTAGATTAGTTGGTTTAGGTTTAGTTGCTGAATTTAATTTGTTTTTATTAATGAATGATTTCCAAATGCATTTACAAATTACAAGCATGTAATAAAGTTTAAGGAGAAACTTCCTCTAAAAATACTTTATGCCCAAAAAAAAAAAAAATTTAAGAGTGGTACTTGGTTTTTTGTTGAATGAGAATCCCAAAATTCTACTAGTTAATATCATAAGTAAATAATTACCAACAAAAAAATTATCATAAGTAAATTAATCTTTATCTTGCAATGTGCTTCTGTCACAACTAGCACTCTTGACACAGCTTAACATGATGGAGAAGTGGAGTTTGACGTATATTTTCATTTTTATTTTTCCGGTTTCCAAAACAAAGTATCCCATATTTTTTTAAAGTTTAATTTTGATTCACTAACAATGTAATATTATGTCCAATTTTTTAAGAGTAGATATCCATCTTGATTTTGATCATTTTTTTCGAAAGACTATGAGACTCCCAATAAAAAAAAAATCATACCCATTTCGATCTTTGATATTTAATTTTGTAAGGTTGGTTAGCTCCTAGAATATGCTTATATGACACGTTAATCATTAATATATATTTTATTTATAAATAAAAA
>NC_029792.2:7393848-7395332 GCF_000816755.2 Arachis ipaensis
TATTTAAAAAAGACAAAATAAATAAATAAACGACTCTAACAATTACTCGTAAAAGACAACGAAACTTCCAACAAAAAAGAATTTGTCAATTTTAATTGATTTTTAATAGATAAATCAACAATTTAACATGTCATGTAGACTTATTTCGTTAATACACAGAGAAAATATTAATAGAGGAGTTAATCTGTCTCACAGAAATAAAAATTAAAGGCCAAAAATGGTATTTTTTTTATTGAGTGACTCGTTATCTTTTTTGAGGTATTTGTGAGGGACTGTGTAAGATTTTTTTTTCTTTTTTTAATGACGATCCACATAGTTAATACAAGAAGTAGTTATCTTTATCAACACAAATTAGCATAAATGAATGAGGGTCTGTGTCCCTTAATTATCTCTCTCAAATTCGATACTCACGAAAAGATGGGAATGAAGCTCGATTGAGACGGTCGTCCATTTTGCCTCTGCTGTACTATCAAACAGATCAAAATTAAATTCTTTCTTTTATTAGGGACTTCAACAAGTTACATGAATTATTAATGTTATCAACATTTTAGAAAGAAGCCATGCTCGTACTTACCCAACGAATATACTATAAAGTTTTGTTAATGTCAACATTCATATGGTTGCCCTACCTCATGATACAGTTGCAATTTTTGGGACTTGGGAAGTTCTAATGTATTCTCTTCTTCTATTCGGTAGTAACTGGATAAGTTGTATTCCTTTCTGTATTAGTTGGAGAAGAGATCAAAGAGGCTCCACACACTTTCCACTTTAATTTCAACAACAAATGCCACGTTTTTTATCCAACTTTACATGCAAAATCAGCTTCGGAAAATTGTTCAGTTAAGTTAATAATATCAAATTATTATAGACATGCTTTTTTGACTAAAGTGTGTAAGTTACTTGTAAGTTGCATTTTATTCCAGCTGGCAAACAACAAACTTGGAATCCATACACAACAAAATTATTCTTCTTTAATTCTTAGCTTTTGGGATTATTATGGAACAAAGATATTCTGATCCCTAGTTAATGTTTGTTTATTTTCATGGCCAAGACTCATTAATCATTATTAGCACTTTAATTTGCTGTGGCTCGAGGTGGTGAATGTGGATATAGAATCCTTATTATCACTTTCATGTCAGGTGAAGTAACAAAGCAATATGCATTACGTGATTCAGTTGAATTGAAGATGTTGTGTGCACTTGTGGATTTAGTACATTGAAGGGACGAAGGAAAAAAAATATTTAAGAAAGAAAAAAATGCTTGTCAAATTCTGAATTTTTCACACTAACATTTACTTAATTGAAGTAAAAGAAAAAAGTGAGCCTCTTTACATTCGCTGAAGTGTTTGTTTAGTAAAATTTTTACTTTTTAAAAAGTATAATATTTATATTTGGTAAATCAAATTAAAAATAATTTTTAATAAACACAAACAATAATAATTATGTTTGATAAAATAATTTTTAAATTTTAAAAATACTATAAAA
>NC_029792.2:7395357-7398376 GCF_000816755.2 Arachis ipaensis
AAATGAGGAGTTTGTACTTTTAATAAGCACAAACACCAATTCAAAAAGCTTTACTAAACCAAGCCTAAATAGAAATTCGTTGGACTTTGACAACTTGCTAATCCTTGAGAAATAATATATATTTAAGAGTAATGGTAGAGATTTATTTTTTTAATTAATTTCAGTTTTTTTATATTTTATTTATATTAAATTTTTAATTTAAATCTTAAAGTATAAATTTTAAGTTCTCAATTTTCTAAAATACTGAGAATGTTTAGAATTTAAAAAGATAACTAATTAAAAATTGGTTTCTAAATTTGATGATGCCATATAAACGATTTTTTCTTACCATTACTGTAAATCAAGATTTATAAAATGTTCATATTTGCGTTAATCGAGTGGATTTTCATCCACCTAAATAAGTAGGGGTGGCAATGGGTAGGGTAGGGTAGAGTTTGGAGCTAACCCTAATCCTACCCGCGGGTTGAGATTTTTATATAAATTCAACCCTATCCTACTCGCAGGTTGAGAATATCTCAATCCTAATCCTACCTGCTCTTAACCTGGGGGTACCTGACCCTATCCGCGGGTTACAAAAAAAGATGCAACATTATTATATAACTTGATGATAATTTAAAATAGAAGTGATTTTTATGTAAAAAAAGTTTATTAAGTTATCAATTAATGATCTTTTTTTAATGACTAAAGATCTTTTACATTTAGTAAGAGGTCTTTAGTTCAACATCCACTTAAAACATATTTTTATATAAATATATAACATATACATATATAGGGTACGGGTTAGTCGGGTAGGGTTGAGTCTCAACCCACACCCTACCCGACCCGCACGAAAATCCTACCCGCACCCTACCCTATCCGCTGCGGATCGGGTTGGCAACCCTACCCGACCGGATGGGGTCGGATTGAGTACCTGCGGATAGGGTACATATTGCCACCCATATAAATAAGTATTTAGGTTTGAATCTCATGCATACAGCAACCAATTAGCTAACAACAAATTCTTAAATAAAACTTAAATCAATTATTGGTCTGTGGAAATGTTCGATTAAATCGATTCCATCGGCTGGTTTGGTTCAATTTTCAAGCACATTGGCAATTACATTTACATATTTGAACTTTTGATGTTGTGAAGATGGAAGATTGCGACTCTAACATTAGAGAAAGTATTTTTTGCAAGGTTGGTTTCCAAATCACTTGACAACTTGGTCCCCATCAGTTAGACAATCACTGTAAAATCAAGCTTTGCCCGCAAGATGAAGCAAAGATACAATCACTTACAATAATATTGTATCTTATTTCATCAAACGTAGAGACTTTCCCTTTTGCAACATACCACAATAATGATTAATGCATGTGAAATGTGATTAATTTTTCTCTAAGGAACTGTTTAATGTTGACTATTCAAATTCAATTATGCATTGGCCAGTGGGGGAGTCCTTTCTTGTCTGTTTTTTATTTCTTAAATTGTTAATTCAGAAAACGACATTGCAAATTTTTTTTAATATATATATAAAAGTTTGTTACAATTGTGCATATAACATTGGATCACAAGCACAGGACATTGATAATTAAATCTAAAATACTATTTTTACACTAAAATCAATCACTAAAATCAGTTACTAATATATTTATGTATAAATATATGTATGATTTAATTTATTTTTAATATATATTTATATTTTAAAATATATTTTATACTGATAACTGACTTTAATAGCTGATTTTAGTGTACACGTAACATAACTCTAATTAAATTGGCTTCGCCTTACTACCGACAGGTGATCGATCTCCCAAGAAAAACAAAGTACACAACAAAAGCAAATATTCCTTTAATTTTATTTCCTTTACATTGAAGATGTAATTTATTTAATTTAACTCATTAAAGTCCTCACATTTTTATAAGACTCATTATTGAAAAGAATTTCACTAGAAAGTTAATGGAGTATTTGTACAATGTATATAATGAGCTATTTATTTAGTCCAATATAAGTTAAAAAATGATCATCTATGATAAAATACTATTAATTTCTCTAATACAATACATCCATACTATCCAAAATACTAGGGATAATAAACATCTGATATCCTATTGAATCGAACATCCTTATACCCCATTATATACATTGTATAGATATTCTATTGGCTCCTTATATTTCCTTTATTAAAAAATATAGTGAAAAGTGAATGCAAGCAGAATTTTTTTTTGTTATTTACGGTATTTTTTAATTTGACAATTTAAAAATTAATCTGTCGTAAATCTGAATTTTATTTAAGAGTTTGATATTTAACCAATATTTAGTCAATAAATTATATGCATAAGATGAAATTTAAATCCTCGATACTTATTTAAATGGATGAATAAATTGTTTGTCGACTAATGTAAATTGATTATACAAAAGCTAAGCTAGTTAGCTAATGTGGATGACCGACTAATAACCACCTTGATCAGAAGAAAATCTGAGATGAAAATTAATAAATCATATGCCTCAACACATTTGAAACCTGCTCATTATTTATTGATCATTGGCCAATAATCATTGGTTATGCTGAATAGGCAAGGGCATGGTAGATCCAAAAACCTGGCATGATTAGGGGTCTCTAGGCTTTGAATGTGTCCATCAACAACATTATTGCTTTTGAATTTTGATTATACAAAATAAAGGGCACATGGATTTGGAATCAACTACAAGATATAAGAGACAGAAATGACACCCATCCAATGCACTAAGTTAATCTACGTGCGGTAATCCCCATAAAAGCCTCTCTTCATCAGAATTAAGAAACTTGTTTTTATTACAATTTAGCATATTTAACAAGTTATTATTATATTAATCATGTATATGCCACACGCACCCCCTCCCCTCCAATTGTTCCCGTAAAATTAGCAATACTTATCTCGTTATAATATCAACTATATTCTATACCACATATATATTAAAATTAATTATTAATATAAAATATATATTAAAATATAAAATACACCTTAAAAATAAATTAAACAATATATATATATATAATA
>NC_029792.2:7398400-7399436 GCF_000816755.2 Arachis ipaensis
ACATGAACTACATGAACTAAAATTTATTACGTGGTCTCTTTTGAGATATAAAAATAAGTGTCTTTAACTCTTTATAGACATAGAATTAATGTTATGACCGTTTATTATTAAGTTAAATTGTTGGTTACAAACTTAGAATGAAAGCAAATAAAGTCAAGTTATGACTCACAATACCCAATAAAAATTGAGTTATAAAGTGACAAATCAATGTTAATAGTTAAAATATAAATAAAAGTAAAAGAACAAATTAATTAATAATTTATTTTTATTATTCACAAAAAATTGATTCTTTTGTTATTAAAAAATTAATTATTTTAATAATTAATTACTCTACTAAAAAACATGTAAAACAGTAAAATAATATAAGTAAATGTTATGGTGCCTATCACATTATATCTAAATTATTAAAAGGGGTAATTAAATAATATTTAATAAATTTTATATGATTTACTTTTTATTTTAAACATTTTATTTTTTATTTTAAAAAGTAAGTTAGGCAATTTAGGCACCATAACAAAAGTACCATAAAACTCACCAATAATATATACACAGCACAAATACGTAAATACCTTTACTTGATTATACCTAACTTTACTTAAACTTACTTGAGATAAAAAAAAGCCTGCTCAAATTCTCAACATTAAGTAGTTAAAGTTAAACGAATAATATCCTTCTATATGCATGTCAAAAGAAGAATGGAAAAGAAAACCTACTCCTTAAGCAGTTTTTGGCTGCTTAATTTGTTTTGTTATATCTCGTCAACAATACTCACAATTACTATATATGATGAGAGAATCACTACTCTCAGTCTCACCATCAATAATTAACAAATTAAAAGGAATAGAATTCCCATCTTTTGTCTATATCATGATCAACATGAACAATATATTTTAATTTAAATCACAATGATTTAGATCACAAAACTCTTTTTACCCACTTCTTAACCACTCTACAATTATGGTATATCATAGCGTCACTATTTTCCCATTTCTTAACGTTATATCCACAGGTGGCAGCAGGTAGCCACCGTTAATTT
>NC_029792.2:7399815-7421784 GCF_000816755.2 Arachis ipaensis
TTGAAGAATATATATATATATATAATTATAATATTTTAAAAAATATTATTAAAATAATATTTTTTAAAAAGAATTATTTAAAAAAATATTACTAAATTATATAAAAAAATAGTTATGTAATTATTAGCATAGACATACACATACTCATATATATATATGGGGCTGCTATCTCATCAATATGTGACGATATTAAAGTGAACGTGCATAACACAATGGATTGGAACGAAGTCTGAGATAGTAGTGTACGATCGGAGCAGGTATAAGTCAACTATTTTATTCATCAATTTGTGTCATCGCTACTAGCATGAGTTGGAATTGAATTTGTGGATTGAATATATTTCGCCAGCGAATCATTGTGGTCTTGTGGATTATACAACTTTATCAAAATATATGGTCCAAATTAAAGATGGTTTGCCAATGAGCCATAGCTCACACGGCATTCCGCCCCTTCCTCATCTCAAAGGTCTCGGGTTCGAGTCCTATCAGCTGCAACCGAGAAGAAAAAAATTGGTAAGTATATGAGGAGTGTGTGGGTGTGTAATGTGTACCTAGGATTGGGGGTTTTCCATTTGAACTATAACTCATTGGCAGATATTAGTTGTTAATATGCTAGATATTAGTTAAATTTAGCCTAGCTACTTTTATATTTGTTTGGGCCGCTACACTCACTATAACATTCTTTTTAAGAAAGGTTAGTGTTATAATTATAAAAGATCTACTATCACATTTTATTACAATCTAAATTTGAAAAAAAAAATTCTCTGTAAATATTAAAATTCAATCGGTATGAATTTGTGTATATTTATACATGATATATTTTTTCAACAAAAAAATTAACCAACAGAAATAACATACTAATCAAATTTTTCATAAACATAATAATTAAACTTTTCATGAATCCTGAATACGTATATTTATATGGTGAATGTCTCATTAATAACTAATATTTTGTTTCTATAATTCTATGTAATAAGATTGTTTTAAGATATAATTTATCTAAGTATGCTATGAGTATATAAAAAGATCAATCATCAAATTAGTCATTTGTACAGAATATATGTTAAAATATAAAATATATATTAAAAATGAGTTATACAACATATATATTTAAATAAAAATATAAAATAATTAATTTAATAGCTAATTTTTTTTTGTGCACATAACATTTAACTAATTTTTGTAATTCATCATACATCAATTACTAAAATTTAACCTAATGAAACCCAATTGAGAGTTGAAATTAGTTGAAGTTGGGTTAATTCTAGATACCCCTTATTTAAGCAAAAGAAAAAGAAGAAATAGACGTGTATTGAAGCTTTTAGAAAGCAATTATTTTAGAACTTATTACACTTGTCGTATAAGGGTACGCAACAAACTAAGTTGTTATTAGACTAGTTACAATTATTATATGATAAAGTAGAATTAGTAATATAGTATAGTATGATCCTGTTGCACATGTTAGTTAGATGCATGGACCATCTCTGATTTTCTTTCTCTTGTTTTCTTGTAGAGTACCCTCAACCTAAGTGCACTATATAAATCACTAGCCACACACTGTTGTGGAAAGGAACATAAGAGATTTAATTTCCTCTTTGCTAATAATTAGTGTATCTTAATCTTAGTGCTTATATATATAAATATATAGTTAGTTAATTATATTGCTACTAAGATCTTTGGAAATAATAATGGCAAGGAAATTAGGGTACTTGAGATTTTTTATTGTTTGTGTGATAGCATCAATTGTTGCAACAACACATGCTCAATTGCAGCTTGGTTTCTATGCTAAAAGCTGCCCAAAAGCTGAGAAGATTGTTTCTGATTTTGTGAATGAGCACATCCACAATGCTCCTTCACTTGCAGCTGCATTAATAAGAATGCATTTTCATGATTGTTTTGTCAGGGTAATTAGTTGGTTATTTAATTAAGTAATTACTAATTAGCTTGTTGTGTTTTAAAATAACCTGAGTTTTAATTTTCAGGGGTGTGATGGATCAGTGCTTCTGAACAACACAAACCAGCAAGCTGAGAAGAATGCTCCACCAAACTTGACAGTGAGAGGGTTTGACTTCATTGAGAGAATAAAGAGCCTTGTGGAAGCTGCATGCCCTGGTGTTGTTTCTTGTGCTGATATCTTAACTTTGGCTGCCAGAGACTCCATTGTTGCCACTGTGAGTACATCAACATAATAATCATTCATCAACACTAATATTATATAATTAACATGGGATTTTCTTCAGGGTGGACCCTTCTGGCAAGTTCCAACAGGTAGAAGGGATGGTTTAGTTTCTAATTTGTCAGAATCCACAAGAAACATTCCTACTCCATTTGATAACTTCACCACCCTGCAAACTAAGTTTAACAATGCTGGACTTGATCTCAATGACTTAGTCATTCTATCTGGTATTTACATTATTCAATCACAGCTTTTTGTAGAATTGTTTCTTACTCGCATGCAGTTTGTCTTCGTATATAGTTGATAGTTGAGAATTATTAGATAATTTGATATGTTTGACTAAATTATCATTTAATCGTTCTTAACTATCAATTTCACATAAAGACAACTGCATGCATGCGAGTTTTCACCAAATATGACACATAAGAATGTGACAGCTAAAATGATGAATATATGAAACTTTGTGGTTTTGTAAAGGTGCACACACAATTGGAGTGTCTCACTGCTCAACAATCAGCAACCGTTTGTACAACTTCACTGGGAAGTTAGATGAAGACCCTGCACTAGACAGTGAGTATGCACAAAATCTGAAGAAATTCAAGTGCAAGAGCATCAATGACAACACCACTTTGATTGAGATGGACCCTGGTAGCCGCAAGACCTTTGATCTTGGTTACTATAACCAAGTTGTTAAGAGAAGAGGCCTATTCACTTCAGATTCTCAGTTGTTGGTCAACAGTGTTACAAACTCTCTGGTGAACCAATTGCTTCAAGGGTCACTTCGGAATTTCCATGCTCAATTTGCAATATCTATGGAGAAAATGGGAAGAATTAATGTCAAGACAGGGACACAAGGTGAAATCAGGAAGCAATGTGCATTGGTAAATAGCTAAGAGTAATTAATGTTTTTTTTTTTTTTTTGACAATGGATTTGTGTCATGGTATTATTACTATATTTTGTCCTTTTTTGTTGGCTTATTTTATGCTATGCTGTAGGGTGTACTATTTCATAGGAGACCATATGGTGAGGGTGTTTCTTTATGTGTTGGAATAAGTGGGTTCCATTTTCATAATTTTGTTTTGTTCTTATTTTATAGTTTGAATGGTAGGGGAAGGTTAATGCTCTTGCTGCAATAAGGATAAGTGAGAGAGGAATTGTTGTGTTTCCCATGTTCATGTATAAGATGGAACCTGTTAATTAATTTTATCCTTTTTCTGTACTTGTAATTCAATTCATTTTTCTCTTAATCAAGTGTTATTCTTCTTTATTATTATATAAATAAAATTATGCTAAAGTCATAATTTAGTTCATGATGTTATAGTTGTAAATTTGTAACTGAGTTTCTTAAATTAATTATATTATTTTATTTAGGTTCTGAATTTTAAAATTAGCACCAATTCAGTATTGCTAAAGATTATAAGATTATCCTTCGAAAATTTTAAAATACAATAACAATAACAACAAAGTCTTATCCCATTAGATAAAATCAACTACATGAATCAAATAACAGTATTAAATTCTATAATGTATTATGTTTATAATGAAACAATTTGCATATAAATCTTGTTTGACTGTCTCATGTATGGTTTTGTTGAGTTTTTTTTTTCCGCTTATTATTTCTCCTTCATTTTATCCACCTTTCTTACGTTAAAAGGGATAGGTAAAATAGAGGGTTTATTATGAGTTTTCACTTTTCTCACTTCTAGTCCACTCTTTTTTGTCAATGGTCTAGCCCACTCTAAATTGCTAGAATGGCCCACATAGGATATCCATAAGCCCATAACAAACCCAGACAAAATAAAACAGGTCGTCGTATTAATTTTCCTAGATATCTTATCACCTCTCACTTTTTATCTATTGGTGCTAGGGTGGCAAACAGGTCTAAATCCGCTGGGCTGACCCACATAACCCGTTAAAAAAGCGAACAGAAAAATTAGGACTGTCAAATAGCAAAAGCCCGCTTAATCCGCACCGCTTAAACCGTGGACTTTGGCGGGGTGGGCTTTTCCGCTGGGTTTAGTATTTTTTTAGTAAGGGATATTTTTACAATTTTTTTGCCAAAACCCAAATTTTCCACAACCCAACTTATAAGAGAATGAAGATGAAAATTGAGTATTTTAGATTATGTTTATTTTGTTTTAGAGACAATATTTATAATTATATTTTGGATTATGTTTATTTTGTTTTGGGAACAATATTTATAATTACAAAAATTTTAGTGTTTGTGAATATAAAAATTATAATTTGTTTATACCTTTAAAAATTATAATAGTTAAAAGTAAAAAACAGAAGCGATCTTTTTTATACCTTTATATATATTATTTAATAATAATAAATTTTTTATGCCTTTATATATATTATTTAATAGTTAAAAAAATATTTGGCGGGCTTAGCCAGCCGACCCGCCATTAGGCGAGGCGGGGTGGAATTCTAGGACTGCCTCATTAGGCAGGGCAGAGCGGACCAGCCTGTCAAAAGGCAGGCTTCTAGTGAGGCGGGCTTCCCCGCTTGCCACCCCTAGTTGGTGCAACCGAAGGTATCAGATTGTTTCCAAAGTTTCCTACGGAACACTTTCCTTATTTGTTCTTATTCTCACTGTTTCTTATTTTTCTTTCAATAAAACACAATCAATCTGAATTCTGAACCTATCCGGGCAGAATTGCTTTTCTTTTAGTTTACAGGTTTTATTATTTTTTTTTTAATTTTTAGCTTGAAAAAGATTGGGCTAATGATGCTACCTTCAATTATCTTAGCGGATTTCAATCAGATTTCTACCATGATCTAATTGCTACACACACTGAAGCCCTTTCCCTTCATTTTCCAATCTCAAATTCCATGCCTATTATTGCTTTTCTTTTCTTATATTAAGTAATAATTAGTAATAATATTACCTTAATGATAGGATGAAGACACTTATGAGTAATAAATTAATAATATATCTCATATATGGTTACCTTCTATATGAATAAAATATCATATGCAAAAATTTTAAATAAACTAATCTCAGAAGTATAGGACATCATAAGTGAAGCACACACAGTTCATGTGAAATTATGGAAATATAGAGGTAGAAAAAGAAGAAACACAGTTCAATTTAACCCCTTCTCTTTCCTTCCTTTGAGTTTTAACTTTGTGCATAACTTTTTGAATCAAGTGTTTTGGTAATTATGGCTCTTCTTCAATGCATTTTGGACACCTGCATCTAAAACCATAGTCTGCAAGGGATGCTTGTCTCTCTTCAAAAGGAAGGTCTTCATCAACATATGAGATAGTTATCTGAAAATTTTCCTAAATGTTAATTAGTTATCTATATATTTGGAAATATTATATAGTATGGTGAGATTTGGCCTTTCTACCAAAGTCTCACCTTTTCCAAACCTTATTATCAAAATGTCATCTTTTTGTAACTAATTACTTAGATGCCATCTTTTTACCACAGTCACAACTGATTTGCTATTTCATTTTTAATTATGATTGTTTATAGTAATATTCAGGGTGACATTTGAGTAATTAGTTTCAAAAGAGTGATATTTTGGCAATAAGTTTTGAAAAAGGTGGCACATTGGTGAAAAATCACAAGATTCCTTATGTGCTGTAAAACCAAACTCCTCAGTAAAATCATTTAGTTTGGAAGAATTCTTGGACAATTGTAGATAATGGCAAAAAGTTATGAACCAACCTCTTCTCCTTTTCGAATCGGCCTTACTGCGATTATGGTTGCTTGGCCATCCCTATCCTGCATACAAAAAGATTAGGACTTCAAATTAAACCAGGTACCGATTGACTTAGTTCGAAACCAACGTACCTCGTCTCTCTTGAAGGCTTTGGCATTAGGACTACAGGAATGGTTCATGCAGCTTTGCAAAGGAAAAAAAGCAGTTCCTACAGTAAAATTTAAAAGGATTCAGGTATAATTACAAATAAAACTGCATAATTCCAATAATCAGTAGGCTAACACTAACTGTGATTCATTCATTACCTTGGCAACAAACAGAATAGTCTTCACCAAGAGCATCTAAAATTGGTTGTGTAATTTTCTCAGCTTCTTCCTACCATTAACAATGACGAGGAAAGGAATTGAGTCAAAAGAGTTTCTTTCTTTGGAGATAAAGTAGAAAAGTAATTTGAACAAAATTCTAACCTTATCAGGATTTTTCAGATCATCAATGTATAAAAAGTAATCCTCCACAGGAGAAGCTACAACCAAATCACTGGAAAATATAAACCAAGGATTAATACACCGGTTAGTTCAATCCAAAATTTCAATTTCAGTTTCAATTATCACGTCTAGTCCCCTTCGATGGCCATATCACGATATTCAAGCATTATGCTAACAGAAATAGAAATAGAAATAACAATATATGGCTAAACAGAATAAAGCACAATACAGAAAACTCTTACAGATTATTCTGTTCGAACATGCCAATGATGTGTCCATAGATATCAAGGGAGAATACTAGAAATTGTCAAGGAATTCAAGATAAGTCTCCAACAAAATGATGAAGTAGTCTTCATCATACACATGAATGAATGTATCAATAAAAAGCATTTGTAAGGATACATGGCTCACACTCTTTGTCAAATATAGCTTTCTTAAGAAGTTGGAGAGACTGAAATATTATTCAATAAGCAGAAAATCAGGTATGGCATCAAATCAGCAAAAACATAATTTCATGTCATGCACAATCATACATCTGAAGAACCTCACCTTGAATGCCAATTCTTTTATTTGCATCCTGAACGAATCTTCATCTGAAGAATCAATATCATCTGGCAATGCAACACAATCCCACCACCTACAAACAATTTGAAGTTACTACCTCTTTCATAATTCAAAGGCATCTTAAATTATTTGTACAATTTCAAAGTATGGTTTGGTAACTATAACAAAATAACGAATTTAATTTTCTTAGTAAGAAGTTTTGTAAGAGATGTAGTCCACTCTCTAAATAGTTTGATAAATCATAAAACGGATAGCTTGACAAAAGCAAAGAGAAAATTGGTGAAATGTTTCAATTTCAACAACCATGCCACATAAGTAACGTAGTGCAAATCAAACATATAAGATAAACATTAAAGACTTGAAACAGAACACTGTCCCAAGATATAACATCTGCACCATAAAAGCACAAACACCGTCTATTTTGGCTTCATTTAAGCAGGTAAAACCAGCCAGTAACTACCTTCTCTTGTGTCCCATTGATATAGGCCTCCAAGCTTCCAAAAGAAGAGAGGCATTATAGCTGTTTGAATCACCAGAAGTATCATATTTCATTTTCCCTTCATGACAGTTTGCTTTTAACTTGCGGTATCTTAATATGGTAAAACAAATAGCCTAGTCACAAAATCCAACCAGGCTTCCGGTCAGATAAATCATAAATGTTGTGGCTGCAGAGATTGATGAAAACAGCTCGTTCGAAAAGTAACAAATCAAGAAATTCAGTGCAAAACTGAAACGTACCTTTGCGGCAAGGATGAATATATCATTTGTTTCTGGGGGAAAAGGGAAGACCAATGGTAAATAAACAGGAACATAAAGAAAATAATATATTCTGAAGAAATTTAGATTGTTAAAAATCATTGATTTCCAAACGGAAAGAATCTTACCATTAGCATGTTTATTGAATTTAAGAAGTGCCTCCCTATGAGCGGGATCAGACCTCTCGCCAGTGCAGAGTAAAGAATGCGAAGATTCCCAGTCAGCCTCTGCACATGATGTGCTACAGGCATTGACAACATCATCAAAACAGATTATTCCAAAGCACAATCCAGAAAGAACAATTTGCAAGAACAGGAGCATGGGTTGATTTTTTCATAGTCTCCAGCCGAAGATAGAAATAGTGGCATTGTGTAGCCTTCTCATTGTACTGTTGTTTTAGAACTCAAGTTAACATACATTATTTACAAAAATTTTCACAAGACTTTCACAGCACTCATTTACTTCTATTCCCAAGTAGGAAAAATTACAAAACAAAAGCATTATACACCCTACATCATTTCAAACAGCTACAACCTTACCTGCAATAGTAAGCTTCTCCACAGCCGCCCAGGCATGGAACCGCCGATGGCAACGAGAACTCCTTAGAGAAAGGCAAATTCAGTTGGCCATTCATTAAAGATTCCACAACACCTTCAGGAAGAGGATTTTTATCTTTGGAACTGCCGGAACCACATTGATGAGTTCCCTGATCCTCATCTTCAGATGATGAATCCATCTCATGGAAGTTTTTTGACAAGCTCGAAGAGCTTCCGACATCACATCCATGACTCTCAGAATCCCTTAATCCCTGCAGGTAAAGCCTCCTTCCAATTTGAAGCTCTATGGAACCAATAAAACGAAAGCAGAAGCTACATACAAAACAATCAATCTGCAAAGTAGTTCATACACACAAAAGAACACAAGAGAAAGAAGAATAAGTCTTAATAAACCTAAACAAGCAAGACCAAGATAAATACAGAAGTAAATTAAGAAAAGCAAAAACCTTGTTGAATGAGTGTTGAGACCCCACAAGCATTTGGTCCCTGAGAACAAGGTCCCCATCAGAGAAGTCCATGGCAGCAAATACCCCTGTTGATCACAAGTTGCAGAATAGACACACACACACACCCCCCACAGCAACACAAATAATAAAAAGTTGTTGAGACACACCCCATTTGAGAAGAATTAACATACATACATACATATATAGTATACTACACAAAAGAATAGTACCTTTGCCAAAGTTAGCATCTTGTTTGACAGTGATGGAACTGTAGTGCCTTGCAGACAAAAGGGTATTATAATATTCCTGTGATAAACAAAAAGAAGCAATAAGATGGAGAGAGCAAAATAAAAAAAGCAGAGAAGTAAGTTGAAAATTTGAGGGAGAGAGTGCCTGAAGTTGAAGAGTGGAGGGAGGAGAGAGAAGAGCAGAGATTTGAGTTTGGCAACTGGAATCGATTGGACAAATGGGTTCCTCCATTGAATGAAATGCCACCAAACACAAACTCGAATTCAGAGTCCAGAAGCACCAACGTTAATGGGAGAGTGACGGCGCCCAGAAACACAAACCAACTTATGAATCGTTTATTATTTATTTATTTTTGTTCTGAAAAATTCATTCACATAAATCCCCTCTAAAATAATAGTTTTTTAGTCAACAAAATAATACAAAAATAAAAATATGAAAAATGAATTATATGTATTCAATTAATATCTCAATAAATTAAGACAACACCACCAACTAATATTTATATTTTTTTAAAGGAATATAGGTTTTCTAGGAAAGAAAAGTTAGAAAAAAAAACCAAATTACTTATTTTGATAGTCCAACACAAGTAAAATGTTTGGTAACTAATATTTTTCTCTTATATATTTATTTTATTTTTGAAGCAATATTAATTAACCTTTCATTTTTTTTCAGTAAAAATATTAGTCTTTACATTTTTTTCTAATTCAAAAAATTACAAATAAAATATTCAAGGCCGGTTATCTTAAAATAGATGGCATAATTTGATCCGTATAAACTGATATTTTTTTTTTTGTGTATATAAAAAAAGGGTTGTACCAATCCTACTTAAAAGAAAACACAATTATATATATATATATATGAGCTAAACTTTGAATCAGGTAAATATGGGGCAAATCACATAAAAAAATTAATTGGAGAAAGAAATTACATAGATCCTCTAAAACAAAAAATGTTATATGCATGTTCTAATCTTATGTAAATCAAAACAATTTAATTCAATTTATTAGGACTTAGGATAATTCTAATCAATATGATTCGATTTATATTGAACGGATTTTAAAATTGTGTTTGTTTTTGAGAACAGGATAAGATAAGATACTAAAAAACAAGATATAAAAAATAGAGACACAAAATTTAGTGTTCTTATATTCTGTTTGGTAATAAAGTAGAACAAATTGTGAAAATCTAATTTATTCTCATTTTTATTTAAAAAATTTGAGAATAATAAAAAATATAATTATGAAAAATTAACAAGAATAATGAAAAAAAAAAAAAGAAAAAATAAGTTGTGTCACTTGTTAGTGTCTATGTGTCCTTCTTGTCAAGATAAACACAAAATACATTAATTCAGTATCTCTGGACACACTGTCTCTGTCCATGTCTCATCTGCTAAACACGATTTTGTGTCTCAGTGTCTCTGTTTTAATGTCACGTCCCTATAAACAAACGCAGCCTAACACATGTAATTTGAATAAATATGATTTGATTTACATTGTATCTGATTGCATGTAATTCGAATCTATATGACTCGATTTACACTAAGCAAAGAACATGGTAATTACTAAGAAAGCAATGCATATTAATTAAATCGAATTGATTTAATTCGATTTACCTAAGGAGCGTATGTTATATAAATAGGATCATAGTATTGAATTGGTTTAATTCTAGTTCTTGTGCACTACAAAGACATGATTAAGTAAAAAACATGATCGGGTATAAAATTTACTAACAAGGATCCATTGAATGTCTTTATTAGAGCTTCTACAATCCTTGTTGATTTTCATAATATCGTTCTATAAAAATTGGGAATGAAACGGATAGAAAAATTATATTACAGAATTCTAATTTCTGTAGTTTGCGATGGGTAAAATACGACTCGTTTGTGATAGACAGCGACGAGGATCTGCAAGTTTTATTTCACTGTCATCGCCAATTTCCCAAGGTGAGAATTCCTGAACTATTGGCCAAGTTTGTGGATGTGGTCTCTAAATCAAGAGGATCGAACCGAAATCATCAATCAGTACCAATGACAGCAGTCTCCAGTTCAACCCCTGTTGTTGCGTCTTCATCTCTACTTGTAATTGCATCTACGGGAGATTTGGTGACATCTCCATATTTCGCAGCTGATCTACACTGTGATGAGATTGCGAAACTAGGTGTTAACATGAATACTCCTGTTATGATTTCGATTTCTAGGCAGTTGGAGAACCGGATGCAGTGGAAGATATCTTAGGGGATGGTGACGAGTAGAGCCCGCCACGATTGATGATGACAGCGATGATGATATAGGGAGGAGTATTCCTGTTGGGGCTGATAGAGCATCGAGCTTAGGAACTAAGCAGTACCCATCGCACTTTTCTGCTCTAGACTTGGATGCGATGAGACCGGATGGGTTACCGGATGTAGAATCTGGTTTTGGCGCTAGAGATTCACAGGATACCGTAGGTCTAGCTGAGTTCCAGGTTGGTTAGCAGTTTCAGAATAAAGAGGAAGTCGTCTTATGTGTGAAGACTTATAGCATCCACCGTGGGATTGAGTACAAAGTGATGGAATCGGATCATGACAAGTACTACGGCAAGTGTAAGGAGTTCAGAAATAGTTGCAAATGGGTTGATTTGGATCACTCTACAGCGGCGGAAGGGTATCTAGGAGGTCAGATAGTATAACAGAACTCATACATGTTTGGTCACCTTAATCTCATGTGATCACAGGAAGCTTGGATATCATGTGATATCTGCTTTCATCCTTCTTATGATCAGAGCTGATGTAGCTGTGTCCATCAAGGTTCTGCAAAATACGATGGAGGCACATTTTGGTTTCAGACCTACATATAGGAGGGTGTGGTTGGCTAAGCAGAAGGCCGTCGCACAGATATATGAGGATCGGGAGGATGCCTAATGAGCTGCCAAGATGGGTGCTCGGTGTGCAGATAACAATGCCAGGCAGTATCACATTTCTGAAGACGAGTCCTGTGCGAGTTGGAGGCCAGGTTGACGGGGAGTTAGCATTTTTTCACTGAATTTTTTTTGTTATTCCCACCGTGCATCGAGGCATTCAAGTATTGTAAGCCGTTGGTCAGTATTGACGGGACCTATTTGTACGGCAAATATGGGGGAACTTTGCTGGTTGCGATAGCTCAGGATGAAAATTCTAGTATCGTTCCTATTGCTTTTATCCTAGTGGAGGGTGAAAATGCGGAGTCATGATCTTTTTTCTTGTCTCACTTACAGCAACACGTAACTCCTCAACCGGGCATTCTCGTGATCTCCGATAGGCGCAATAGGATCAAGGCCACCTTGGAGGCCCTGATGGTGGATGTGTTCCATCTGCTGCTTATCGTACATTCTGTATCAGGCACGTTGCAGCGAATTTTGCGTTGAGTTCCAAGGGAAAGGATGCCAGTAGGCTTCTAGTCAACGCTTCTTATGTGAAGATTGAGGTCGAGTTTGATTATTGGTTTGACATCCTCCGGACTGAAGATCCGGCAATGTGTGACTGGGCCAATAGGATGGAGTATGACAAGTGGACTCAGCACCAGGATGAGGGTCGTAAATTCGACCATATGACTACAATTATTTCTGAATGTGTTAATTCGGTGATCAAGGGTGTCAGGAACCTTCTAGTTTGTTTCTTGGTGAAGTCCACTTATGGGAGATTGGCAGAGTTCTTTGTTCGCAAAGGAAGAAAGGCTAGGACACAGTTGGGGACAGATCAGTAATTTAGTCAATCACTTGTGAAGGCAATGAAGGCAAACCTAAAGGCATCGATATGTTTTACGGTGACAATATATGATCGGAATAATTCAGAGTTTAACATGGCCGAGACTACTCCAACAGGTAATTTCTCACTTGGTACTTACAGAATCTCGTTGAGAGATCAGACTTGCGATTGCGGATACTTTCAGGCACTTCACTATCCATGTTGTCATGCAGTTGCTTGCTGTGCATAATCCCGCCTGAGTTGGGCAACTTATGTCTATGAGGTATATCGCCTCAGCACAATGTTTAATGTCTACAGGATGGGATTCAATCCTCTTATTCCAGAAGAATTTTGGCCACCGTATGATTGTCCAATAGTCATCCCTGATCACAGTGAGAGACGTGCATCTGAAGGTCATCCGAGGCGCACTTGAATTTACACTAGTATGGACAAGGTTGATCCGAATCGACCAAAGTGGTGTGGGCTATGCACACAGCCTAGTCATACTAGGTGGAGTTGTCCACAGGGAGGAGGCACCAGGGGTTCTGGAGCAGTTAGTAGAGTTTAGTGTTTTCTTTATTGTGTTGCTTGTTCAGTTGTCCACTGTATTACTCTTTATTATGTTGCTTTATCGGTTGTCCACTGTATTACGCTTTATTGTTGCTTTATCGTAGCACATGGTCGGCCCGCCAGGTCCAATGTACGTGCCAACTCTATAGAGTGTTCGAAAACTATCGGTTCCTGCCTCTGCCATCCTTCGTCATCAGAAAATCAATATCGAGTGCGGGTAGTGAGTGATGCTATACTCCACCAAGCTGTGGTAACACCCTATCCACCTAATACCACTCTATCATGACAAAGTCCACCAAACTAAATTAATTTTTGAAGAGGAGGAGAATGATACGTGCTTCAAATGTCCGTGATATGAAGAGTTCAAGTGTTATTTAGAAGATTTTATTAGTTTACATTTTTAGAATATTTTAATTTAATTTGATGTATTTTAATTTTGTTTATTTAATTACTAGATTGGGCCTTATGTTTATGGGCTTTAGGATTTTTATTTGTTTTAACCTAATAAGAGGTTATAAATACCTCCTTAGCTATTGTAGTCGTAGTATAGAATGATTTAGAGGTTTAAAAACCCCTTTTTTTGGTTTCGTGATGAAACCATGGTGCTGACAATTGAGGTTAAGGAGTCCCTCTCTTGTTGCATCGAGAAATTGGGTAGAAGGTTGAGGAGTCCCTTCGATTCAATTCCTAAACTATGGCGTTGACAAGTTAGGTTGAGGAGTCCCTTTCTTGCTGCGTCAAGAAATTGGGTAGAAAGTAGAGTGATTCTCTTTGTACTCAATTTCAATCTATCCTTTTTATTTTTATTTCAATTCCAATGTATTCTTTTTATTCAGTTTGAATCCTTATCTTTTTGTTTATCCTTTTATTTCTTTATCATTTGGTATCAGAGCTTAGGTATTAGATTAATTCTTATTAATCTATATTTGTTCTTCTTTTATCATAAAAAAAGAGTCTAGTGTCTGTTGAGTCTTTTTTTAAGTTCTTATTTTCGTTTGCTTTTCCTTATTGTTAAAAAAAAGCGTACAGTGCAAAAAAAAATACAAAAAGAAAGAAAAAAATAAAAAAAAGAAATTATTTTCCTTGTAATTATTGTCCTTTTCATATACTAATTTTTTTCACCTACAAGATTCAAGGACGAATCTTTTTTGAAGAGGAGGAGAATGATACGTGCTTCAAATGTTCGTGATATGAAGAGTTCAAGTGTTATTTAGAAGATATTAGTTTATATTTTTAGAATGTTTTAATGTAATTTAATATATTTTGATTTTGTTTATTTAATTATTAGATTGGGCCTTATGTTTATGGGCTTTAGGGTTTTCTTTGTTTTAACCTAATAAGAGGTTATAAATACCTCCTTAGCTATTGTAGTCGTAGTATAGAATTTTTAGAGGTTTCAAAACCCCTTTTGGTTTCGTGATGAAACCATGGTGTGGACAATTGAGGTTGAGGAGTCCCTCTCTTGTTACATCGGGAAATTGAGTAGAAGATTGAGGAGTCCCTTCAAATCAATTCCCAAACTATGGCGTTGACAAGTTAAGTTGAGGAGTCCCTTTCTTGTTGCGTCAAGAAATTGGGTAGAAATTAGAGTAATTCTCTTTATACTCAATTTTAATCTATCTTTTTATTTCTATTTTCAATTTCAATGTATCTTTTTATTTAATTTCAATTCTTGTCTTGTTTATCCTTTTATTTCCATATCACTTCTGGCCACCGTATGATAGTCCAATAGTCATCCCTGATCACAGTAAGAGACATGCATCTGAAGGTCATCCGAGGCGCACTAGAATTCACACTAGTATGGACAAAGGTTGATCCAAATCAACCAACGTGGTGTGGGCTATGCACACAGCCTAGTCATCCTAGGCTGAGTTGTCCACAGGGAGGAGGCACCAGGGGTTCTGAAGCAGTTAGTGGAGTTTAGTATTTTCTTTATTGTGTTGCTTGTTCGGTTATCCACTGTATTACGCTTTATTATGTTGCTTTATCGATTGTCTACTGTATTACGCTTTATTGTTGCTTTAACGTAGCACATGGTCGGCGCGACTGGTCCAATGTACGTGCTAACTCTATAGAGTGTTCGAAAATCATCGGTCTCCGCCTCTGCCATCCTTCGTCATCAGAAAATCAATATCGAGTGTGGGTAGTGGGCGATGGTATACTCCACCAAGCTGTGGTAACACCCTATCCACCTAATGCCACTCTATCACAATAAAGTAGATCAATGTCGTCGTAGCCCGCCATAGTGTCATATGTCGGGACTCCAAGATCTCGGGATGAACTACTTGAACAACCTCCGGTGCGCTATATGGCATCCACATGAACTGGTAAACAATGAAGAATATTGCAAGTCAACTTACACCTAGTAAATAGTTTAAAGGAACACCAACAATGAATGCTTCAAAGGTAAAACACTTACATCCCTTGGCCGGTGTAAATTTATTCTGAGCCTCTACTGCGTGTCTCTAGGCCCCTTCTCACTCAATTTTGGCTGATAACCAGACCACCTGACACTCAATACATGTTATGAACAATGACAATAATATGTAATATATATTACTAAACAAGACAACGATAAACAGTGAGTACTTCGTAGCTAATGGCCAATGAAAGGCGTCAAACCCATCGGGCCTGAAACCTGGGAACTGCCAAAAGATTCATGACTGGAGGATCTGTAACGGACCGGCCAACTTAACCACATTTATGTTGGCCACACGGCACAAGCATTGGTATAACCACGACAGAGTGGCAGATCCCTAGCTGTATCCACCCATATCCTCCAATCATGCTACGTTCGGTAGCCACCGGATATGCATACGTGTACCGGACTTGTCACTGAAGAGCTGGGTGGATAATAGCATCATGATGTATGCCCTTGCGTACTTCCTGACAGTTTTCTTGTCTGCGTCGTGAGGAAGGTGACTGAATGTCTCCTGCATCCAAGTGCACTTCACAGTGAACTTGTCTATACAGTCCGCCGGAGGCAACACACTTAACAATTCTTGGAACCAATCCTATGCAAGTCGCTCGCCATCAATAAACCGCTCGAAGTCCGTCAGGCACCCGCTGACGTACTGTAAGTCGATGGGAAGGCCTAAATGGTACGCAACATCCTGAAGCGTAATTGTGCACTCCCCAAATGACATGTGGAAGGTATGAGTCTCGGGCCGCCACTGCTCGACAAATACACTGACCAGCGGCTCATCTAATCTAAATTAGTGGTCATTGAGTCTCACGAGATGGGCTAAGTCGACCATCCACAGGTACGGTATTCTGTCGTCTAGGGACATACCATGCTGGTGATACATCAATATAGCTGCACCACAATAAAAAAATTCTTTTAGAACTATCATAATTAACAAACCAATTCACCAAAAGACCACTAAATAATGCAGACCCTTTTCAACAAAATCATATCCAAGTTATATCAAAAACCACCTAAAACGGACAATTCTACTAAAAATAAATTTTAATGTAAATTATGTTGTAACACTGGACATAGATAACCTAGCGTTCAATAATTTAATTAAATTGCATTAAACAAATTGACTTAAATTCTAACAGTATATAGTTAAGTTGATATTCAATACGTAAATTATAAAATTAAACTAAATTAAATTATATTAATTTAAACACTAACACTTAAGGATTAAATTACATTAATTTTAAATAAATCAAAACTAAACAGTAATAAAATTAAATTTTAAAAAATAAACTAATTTAAATCCTTACCAAACTTCTACTACCTATTTAATCTAGCATTTGAAATTTAAATTAGATTTACCTAAATTCCTAAAAATTTCTAATCTAGTTAATCACTACTCTAACTAAGTATTGTTTATCACTATTACACCTTGTATTTGTACTTTAAAAATTCTAACAAACCACTAAATCACTACTCTAACTACCATTTGTAGTTTAAAAATCTCAATAGCACATATAATGAAATTCTAGACGACTTAACATCACAACTTATTTTTTAAAGATATTTAATTTCAGAAACTAACCTCTTCATAGATAGAATCGGCAATATAGGCGACGCCGTCTAACCGATAGATACGATTCGGGTCGTCTTCCATTTTCACAGTTTGAATATTAGGGGTTTTTTTGGCGCAAACTTTATCTGGAATGAGGTTTGGGAGTGGGTTTTGGTGAAATGTAATTCGAAGCAAGTGAATTCAAATTCTTTATATAGAGATATATACACTAAATCGAAACTAATGAATTCGATTTACCACTAGCATTCGTTCAACGCAAATCGAAATAACTCCATTCGATTTATTATAGCTCAATTCGAATCTACTCAATTCAAATTACTATGGACAAATAGCATGTGTATAATTCGAAGCCAATGATTTCGATTTATTATGAGTAAACTTCATTTCCTTTTAAATCAAAACTAATGCATTCAATGCATGTACCAAGTAATTCAAATCTATTTGATTCGATTTACTACTAGAATGACTAAATCAACTTTAATTAATTCGATTTACATAAAATTGTGTATGAAAGGATGCACGTAACGTTTTTTATTTTAGGAGATCCATGTAATTTTGTGCTTCAATTAGTTTATTTACGTGATTTGCCCTAAATATGGATTAGCTCGAGTATTTATGAAATGCTATATCTTGAATCTTGTAGCACATTACAAAATACTACAAAAATAGTGTCAATGAAGTTCCCCATGTCCTCTTGAAGTTAGGAGTGTAACCATTTAGCTTGTCCATGACCATATGAGGGCATATCATATTATCATGTAACTATGATTATCAAATACAAATATATAACAGAAGTTGTCAATCTAATGCACTAACTTTAAACCAAAGGAGAGAAAAAGAAAGAAAATGATACTTCTTCCTTAAAGCATCATTGCACATACACTGCATGTCTTTTCACCTATGCAGGGTGATAACCCATATTAAGCTCGAATAACATCATATAACCTATTTCTCAAACAACTAAAACAGCTGAGAAAAAAGTAAAGTGTGGTGAAGGTGGAATCCACAATTCATAGAGGAAGAAACTAGTAGAAATTCATAAAAAAACATTTGATTTGTGGAGGTTTGAGTCTTATATGGATCCAAAGAACTGTTCCAGGGAAGGAGCACTGAACACATTGGCTGCTGTTCGTTCGGTCCTAGAGGGCGATACATGAAGTTGATACTTGATAAACCTCTGCAACATAATTTGTTCATCATTAGATACCGTATTGAATTTAACATTAGCATATGAACTTTGAGTTGTTGAATATATAAGGAACTTACAGCTAGCTGATTGATGATTTCTGGATTCGTGTCAATATGCCAATCCGGTTCCAATTGCCGAACAAACGATGATCGTCCATTTTCTGTGCTACAGAAAAGAACCTGCATATAGGTATCATAAAGGTTATCATTAAGCACAGAAGAAAAAGTAGCTGGCAAGCAGTGGATATTTACTGCATTCATGATATGCGCATTCAAGAGTCTTTGATACAATTTTACTTTTCAACATTTAAGTCAATCCCTTTTCTTGATCGTTCCAGTACCAATAATGATCAAGAAGATATAAAGAGGCACTGAAAAACTCTTAAAAGGAACACTAAAGTAACATGCAGCGAAGTGAATACATTTTATGGTGTAACAACTGGTGCATATTCACATACCTTGTCCTTAACCAAACCACCAGAAGTGAATACCCCAGCTTCTTCTAATGCAACAAGTACTCTCTTCTGCATAAATAATCCAGGCTTAAAAGCGTAAATTATTTTGAACAATGCAGTTACCAAAATAGAGGCAATACAGTTGCAAGCAATTTTAGTTTGTGCCAACTTAATATCAACACCAGGATGAAATACAAACTCAGCAAGTTCAGCTAGCAATTGCTAGATGGTGATAACCTAACAGTGAACATTATATAGTGTGAAGGATAAGCTGGACAAAGAGTCAGAGCGAGATTATTTATATATGTTTGTGTGTATGTGTGTCAAATGTCTCACAAACAAGTAACAACAGCAACCCTGAAGCATTGAATCCTCGTCTAGAAGTTTTTGCCTCAAGCAGATATACATATCTTAGTTCCAAATCATTCAGTTTATAAATTAGTTTGATAAAGTTGGAAGATAGTGAATTTGCAGCATATGATGTGAAATATTGCTCATTAGTTCCATTAAGCTCATCAGATAAGATGTGAAGAGTAAATGATATAATCTAACAAATTACACACCTCGCTTTCATCATCCAAAACTAGTTCCATGAGATATAAATCACAAAATTTTGTTATTTCCAACAACACTTCCAGCACAGAGGACTTCACAGTTGCTTGTTTCTGCCAACAAACAAGATGAACCACATTGGTTTCTTTATTCACATTCATTTCTTATAAAGGAAAAAAATCATCACACAGAACAAGCTCATCACCTGAAGCTCCTCTGGACTACTTTCCTCAAGGATCACTCCAAGAAGTCGACAAGTTACCTATGTACACATAGTGGCCATAAAAGTCAGTAAACATTGATCAAAACCACATGTAACAACTCAAACTTGTAGGAAATGTTCCCCACGTCATCAAACATCTTAATTCTGTTTTTTCACTACTTATGTTGCACAAAGATATGAATGCAAACAACTTATTCAAGTTTCCACGAGAAAAAGAATACAAGTATCTGCACCATCTATCAATATAGACCAGAAAAAGAAAAGTAACATATAAAATCTACTGAGCTTGAACCTGAAAGTAGACCAATAAATAGCCTTAGTTTAATGGTTTCATTTACACCTTAATCTCTTGTATCAATTTAATTTATAATGCATTAAATTGATGAATTTTTACTTACTAACTGGATTGTTAACAATCAGTTCACTCCAGATAGAAATCTTTTACCATCAAAGGAGACGCTAATTTCTAGAAGATCATAGCAAGAAAAAACTGCGTGAAACACAGATCATGTTCACAGAAGAAAATCAGAGGGAGTATATAATTACCTTTCTTCCTTCACTTAATTTCTGTCTAACTATCTGCCCCAAAGTTGGCTGAAAATTAGGAAAGGAAAAAGAAAGAGCTTAGAATTACCAATAACACAAAAAACTACCAAATGCAAACCTGCTCCCCTTTTATTAATCCAAAAGAACACATGCATTGCCTGACCTTGACACTGAAAAAAAGGGGGGAAAGCCATGAAAGTATTTTACCTTGACTGGCTGAAAGAACTCATCAACAACATTTTGTGCCCTCGAATCATCTGAGGGTGAACAAACTTCAGGAGGAGCTACCGAGGCATTAGAATGTGCACCAACTCCAGAATTACTAGATGAAGCACCTTGCCGTTTTTGTTGCCTGCGTTGAGATCCAGAAGGTGATCTCAACATCCTCCATGTGAAAACAATGGCAACAGCAAGACCAGCTACAGCCCCAATAGAGCGCAAATCCTATCACCAAGTATAGTTTAATGAGGATTAAAGCTTTGAAACAAAGACAGAAACAGTACTTCATTACTTTGACCTACTAAAGTACATATCTTCACCGGAAGGGATAAGTAGTAGCAGATAAAGATCATCATTACCATCCTGAAAGTAATTTTTTTCTTTCAAGCACCAAAACAAACAATCTTTATAAGAGATCACTTATGATGTATGGTTAAATCACTTTCTTCCTCCTCCTTTTCTCCCCCTTTTTTGGGCCTATTTAGACAACAAACCTGAGCATACAAACTTATCCTTTGTACAGAGGGCCACATCCAGCATTAAATTAAGCTTAGTTGATTAAATTAACCCAAATAATCATAGCTAAGCTAAGTTCCAGCTCACTTGAGTCAGGTAAAAGCAACCCACTCTTCACCTTTTTCAAAGGTCGCAACTTGCAAAAACCCAGATGAATTTTACTAAAAAGATAGAAACTTTGAGAAATTCAGCTCAGAACTACACTATCCCGGACCCCCAATCAACAATAAGTAAATACAAACGCAACAAAAAATGGAAACCGAACAGTGAACAGTAACAAAGAAGTTCAAATAGGGCAAACCACAATCGACAAAAAGATAAGGTTTTGCATCATAATTCATATCAGATCCAATTGAATAAGCTCATTGAAAATTAAGAGCACGAGAGAGAGAGAGAGGGAGAGGTACGAGGTTGTGGAGGGAGATGGAGAAGAGGTTGGAGATCTTGAGAGTGACAAAAGCACCGAAGCGTTTGATAAGGTGGAAAAGCTCTTGTTTTGGGGTGTCACCTTCACCCGTTGCCATGTCTATAATCTTTGTTCTTCTTAATCTCACAAACCACACCACTCACCAGATTCCTTTTCTTCAAAATTGCAAGTTCCAAGGGTCACTCTTCAGAGACACAGAGGGTTTAACTCGTTCATCATCCCCTCCAACAACAACTTCACTCCATTGATCGCTCTGTCTGGATTGATTCTGTGAAGGAATGGAAGAAATCAACGAACCAAACAAATGTTCCAAACCCAACACGCAAAAAGAGAGTTATGATAACACTGTCAGTTCTCTTTTGTTAATTTTATCAAAATCATTTTTATTTCTGTGTCCCCTAAATTCTATATACTTAATTAGTAAGTTGTAGTTAGAGATTAGATTTAATTTTCCACTTTAAAAAAAGTGGCAGCATTATGTATAAATGAAAAAATGCGCACGAATTTTTATTTCTAAATACTATTTGTATGTATATCTAGGTATGGAAACAAATAATATGCAAGTTTCATGTTATTACAAAATTTTAACTCTTTAGGAAATTACTATTTCAACTTAAGCATCTTATGTCAATATAAAATATAAAATATAAAATATAAAATAAAAATTATAA
>NC_029792.2:7422606-7444744 GCF_000816755.2 Arachis ipaensis
TATGTCAATATAAAATATAAAATATAAAATATAAAATAAAAATTATAAAAATAAATAATATATATTATATAAAAATATATAATAATTAATCTAATAGTTGATTTTTTTTGTCACCATAATTTTTTTATTTTCCGTTAGAAACATTCTAAAGTCTAAACTGTTAACAGATGATCCTGACTGCACACCACCTCTACTAGTAAAAATAAAATGAAAGCCGAAGGTTATCTTGGTAAAGTTTTCCTCTTCTTGATAAAAAATGAGTTAGTTTATAAAAGATAAGGGGGTTTCTTTCCCAAGATAGAACCAACTACCATTTTTCTTCTACTAGTTTCTTAAATTATTTGTGCAAAAAATAAATTCTACACGATATCTCCTGAAAAGCCTTTTCATTATCTCTGAAATTATTTTTTATTTTATTTTATTGTGAAAACTTTAATTTAATTAGCGTGAGATGCTGAGATCTGAGATGCTTTGTATATGGTCATCTACTCATCTATTACACAGTTCTGAATTTTTTTCTTTCTTTTAACCTATAAAACAAGCAAACATGTTTTTTAAGTTTTTAACAACTGTTAAATAGTCATTTTCTAATTTTAATTACAAATTAACTCTATATATTTTATTTAATTATAAAAATTATTTTTTATTTTATAAATTATTTTTTTATCATTCATCTATTATGTTTATTAACAATCAAAAATAAAAACAATAACGAATTAGATCTTCCATTGATCGTAATAAACTTTTTGGCAATCCCAATCGGTTAAAAGTTTATCTTTGATCCATGACATTCGTCCAGGGCTGTGAAATCGTGTTTCTTAGAAAATCAAACGATTGGATTAACAAAACAATCGATTGAATTTCAGGTTTCCATAATTCAATCGATTAGACTACAGGTTATCACAAAACAATCGATTGAAAATTGTAAGGGAGTATGGTTTTCGCAAAAATCAATCGATTGGTCATATTACCCAATCGATTGAACGATGACTAGAAGGTGGGTTTTTTATAATTCAATCGATTGTTTATATTACTCAATCGATTGAAGGTTTCAAAGCAACTTAAGGTCTCATAATTCAATCGATTGGTTGTGTTATCCAATCGATTGAAGTCATCAAAGTAATATGGATTTGCCCAATTCAATCGATTGGTTTTGTTACCCAATCGATTGAATAGTGTACTACGCCGTTTTCAATTTTCTTATCGTTTTTATAAATTATTATCTTATTATTCATCTATCTTATCTTTAAAATTCTATCTTCAATTCTATCTTACGGTTGGATTCATTAGCAAATTAAGATTATTAGCTGTATTTTTTTAGTAGTAACAATAACTACAGAATGTATATCGTACGAGTTGGGACTAAATTAACTTGTACTAACCTTATTTATTGCCATTCACTTTCTCTTGATTCTTGGTATATTTATATATACAGTGTATTTTCTGGTTAAGTTAAGATCCTCCTCATGCTACCAATCATAGTTGATTGTTGTTAGTTTTCAAATTTACCTCACTTTCATATTATGCATTTGTAATATGGATCAACTTCCTTAAATATTTTAGCACTAGAAACGTATAAAAGTTACTTGTAATTTTAACATAAATGCTAGTGGTAATTGATGAAAAACAGAAAAAATATTTAAATACATCTCAATGAAAACACAAATCTAATCATCTAGAAGCACAACAATCTTATTCCTCTGCATCATTTTCTTCAATATGACAACTGCATCATAGATCCTGTCAGCAACCTTCTCCACATATTCAAAGCAAGCATACCTCCAATTGTTTTTGAAATACAAAAATCCAATAATTAGCCAGAAACCAGTTGCAAAGACAAGAGATACAATTGAGTAAAATAACGCTTTCTCTAGCTGGTTATTTTTCCTATCTTCATCTTCATAGCCTTCAAAGATAGGAACATGATGAGGACCGGGACAATATTTTGGGAGTGGAGCTCCACAGAGATATTGGTTACCAGTGTAACTGAATGGATCGTTCAAGGTTTGAAATTGATTTTCAACTGGAATTGATCCTGAAAAGTTGTTGTATGATAAATTCAAGAAACTTAAAAAATTTAAGTCAATCATTCTTCTTAGAATAGCACCACTAAGATGGTTATGAGACAAGTCAAGACTCTAATGACCTTATGTCTCCAATCCTTTCAGGAATCTTGCCTGACAAATTATTGTAGGAGAAATTGAGTCCAACCAATTTTGAAAGGGAAGATATTCCAGTAGGAATTGATCCAGACAAAAAATTATTTGACAAGTCCAAGTTGACTACACAAAACAAAGTCATATCAATGTAATCAAGTTCTCTTCCTTTGATGACTTGCTTCACACCCTCTTGGTTCCATCATTCCAAATCCCCCTTATATGAAGAAATATATGAAGTCATTCCTGTAATATTGGCATTGCAATGAGGAATTAGGCCTACTAATTTATTTTCAACAAGGTCCAAGATTTGCAATGCATTAAATTGACAGAGGCTTGAAGGAGTACCATCATATAACCAATTTCTTCTCATCTTAAGAAATTGGAGGTAGGAAAATTCACTGCCATTCCAAGAAGGTATGAAACCTGACCGTTGATTTTCCCCAACATCTAATAATATCAAGTTTTTCATGTTTGACATGTTTGACAAGAACGAAAGAAGTTTTCCTTGAAACTTGTTATTATTCAGATGCAGCCACTCCAATGATGAAAGATTCCAAATTGTGCTTGGAATTTTGTCAGATAACTTATTGTTGGAAACATCAAATCTAGACAAGAATTTGAGATTTCCCAATGAACTTGGCAACGAACCATTCATGAAGTTATCATTAAGAAGCAAGGACCTCAAGTTGGGTGTTCTGGGTTGAAGGCTTTCTGGAATGGATCCAATTATTTGATTACGAGACAGATCTAAGTACACGAGGCTCATGACATGAGGCCACAAATTTATTAATCCATTCATTGTGCCTTGCGAGGAGTTTGAAGAAAGATGAAGCAACTTCAAATTTTTGAGTTGACTCAAGTTTGAGAAATAATACCACTCAAATTATTATAAAAAAGAAACATAAGATGTAGATCCACAAGTTTTGCAAAACTGAGCGGTATTGATCCATTTAAAAAGTTAATTGCAAGACTTAACTTTCTCAATTTTGTCATATTTCCCATAGAAAAAGGAATGGAACCGGAGAATGAATTTTATGACAAATCAACTTCTATCAAAATTTTAAATTGTCCCAATCAACTGGGCAAAAGACCACCAAATTTAATCACATTAAATTGCAGGTACTCTAAAGCATAGCCATTACAACTAGATAGAGTTCCTTTGTCATTGAAAGCCAATCTTTGACAATTGCTACCGGACAAATCCAAGTATTTTAGATGACATAAATTTCTCAAAATTGATGATAGAAAATCCTCTTCTATGGTAGTGACTGTGAAATTATTCAGAGAAAGATTAACACGGACAAGACTCTTTAACTCGCCTAACCACGATGGAAGTGAATTAAAGGGGTTGTTGAAAAGTCTAAGATGTGTGAGAAATGTCAAATTGCGTAAAGCATAATAAAGTGGACCATAAAGCTGATTACCCTCAAGATTTAACTCAACAAAGTTTTCAAGCTTCCCAAACGGTACTATTAAACTTAGGCTATTTTGACTGAAGTCAAGGGACCTAATGGAAGTCATATTATGAAGAGTAGAAGGAAGTTTACCAGCAAAACCACAGCCCCTAAGAGATAGTATTTGAAGGTTATCAAAATGAGAAAACTATTGTGGCAGTCAAGTTAAATTAAGAGTAGAAGAAAGATGGAGCTCTTTAATGGAGGTCAGGTTTCTCAAAGGATCAATGACTGTAATTCTGTTGGAAGACAAATCCAGTTTGACAAGATTGTGAAGATTGACTAACCATTACGACACAGAGTTTAGATCGTTGCCTGAGATGTCAAGGACTTTGATGGAAGTGGTGTTCTGGAAAGCATGTAGGACTGATGAATGGTAATTAAAAAAATTCTATGCAAGACTGAGGAGTTGGAGACAAGCGAGATTTGTGAGAGGGAAAGATGACACTTTTGCAAAGTTACAGTAAGGTAGATATAAATGTAAGAGAGAAGGAAGCATGTTGAGTACCTTATACAGATTCATGGGGAGATCCATATCTTTCAAGCCAATATATTGTAATGAGGAAAGTGGAGCAAGCCAAGTACTTGCAGTAAGGTTGGTGAAAGTGAAATCATCGAAATAAAGAGCACGCAAGTTGGTTAGGTTGCTAATACCGCTGCTGGGAATGGGAATAGCGTCGCCTTCTCCTCCTTGCAGAGAAAGATAGCGTAGTCGTTGCATAGAACTAAGGAATTCTGGAACGGCATGGATATGAAGTCTAGAAAGATCCAAATAAGTCAAATGTTGAAGTTCTGACAGATATGGATTAACATCTTTCAAAACATCCATCACAGGGGGCAAATATCATCAACATCAGACAGTAATGGTTCTAAATTTGAATCAGTGAAGGAATCTGAACAGGGATCGTTGAGATCAAGCATGACAACATGTCGAGTGAGATTATCGCAGGCTTTGCCTTCCCATTCACAGCAGTCACCATCACCTTCCTAAGATTGAAGTTGTGGTTCCGAATAAATAGGATCTTCATCATCAAAAAAGTTCAAACATCTTTTGAAATTAAGGAAAGCTTGTCTTTCTGGCAAAAAGCAGGCATAGGAAGCTCCAATTTGAGTGATGAGTAGCACCACCACAACCACAGCAAGAGCAGTAGTGTTGCTGGAGTATTCTTTTCCTCTCATTTTTCACCAAGGAATTCAAACAAGTTAAGAAGGAAGCGATGCTCAAGGATTTTTCCTCTTACTCTTTACTTTCAACAAGAGCCTAAAAGGCAAAGATATGTATGTAGTAGTGTTTGGTATAGAAAAAGAACTCATCCAGCCTCAACATTTATAGCGTGTCCATCTCTCACCAAAATCGTCATTGCATGTGCGAGGAAATTTCTTAGAAATTTTATTGTCCACATTCATAACGTGTCTAACTCTCACCAAAATCGTCATTGAATGTGCGAGGAAATTTCCTAGAAATTTCATTGCAACGAGTTAACGACATAAGCGGCGCTAGCTTAGGACTTGGAGTTTTTTAAAGAAAAGTCTTTCTAATTTATAATGTGCTTTCCAGCTAGTATCCCTCACACTACATTAGTGCTTACCATCTAGTATCTCTCACAGACGTGTTCGCGCACGTCCCTGGCCTCTAAGACGTGGCTCGCACAATCCAATTCAAAGGAACAATAGGCCAAGCAGCGTCCTCTTGGGCGTCTCTCATCTGGGACATCCTTCACGTTTGGGAAATGTATGGATCCCCCCTGACTCTTGGGACGTGGCTCACGCTGACACAATTAAGTAAAGACCTTTGTTACTATAATCCACTAGGATTGATTCCTTGCTGATTTTTTTCAGTTTTGGAAGGTTTTAAGATTTGAGAAGTAAGTTCTTGGTCTACGACTGTTATATTTTTTGTAATTGAGATGTTGCCCTGATAACCACAAGGACGATAGTTCTCAGTGGTTGAAGGACTGACATTGTGATTCTTCTGACCCAGAGTGAACATATAGTGGGGTGTTTTGTTTTATTCATTATTTCTGTTTTGATGGAGCTACAGAATTTGGGGTTTATTTATTGGATAATTATATGATGAAGAGGTTTTTGAATGGAGAGATAAAGAGGAGTGTATAAATTTATTTTTAAAAAATAAAATGGCACATTCTCCTAGATAGCTATCTATCTATCTATGAGAGTGAATCTTCATCTTTTTACCATAGCATGCACTTTATTTATTTGTTTAATTATTTATTATCTTGTTTGCAATTAGATTTTTTTTTTTTAGGTTGGAGGGAGGGTTGGCAATAGATATTATGGTGTATTTGTTTATCTATTGATTATTGTTAGCAATGTAACGGAGAAATGTGGATCTAGGAAGAATCTTATATATTTTGTTTCTGTTGTGTGTTATTTGGTTGTAGCTTGAAGAAGGAGGAAGGCAAGGGGGAATTTGAGGTTGTTTCCACCTGCGGATCATCCAACATTGGAGTTTCACCTCCACACGATGATGCAGGAAATAGCTGCATCACTGCTTATGGAATTTGAGAAATGGGTGCTACAGGCGGAGTCTTTTGGAACCATTCTCAAGACACCACTGGATTATCATGCTGGTTTTAGCTCAGAGGAGGTCCATGTTTAGGTGTTCTGATTTTGTATTTTTGTTTATTTTTAGTGGTGTTATTTATATTTGATAGTGGACACTTTTTCCCTTTCTTTATCCTCTCTACTTGTTTTGTAGTTCAGTTTGATTGATCTTTGATAATTTGTGGAAACGCAGGTTATCAAGGCCAAAAAGCGGAGACTTGAATGTGCACAGAAGACAATCGGTGACTACTGCTTGCTGGCTGGATCCCCAGTTGATGCTAATGCTCATTATTGTACGGCATTGGAACTTTGTAGGTTGACTGGGGATTACTTCTGATATGCTGGAGCATTGGAGGATAGAATAATGAGCATTAGCATCAACTGGGGATCCAGCCAGCAAGCAGTAGTCACCGATTGTCTTCTGTGCACGTTCAAGTCTCCACTTTTTAGCCTTGATAACCTGCGTTTCCACAAATTATTAAAGATCAATCAAACTGAACTACAAAACAAGTAGAGAGGGTAAAGAAAGGGGAAAAAGTGTCCACTATCAAATATAAATAGCACCACTAAAAATGAACAAAAATACAAAATCAGAACACTTAAACATGGACCTCCTCTGAGCTGAGACCGGCTTGAGAATCCAGTGGTGTCTTGAGAATGGTTCCAGAAGACTCCGCCTGTAGCACCCATTTCTTAAATTCTATAAGCAGTGATGCAGCTATTTTCTGCATCATGGTGTGGAGGTGAAACTCCAATGTTGGACGATCCGCGGGTGGAAACAACCTCAAATTCCCCCCTTGCCTTCCTCCTTCCTCAAGCTACAACCAAATAACACACAACAGAAATAAAACATATAAGATTCTTCCTAGATCCACATTTCTCCGTTACATTGCTAACAATAATCAATAGATAAACAAATATACCACAATATCTATTGCCAACCCCTCCTCCAACCCAAAAAAAAAAATTTAATTGCAAACAAGATAATAAATAATTAAACAAATAAATAAAGTGCATGCTATGGTAAAAAGATGAAGATTCACTCTCATAGATAGATAGATAGCTATCTAAGAGAATGTGCCATTTTATTTTTTAAAAATAAATCTATACACTCCTCTTTATTCTCTCCACTCAAAAACCTCTTCATCATAGAATTATCCAATAAATAAACCCCAAATTCTGTAGCTCCATCAAAACAGAAATAATGAATAAAACAAAACACCCCACTATATGTTCATTCCTGGGTCAAAAGAATCACAATGTCAGTCCTTCAACCACTGAGAACTATCGTCCTTGTGGTTATCATGGCAACATCTCAGTTACGAAAAATATAATAATCATAGACCAAGAACTTACTTCTCAAATCTCAAAACCTTCCAAAACTGAAAAAATTCAGCAAGGAATCAATCCTAGTGGATTATAGCAACAAAGGTCTTTACTTAATTGTGTCAGCGTGAGCCACGTCCCAAGAGCCAGGGGGATCCATGCATTGCCCAAACGTGAAGAATGTCCCAAATGAGAGACGTCCAAGAGGACGCTGCTTGGCCTATTGTTCCCTTGAATTGGACGACGCGAGCCACGTCCCAGAGGCCAGGGACGTGCTCGAACACGTCTGTGAGAGATACTAGCTGGTAACCACTAAGCAATGAAGTGTGAGGGATACTAGCTAGAAAGCACATTGTAAATTAGAAAGACTTTTCTTTAGAAAACTCCAAGTCCTAAGCTAGCGCCGCTTGTGTCGTTGACTCGTTGCAATGAAATTTCAAGGAAATTTCCTCGCACATTCAATGACGATTTTGGTGAGAGTTAGACACGCTATGAATGTGGACCATGAAATTTCTAAGAAATTTCCTCGCATATGCACTGACGATTTTGGTGAGAGTTAGACACGCTATAAATGTGGAGGCTGAAGGAGTTCTTTTTCTATACCAAACACTACTACATACATATCTTTGCCTTTTAGGCTCTTGTTGAAAGTAAAGAGTCCGAGGAAAAACCCTTGAGCATCGCTTTCTTCTTAAGTTGTTTGAATTCCTTGGTGAAAAATGAAAGGAAAAGAATACTCCAGCAACACTACTGCTCTTACTGTGGTTGTGGTGGTGCTACTCATCATTCAAATTGGAGCTTCCTATGCCTGCTTTTAGCCAGAAAGACAGGCTCTCCTTAATTTCAAAAGATGTTTGAACTTTTTTGATGATGAGGATCCTATTTGTTTGGAACCACAACTTCAATCTTGGGAAGGCGATGGTGACTATTGTGAATGGGAAGGCATAGCCTGCAATAATCTCACTCGACATGTTGTCATGCTTGATCTCAACGATCCCTATTCGGATTCTTTCACTGATTCAAATTTAGAACCACTACTGGCTGATGTTGATGATATTTGCCCCTGTGATGGATGCTTTAAAAGATGTTAATCTATATCTGTCAGAACTTCAACATTTGACTTATTTGGATCTTTCTAGACTTCATATCCATGCCGTTCCAGAATTCCTTGGTTCTATGCAACGCCTACGCTATCTTTCTCTACAAGGAGGAGAAGGCGACGCTATTCCCATTCCCAGCAGCAGTATTAGCAACCTCACCAACTTGCGTGCTCTTTTTCTCGATGATTTCACTTTCACCAACCTTACTGCAAGTACTTGGCTTGCTCCACTTTCCTCATTACAATATCTTGGCTTAAAAGATATGGATCTCCCCATGAATCTGTATAAGGTACTCAACATGCTTCCTTCTCTCTTACATTTATATCTACCTTACTGTAACTTTGCAAAAGTGTCATCTTTCCCTCTCACAAATCTTACTTGTCTCCAACTCCTCAGTCTTGCATCGAATTTTTTTAATTACCATTCATCAGTCCTACATGCTTTCCAGAACACCACTTCCATCAAAGTCCTTGACATCTCAGGCAACGATCTAAACTCTGTGCCATCATGGTTAGTCAATCTTCACAATCTTGTCAAACTGGATTTGTCTTCCAACGGAATTACAGTCCTTGATCCTTTGAGAAACCTGACCTCCATTAAAGAGTTTCATCTTTCTTCTACTCCGAATTTAACTTGGCTGCCACAATAGTTTTCTCATTTTGATAACCTTCAAATACTATATCTTAGGGGCTGTGGTTTTGCTGGTTAACTTCCTTCTACTCTTCAGAATATGACTTCCGTTAGGTCCCTTGACTTCAGTCAAAACAGCCTGAGTTTAATAGTACCATTGAGGAAGCTTGAAAACCTTGTTGAGTTAAATCTTGAGGGTAATCATCCATCTTTATGGTCCACTTCGTTATGCTTTACGCAATTTGACATTTCTCACACATCTTAGACTTTTCAACAACCACTTTAATTCACTTCCATTGTGGTTAGGCGAGTTAAAGAGTCTTGTCCGTGTTGATCTTTTTCTGAATAATTCCACAGTCAATACTATAGAAAAGGGTTTTCTATCATCAATTTTAAAAAATTTTTATCATCTAAAATACTTGGATTTGTCCAGTAGCAATTGTCAAGGATTGGCTTTCAATGACAAAGAAACTCTATCTAGCTGTAATGGCTATGCTTTAGAGTACCTGCAATTGAATGTGAATAAATTCGGTGGTCTTTTACCCAGTTGGTTGGGACAATTTAAAAATTTAATAGAAGTTGATTTGTCATATAATTCATTCTCCGATCCCATTCCTTTTTCTATGGAAAATTTGACAAAATTGAGAAAGTTAAGTCTTGCAGTTAACTTTTTAAATTGATCAATACCGCTCAGTTTTACAAAATTTGTGGATCTACGTCTTATGTTTCTTTTTTATAATAATTTGAATGGTATTATTCCTCAAAACCTGGGTCAACTCAAAAATTTGAAATTGCTTCATCTTTCTTCAAACTCCTTGCAAGGCACAATGAATGGATTAATAAATTTGTGGCCTCAGGTCATGAACCTCGTGTACTTAGATCTGTCTCGTAATCAAATAACTGGATCCATTCCTGAAAGCCTTCAACCCAGAACACCCAACTTGAGGTCCTTGCTTCTTAATGATAACTTCATGAATGGTTCGTTGCCAAGTTCATTGGGGAATCTCAAATTCTTGTCCAAATTTGATGTTTCCAACAATAAGTTATCTGGCAAAATTCCAAGCACAATTTGGAATCTTTCATCATTGGAGTGGCTGCATCTGAATAATAACAAGTTTCAAGAAAAACTTCCTTCGTTCTTGTCAAACATGAAAAACTTGATATTATTAGATGTTGGGGAGAATCAACGGTCAGGTTTCATACCTTCTTAGAATGGCAGTGAATTTTCATACCTCCAATTTCTTAAGATGAGAAGAAATTGATTATATGGTGGCATTCCTTCAAGCCTCTGTCAATTTAATGCATTGCATATCTTGGACCTTGCTGAAAATAAATTAGTAGGCCCAATTCCTCATTGCATTGTCAATATTACAGGAATGACTTCATATATTTGTTCATATAAGGGGGATTTGGATTGGTGGAACCAAGAGGGTATGAAGCAAGTCATCAAAGAAAGAGAACTTGATTACATTGATATGACTTTGTTTTGTGTAGTCAACTTGGACTTGTCAAATAACTTCTTGTCTGGATCAATTCCTACTGGAATATCTTTCCTTTCAAAATTGGTTGGACTCAATTTCTCCTACAATAATTTGTCAGGCAAGATTCCTGAAAGGATTGGAGACATGAGGTCATTAGAGTCTATTGACTTGTCTCATAACCATCTTAGTGGTGCTATTCCAAGAAGCATGATTGACTTAAATTTTTTAAGTCACTTGAATTTATCATACAACAACCTTTCAGAATCAATTCCAATTGAAAATCAATTTCAAACCTTGAACGATCCACTCAGTTACACTGGTAACCAATATCTCAGTGGAGCTCCACTCCCAAAATATTGTCTCGGTGATGGTTCTCATCATGTTCCTACCTTTGAAGGCTATGAAGATGAAGATAGGGAAAATGACCAGCTAGGGAAAGCGCTGTTTTACTCAATTGTATCCTTTGGCTTTGCAACTGGTTTCTGGGTAATTATTGGGTTTTTGTATTTCAAAAACAATTGGAGGTATGCTTGCTTTGAATATGTGGAGAAGGTATAATGCAGTTGTCATATCGAAGAAAATGATGCAGAGGAATAAGATTGTCGTGCTTCTAGATGATTAGATTTGTGTTTTCATTTAGATGTATTTAAATATTTCTTCTGTTTTTCATCAATTACCACTAGCATTTATGTTAAAATTGCAAGTAGCTTTTATATGTTTTTAGTGCTAAAATATTTAAGGAAGTTGATCCATATTACAAATGCATAATATGAAAGTGAGGTAAATTTAAAAACTAACAACAATCTACTATGATTGGTAGCATGAGGAGGATCTTAACTTAACCAGGAAATACACTATATATATAAATATACCAAGAATCAGGAGAAAGTGAATGACAATAAATAAGGTTAGTACAAATTAATTTAGCCCCAACTCATACGATATACATTCTGTAGTTATTGCTACTACTAAAAAAAATACAGCTAATAATCTTAATTTGGTAATGAATCCAACCGTAAGATAGAATTGAAGATAGAATTTTAAAGATAAGATAGATGAATAATAAGATAATAATTTATAAAAAGCGATAAGAAAATTGAAAACGGCGTAGTATACAATTCAATCGATTGTATAACAAAACCAATCGATTGAATTGGGCAAATCCATATTGCTTTGATGACTTCAATCGATTGGGTAACACAACCAATCGATTGAACTGACCCAATCGATTGAATTGTGAGAGCTCAAGTTGCTTTGAAGCCTTTAATCGATTGAGTAATATAAACAATCGATTGAATTATAAAAAACCCATCTTCTAGTCATCGTTCAATCGATTGGATAATATAACCAATCGATTGAATTTTGCGAAAACCATACTGTCTTGCAATTTTCAATCGATTATTTTGTGATAACCTGTAGTCTAATCGATTGAGTTATAGGAAACCTGAAATTCAATCGATTATTTTGTTAATCCAATCGATTGATTTTCTAAGAAACACAATTTCACAGCCCTGGATGAATGTCATGGATCAAAGATAAACTTTTAATCGATTGGAATTGCCAAAAAATTTATTACGATTAATGGAAGATTTAATTCGTTATTGTTTTTGTTTTTTATTGTTAATAAACATAATAGATGAATGATAAAATAATAATTTATAAAATAAAAAATAATTTTTATAATTAAATAAAAAATATAGAGTTAATTTATAATTAAAATTAGAAAAGGACTATTTAGCAATTGTTAAAAAATTTAAAAAACATGTTTTGTTTTGAGACCATTTAATGGTCTAAACGTTCTGGGACCATAGAATCCTTAGTCCATTTTTTTCATCCTCATCATTATCACTTTTAACTCAATTCTTTTTAGAGAAAAACCCAAATCAGCCCCTGACAATTACCTCGAAAGACAACGAGGCCCCTGACAAAAAAAAACTCAAACCCGGCCCCTGACAAAAAAAATAAACCCAACCCGGCCCTTGACAATTACTTCGAAAGGACAACGAGGCCCCTGTGCCAAAAAAAAATCAATGTTATTTTTTTTGGCACAGGGGCTAATCTGTCCCAAAAAAAAATTATCAGGAGCCGGATTGGGTGTTTTTTTTTCTTGGGGGCCTCGTTGTCCTTTCGAGATAATTGTCAGGGGCCGGATGGGGTATTCTTTTAATGGTTAAGTACTGACCAAAATTTAACAAAAGTACTGCCCCCTAGCACTCCTCTTTAAAATAAAGTCTTGGTACACGATCCGCGCTCACTAGTATAGAAAATAGAGGTTTACCAAAAAATTATTTTCATTCTCAAAATTTGAACTCAATACCACTAATTAAGAAAATTAGATCTACACATTCAAATGATATTGTCATTTAAGTTCAACTAAGCAGATCCAACACGAACAAAAACTACTCTCATTAAAAGACGCATTCGAAACCTCCCAAACAAATATTACTCTTCGCGCTCTAATATGAAAAACCGTTCTTCGTTATCTTTCTCTTTCGTTATCGTTATCTTTCGTGATTATAGACAAGAACTGAATTGGATGGTTACTCTTTTATTTTGTTAGTTGGCAAGCACTCATGCATAAATACTGCAATAATGCTTACTCCAAAAAGAAAGATGCATAATGGCAGGTTTTGATTAGTTTACACGGTTAGAGTGTTAGTGTATTATAATTAAACCCATCACTTATAATTCAAGAGTTCTTTGAATCAACTTTTGATTTTTTTTTTTTATAAAAAGAAAAAAAAAATTATAAACTCAGTTGTATTAAAACCATGATGAATAATCCAATAATTATTACACCATGAGACCAAAAAATTAGCTAAGAAAAAGTGAGTTCACTATCCAGAATTTGAGGTAGAGGAGAACTTTGGTTGCTGTTGTTGTCATCTTCAACTAATATTTCAGGCTCATGGTTAAGATGGTTATGGTCACGTTCATCCATTAGCATAGCCTTTGGTGATGCCAATGCCCTTTCAACCTTGATGAGGCCAGTGCCATTGACCACCATCTCTTTCTCCAAGTGCAAGCAATAGCTCTCAAATACTCTTGAGCTTACCATCACTCCAAAATCCAAGAGAAAGAGTAGCTCCAATTCAAGCTTGTTTAATTCTGCATTGCTTACTCCTCCTACTCTTGCATATACTGCATTGTTGTAATGCCTGAAATTCAGGGGAACAAAGAAAGGAAAGCAATGAATAATAAAGCACAACAAAGATTAGTGAATCATAACGAAGACAAGTTATGTATATTGTTGAATTGAAGGAGTCATGTAAGTGTAAAAGCTATATATAACAGAAGTTAAATTATATAGAGTAATATCACAAATTAGTTCTATCGAGTTTTTAGTAAGATAATTTAATCGCCAAAAAATTTATTTAATCACTAAATCAGTCCTTAATTTTTTTGTTTTATTAGACAAATTAATTTTCAAGTCAAATTTTAGTAAAAAATAGACAAATCAGTCCATATCATTATTTAATAAAGACATAACAGTCTTTAATTTTTTTTAAAATTCTTATATCAATCTCTCCATATAAAATTGATTTGTCTAACGAAATAAAAATTTGGGGATCAATTTGGTAATTAAAATTTGTCGAGAACTAAAGTGTCCGACTAAAAATTTTTGAGAGACCGATTTGGGATATTACTATTATATAAAACTAATCAAGACCAGCAAAAAGCCTTGTAAGAAAGTTTAGTTGTCATAATGACGTGATATACTTATCTAGCAACCACCATGATTTTTTTTTTGGAAAATTCTGATGAAATGTTTTTTCTTTAATTATGTAGTATTGCTCTTTGAAACCATGAACTTACTGAATTCATCCAAAAACAAAAGGAGGTATTGTAAGGACTCACTCATCATCGAGCATCTTGGAAGCAATCATGACACTGGTAACTAGCAATCTGTGGATGTTCAAGGATATGACAAGAGAATCAGGGTGCAGGTGTGTGAGCCTATCAATGTAGACATAGCCAACCACAAAACAAGAAGGGCTGCAATTAGTGTACTTGTATATCCTCTCTAAGTACTTTGGTATGCTTATGCTTGGGGCCCTTACACCATGGAATGCATTCAAGCTCTTCCCTATTCTTATGGAGCCATCTACCTCCTGGCTCAGTTCATGCACCAGCTTTTCGTTTCGAGCCACCAGCTTCTCTAACGTCGAAGACAGGACGCATAGTACTCTGGGCAGGTTTAGCTCGGTCTGGCATGTCTCCGGCTGAAGCTGCCGGCCGTGGTTTGTGTATTCGCCCCCTGTTAACATTTAGGCCATGTAGATTCACTTGCTTGTGTGTTCATATGGTTGCTATTTGAGTGGCTAAAGACTAGGATGGTGATAACTCCAACTCTTCAAGTTGTGGCTTGGAGGAACCACTCTCTCTATGGATAATTGACGTGTGTGGCTATGTCTCTAACTAATTTTTAGAAGGTTGTGATTGGAAGTTAGGAATTAGGATCTGTCTGTTCAAAATTGAAGCTAAATATTATTCTTCAAGGGGGTCCCACTCCTATGTATGTGGTGACTTTGTCTTAGGAATAAAAACAAGCCATGCCTAAGAATATACAGACTGGCAACATCGACTAGGTTGGCTTGATTCGTATGTGTAACTAAATGGAGGTCAATCTTCCCAACAATTCAGATACGAGGTCTCTATTGAGGGTCTCTAGTTTCATTAAAGTTCAAGCAATTAGATATCAGCATTGCTTTCAGCTCGTACACAATGGTGAAATAGTTGCCAAAGGCCAAAAAACAGGGGCATAATCATGTTGTGCTAGTGTTGGTACTAGGTAGTACTGGTAAAGGATGAGCCACGCAGCCATCCTTCAATCCATAAGGGCTAACAATTTTATCGTGTTTTAAGGTTTGTTTCTATTTTACGGTTTACGGTTACCAATCTCTTCACTCTAGACTCTAGAGTATCTTTTTTCAAAGGTAAAGGGATGAATATCGTGCAAAGTGAGTATCCCCATTACTCTATGATATCTCGGACCCTATTTTTTTCTTTTTTCATCAGCCCAAAGGCATGCTTGCTAGGGATGCTAATGAAATTGTTATAGAAAGAATTTGCTAATAATGAACACTTTAATAATTGAATAAACTGTTTTTCTTCTGCGAATAAAGAATGACATTTTGTAAGTGTGGGGAGGCCATTGAAACAACAAAATGGAATGGAGATCCCCTAACGACAAAATATACCTTGAAAATGATACTACCAAAAGCATCAAAATGCTCTCTAGCCTATACATTGTGGTTGGAATGAAGCAATTTCTCTTCCTCGTTTGACATGTCTGTGACCTGTACGTGTGATTTGGCATTCATCTTGCTCAACTCATTTTCGACACGGAAAAAGACCCACTGGAAGCGGCGGAAAATTTCTAAGGCTGCAATGGTGAACACTGTCAGGTAATTATGGCGAAGATGTGCAGAAAGCTTGTATGTCCACGTGCAACGAAGGACCAGGTTGCTTCCAATTACCCAAAAGTAAACCTGTGATCCCAAGTAATACAATGTTATAAACAACTTCAGATTCTTAGGAAGATATTGCTCTTTTTCTTTTGTCAGTTCTAAATTGTTCTCTTTTTTGTTTTATCAAGTTGGTCTTCACACATTCAACGGATCAATCAAAATCAGATTAACAATATAATGTTAATAAACTTAATAATAGCATCCATAAGAAAACTAGGGAACTCAAGCACATAAATAATCCTTACCCATCTCCTTCCATGCAATAGATGTGAGAGCGTATGTGGCTTGCTGAACTTGAATATTCGAGTGAGGCCACTGGGAAAGAAAAAGAAAAAATTATCAAAAAGCATGTCACAAGACACTCATCCGCTTAGAAATGAAATACTAGTTATACTTCTGGGAAGAAAAATAATGTTTTCCAGTTTTGACCGTAACAGCCTTGCTTTTGTGGCATGGGGAACAGGGGAAGGGGTGTGAGACACAAGGAAAAAAGAAAGTATGAATCGTAGTAGAGGGAATTAATAATTTGTCACAGAAGGTGGGGCTTTGGGGCCCCTAGAAATGCTGCAGTGTCTATCTTTTTTCTTTTCATTTGTGTTCTGTTTTTCATTCTATCTTTGAGAGATTACAGAGACTTAATTACAATGCAAGAAGTTCATCTCATATTTTCCTAAAGATTTCCCAGTCTCTATCTATGTTTTAGAGATGCATGGTAAACAAATATTAGGCAAACCTTAGGTCCCAATCTCTATTCACATCCCAGTAGAAAGAGTACGATGAGTTTACAACACTTGACAGAAGCCAGAGAGGCCTATAAAAGTTTGTCCACTTATCAGGGAAGACGTGATATTTAAGGGCCGAGAGAAAGATAACCGGCACTGCGGTTGAATATTTTAAAGCTGAAACCATAACCAAAAGACAAAAGATGAGTTGAAAACATGATGGGTTGATCATTAATGATTAAAGAACTCAATCAGTAAAAGAAAGAACATAGAAAACCAGCAGTTAAATTACAAACAAAGGAATATGATTAACTAAAGCAGTATAAAAGACTCCAACATTAAAACCAATATTCTTAACATATTACAAGCCCAAGATAGAAGAATAATGTATTACATCAATTTCCTAAACCTGCAAAATTTAGACCAACAATTGATAACTAAAAAAAGTTCTGAATAGGAAACAAAAAGACAGCACGATTTAAGGCAATAAATAGCTCTTACCATTCAAAAGACAAATTTTCTCCCCGGTATCTTTGTACTGACGGAGACATTGGTTTAGACGGAAAAGATAAGGCAAGACAAGCACTAAAGGGATTGCAACAGAGTGACTGCCACACACAGAATCAGCTTCCAACCAAGCAATTGTGGCAACCTACAAGGGTTTTGGAAAATGGATCCCCTAATTAGAGAAGTCAATCAAGCATCTTGAGAGCCAAGAACAAAAGATACAAGTCTAGAAACTAAAAATTTTAACTGTTAATGAACAAGCTCTATGGAGAAGGAGAATGGTAAGAATGCTTAAATCTGTAGACAAATTACAAATATCAATATTATATAGAGTCCACAGTGCTGGTTTTTTTTCTCGAGAATATTTTGAACAAAATCAAGGAAACTTGTTCCATGACTTCAGTGCTATATATATGTATATATAAATCATATGCATAAACTTGACAACATTCTGCCATAATCAAAATAGGAGTCCCATAAGTTACATAAAATCACAAAAAGTTAATAGTAAAAGGCATTAACATCAACCAATCAGAACCAAACCTGCCGATGTACCATCCTACATACAGAACGCTCCAGATCAGAAAAAACCTGCATAAAATCATAATCTAAATAAATGATGGAGTGAATTAATAAAAAGTTAGAAACCAAAATTTAGATAAACAAATATGTTGATTCTAAATTTCCTAGAGAAACACATCTTCAAAAGCAAAGCAGACCTTTGCCATGGAAGTGAAAATATCAGCCAAGAAGAAATCAGAGAATGATATTGCCTGTTTACATGAAAATACAAAAATATCATATATTCAAACATAGTTCCAACAAAATATAAATTAAAAAATTGGTTAAGGAATAATATGAAGTTTGCTAAAGTTCAGGCTCACATGAAATTCCTAAGAATCTAAAAAAAAGAAAGAAAAAAAATATAATTTTCTAAAGCTTAACATCAATAGTTCCCAAGTATCTCTGAGGAAGGAGAGGACAAGTTTCAAACCAATGTGGCAATGCCTCTTCAAGGGTTTTTTACTTTTTCCTTGTCCACATTATAGTGTATTTTGTGTAACTGACAATGTTATTGATTGACAACAGGCACCCATCATGAACTTATTAAAACAATATATCCAATTAAGAGCAAACTTGCCTGCAATGGGAAAACTATATGCCAGCATGTCCTTAAGAAGTAATATCGAGTTGAAAAATAAAAGATATCAAAGGGGAATATCAACAACAATACAACACCAGCATATAGGAGCACCTGAACAGAAGTACAAGGAAAACTTAGAACTCTTGCAACAACTGAAAAAAAAAAGCAGGAAATGGAATTAAATATTTGCCAATCATAAATAAATTAGTAAAATAAATAAATAAATAAATAAAATTATATGTATTAACTTCATAAAATCATCAAAGTCATACTAACTATAATTTTCACTGATGATAATGTGATATGAATAGATATAACACTTATCTCCAACAAGAAATCCAAATTAATAAAGTTGTCAAGTATCCATAGGAAGAACATGTTCATCCATCAAAATATGCCAGAGTATTTTTCGTAGTAAGAAAAACCAATAAATTGTCTCCCTTCCCGTCTCTAATTACCCGTTCACCCACTGCATTGAGTTTGAACTGAGTACATCATTGAATACCAAAAAGATCAACTCCGACTCCCATCTCAGCATAATAACATTATGCAACTTTTTAAATTGATACTCTAATTAACAAGATGCAGTCTGCAGAGCACCTCTGCAACCGCATCCCAGTAACATGAGAAGTATTCATTCCCAAAGATGATTTGAAGCTAATGGTGCAGTTCTTGGACTAGTGCTTCAAACTTATTGGCTTTTTGTCAATGAAACCGAACACTTGAAAAGGATAACAGACAATTTAAATATAATGTTGAACAGACAATCTTAAAGGTCTAAACTGAGAAAGAAGAACTAGTAAGAGTGGATGCATCTATTACACTGGTTGTGAGGCAGCATATGAAACTTCTCCATGAGAATAAAGATAAATATATGCCGTCATACTGGTTGGAACAATAATCGTCATCCATGTGGCACACTGCAACAGTGAACAACATTCAAGAGTCAAGACAAACAAAACTTAGAAAGTCCACTGAAGAAAGTAAAGAAACTGTGTAAAATGAAAACCATGAAAAGATGGCAATTGTTTTACATAGTCACACTGAAGGCAAAGCACCAAAAACTAATGCAAAGATTCATTAAACGGAAAATGAATAATAGCACATTTAGTACACATATCACAGAACAATCATTCGATTTCTACATGTACTCCAGTGGAATAAAGGTTTATTCCTTAGTCTGCTAAAAATATTAAACATCATTAAATTCCATGGCTTTATCCCACAAAGAATAATTATTCGTTCCCAGACAAATGGAAAGGATGATTATTCAAAACCCGAAAAGAATTCATATTTGCTCTGTTTCTTTGTTTATCTCTACTTATACTAGGGATAATAAAAGTAGAACAGATAATAAAGGAAGTACAAATCCATTCCAAAGCAAACCATATATTGGAACAGAAATGGCTGCAGCAGTCCAAATCAGTCCACTCACATTTCTATTGCCATTGCAACACTGCAAAAAATTAATCCATTTGCAAAACACCAAAATGATGGTAGATGTTACCTTCCATATTTCTCTGTGAGTAAGGTAATTTTGATCGAGATCAAATATTCTTGCATAATTGACACCAGCCTGAGCAAAAAACCATAAGTTGATTCCCCAAAGCCAAACCATTAAAGCCTGCATTGCAAAAATAAGATGAACACATTGATACAACAAAGGATGCAAATAAAAAATTAAAATATCATTTAATTCTCTCAAACCCAGATGCAGATATGCTCATGGATAAACAGACTCTAGTAGAGAGGAAAACTAACCGCAAGAAGAAGCGGGTTAAAATACAAAAATGCCTCATATAGAAACAGATCCCGCTTGTCAGCACTCATTCTCATGACAGAATCCCATCCAATCTGCAATTTCACAATGTCCAATAAGATTGTGGCAATACTAAGTCATTAAGTTCAGTGGAATAGGAGATACAGACCTTGCAACAGATGAAGGCCCAAACAAGGAACAAGAATACCTGGAAATCCATCTCAATCAGATTCTACAAAAGAGTAAAAGAACCAGAGCAGAGAGAGGGGGCAGGTGGAGGGAATGAAGAAAAGCAGTAGAAGGTGGCATGCAATAGGGATAGAGCCAGAATTGCAGCTCACATTTACAATTATTCTTCTATCTTCGAAAGCATCAAATTCAAATACAACAGTAAAACCACAAGAATGAAATGTAAGCATTCCATCAGAGAGTCAAACAAGTTCGAATTTGTTGAGAACGACGTCACCAATACATGATATAAATGGTATTATCTTCAAAAGTATGACAAGGTATAAAAACCTTGAAGAAAATAGGGAAAATAGGCGAGGGCATTATCCCAGAGGCACTAATTGGTGCCACGCCACCCTTGGAATCGTTCACCTCCCCAGAATACAAGAAACCCTCCTCAGCACCATTTTCCACCTCATGCTCATCTGGTTAAAACAAACTATATAAGTTGTACAGGACCAAAGCTAGAAAATATGTACACAATGAAAAGTTAAGGGAAAAAAAGGCAGCATATATGCTACTAAAAGAAAAAGATCAGTTACCAAGATCAGAGACAACAGCTCTGCTCCCAGATTTCCTCAAATGTGGACTATTAGCAGGAACAGCAAGTCCTCCAAACATAGATGAAAAAGTTCAATCCGCTATGCACTAATTGCGCCAATAACCTGCCAGCATGCAGAGAAAATTGAGTAAATAAATCAACATAATTATCAGCAAATAGAGGATTATCAACATAATTATCAGTAAATAGGGGATTATCAGCATGCTCATTACATATCATTGAGGAGCTAACATTGTAAGATTTCAGAAACTATTAACAAACAAACAAAAAGACCTTATACATTAAAGATAAAAATTTAAACCGGTGTTGTGTGCGGTGAAATGATGAATTAAGCAGATCTATGAAGCTTTGGAGAGAGAAAGTGGCGTAAAGAGTAGACAACGAACCTAATCGAACAATCGGCGTTGATGTGAAGATGAATTTTGCGTGGAGTGTGTGTGAATAAGGGATCTCACATCATGATGGTGATGGAGCACGACTCTGAGTTTTGAAGAGAATCAGAAGAAGAATCAGAAGAAATGAGTAAAGGCCATGCACAATTTTGCACATTACTCTTGCTGCAGCAAAACCCACTTTGCTAATTTCACTTTTAAGGGGACCTCTTCAGCAATTTCCCAAGCCTACTTATGCTAATTGACACCCACCCCTCAATTTTCACAAAATTAAAACAAAGTATCCACCGACCACAGTCCACAAATATATATACCTAAGAAACACGGACACTTCGCTGAGTTACGTGTCTGCGTGTTGGACACATTTCGGACACAACACTTACGGACACTCGTCCGACACGTATGTCTATTGTGTCCAACCGTATCTTAATAAAAAATAAAAAATTATTCTTCGAATACGTTGGACATACCTAAATACATCACGTGTCAACGTGTCCAGTCTTATTCTTAACATATTCTTAAAATAAATTTAGATATAATATATATTATTATTTATTAAAACAAAAAATATTTTAATATCAATAAAATATCAAAATATTATTATAATTTATCTAAAAAATACTTTATATTTTATATGT
>NC_029792.2:7444758-7448482 GCF_000816755.2 Arachis ipaensis
TCGTCGGCGTGTCCCATATTGTGTCGTTTCCTGTGTCCGTGTGAATGTCCATGCATTATAGATATATACTATCTAAAAAGTAGAGAACAAAAAAAGTTTGTCCTTAAACACTTTTTAATAAGGAATATAACAAATTTTATCTCCTAATTCTATTATATTTTTCTTAAAGTTTTAAAAGATAAACCATTGATTAGATAAATTTAAAAACAAAAAAACAAAAAAAATCAAAATTTATAACCTACTATTTTATATTTTTATTTATTACCTCTAATAATAGGTCTCTCTTACAATGTTATACTCCCTATTTAGAAATAAACAGGACTTTTAGAAATGATGAAAAAGGAACCAGGTAGACAAATATCACTAAAAATTAAAATCTAACTAGATATGAGAATATCACTAAAAATGTAAAATCTAAATGGATATAACTTATAAGAATGTAATTTCTCTCTTCTTATTATTCATTTAATTCACTTATATTTTAAAGTGATATAGAAAATACAACTTCTTATAAGTATTTGAGGTTCCTTTGAAAGTTCTTAAAAAATATTAGTGTTAATATGTTTGTGCATTTATTTAATATACACTTTTATTATTTAAAAATTTATCACTATTTTTATATATTCAATTATCTTTTTGGATATATTGTATTTATTGACTAACAGCTGTTCTGATGGAAATTAAGGGGGAAAAAATCATATATACAAATAAGTTATATTGTATAGTTTCTATTTTTAACAACTTGTTAATATTTATTACTTTTAAATTAATGTCAATAAAATATTGAAAATAGCTGAAAGTGTGCAACAAAACGGATTTGTTCTTATCATTTTTTTATTGTAATATAAATTTTGTTTAAATATGTTTGTCATTAAGGAGGAGATTGTTGAATAAGAAATTAACTAAATTAATAAGTGATAACAAACATTATTTTTTGGGCAAAATAAATAATTAGTGTTGAGTGGTAATAATTACATGTTGTTAATTATTTATTAAATATTGCAGGCCAAAACCAAGTCTAGGAGCCCAAATTGAAATAAAAATAAAAACATCAAGGCTAATGGGCTGGTTAATCAAGTGGAGTCCAAAAGAAACAAAGCCAAAGAAATCAAACGGGTTACCTAATGGATATCCGATCCAAGCCCAATTTAATTTCAGCAAATCCCTCTCACCTACTCTCACAAAATCAACGTTCACTTTTTTTTCTTGGTCAGAAAACACAGAAGAAAGAGAGAAAACTTCTTCTACACGCCATTCACAAAAGAAGAAAGAAAGAGAGAGATTAAGCTTGAAAGGCAGATGTCAAATCAGTGAGTTCAAACCAAATCAAGCTTAAAAAAAGATTAAAGGTAACCCATTTCCTTTTACATGCATCAGATCTTCTTCTCCTCTTCCCAACTCTATGCTCAGTCCGAAATGGGATACAAAGGAAAGTTGTTTTCTGTTCTTCATTGCTGTGTATCTACGGTCACAAGTGATTCTTGGGAATCAAGTAGCTTCTCAATGACTCATATTCGATTGACCATTGGAAGACTCTTGTGGTTGCTACTTTATGGCTTTCGGTCAAGATAGAGAAGTCAGAAGCAAAGTTTCTATTTTGAAGATTACTAAAAAAAAAGGTGATCGGCTGGGTTGGTGAAGTTCAGTACTCAAGGAGTTGACTTAGGAAGATGAACCTAGCAACATACAAGGAGATAAAAGAAGCTTGCTACTCATTCTGAAGGTGAGAGATAACCCAGTGTATTGAGATTTTGTTTTATGAAGAAGTTCTCTGAAAAAGTTCCTCTACTTGGACAGTGCTCTCTTTTAAAGAAGCATTCCGCCAAAAATGAAGAATTGAATCAGAGATATGCAAATCTGGTTTATCACATAGCAAAGAGGTTGTTGATGAAGTCAATCTCCTTCATGTTTGTTACAGATTGTAATTTACTTTTCAATGTTTATCTTTCTATAATTTCTTGAGTGAAAAGGCATATTGAGAGAGCTCTAGTAAAGTCAATGAGTTGAAAAAGGCTGAGTGATACACTTGAGAGAAAAGTCTAGAGTTATTTTCAGATTTCTTTAGGTATGCATGTGTCTTGTATCTTGTACCGATAAGGTAACCCTTTCTTAGTTGGGTTAGCACTAAGAGTGAATAGTTTGGTATTAGCATAACCAATGTCAAGTTAGGTTAGAACATGAGTGTGAAAGGATTGTGTCAATTCTGTGGAATTAGTGTATGTAATACTGATAACTATAATGGAAATTCCTCCATTGTTGTGGAGGAGACTGAACGTAGGTTGTATAGCACAAGGCAACCGACCTAGGATATATGCTGGTGTTAGATTTTCTCTTCTCTACACTGTTCTGTTTTCTGATATTCATGAGACAAAAATAAATTGTTTCATAAATTTTCGCCACTAAGTTCAAATAGAATCAGAATTCAAATATTGTTTGAAAGGGTCAATTTAAAAACTTAAAAAAAAACATAGATTTAACCCCTTCTCTAAGTCTACCACAACTTTTACATGTTTCTTTAGTAAAATATTTAGTGTTTATTTTATGTTAATTGTGCACATTTTCACATTGTCATTGAAAACACCTCATTTTCTAATAGTAGTATTAGAACTGTTGGTTGAATTATGTGCCAATTTATTTAAAAATGTCGTATATGAAGCTTGAGATTCAACAATTCAATAGCCACATCGACTTTATAATATGAAAAGTTCGTATGATGACAATGCTTACAAAGTAAGATGTTCGAGCAATATTTGATGGCTCAAATGCTTTAACAAATATTATTGAATATGGTAGAATTTCTAAAGCAATAATAAAAAATTGATTTCAAAGTGAAAATTGTGAGAAAGCAAGATAAATTTTGTATGATTAAACAATTTGGTTTTGATTAAAAGAAATATGAAGTTTTAAGAAAGAATCATAACTACATTGTGATGAATTTATAATTAATTTGGATTAAAAGATGAAAATTTCGAAAAGTTTATGACATAGTCAAATGTTTTAATTTTGCTTACAATTCATACAAGCTTGCAACTTATAATATATTAAGGATTTTCATCCTCTAAAATTTGAATTTCACTTTAAAAAATAAAGTGTGATCTTTTATCATTGATTTTATATGTGAGACCAAAAATAAATATAAAAGAGAAAATATTCAAGGGTAGAAGATCACACTTTACTCTCTAAAGTAAAATTCAAATTTTAGAGGATCAAAATCCATATATTAAAGGGTTATGTTAGGTGTATACCAAAATCAGCCATCAAAATCAGTTACCAATATAAAATATATGCTAGAATATAAATACACATTGAAAATAAATTAAACTACACATATATTTATACACAAATATATTAATGACTAATTTTAGTATACAAATAATATTTTCCTACATTAAATTGATAATTTTGACAAATTGTCAAGTTGATAAACATGATAGGTTAATAAATTTAACATACAAGAGATTTTTTTTTGTACTACCATAGAATTAGTATAAGAAAAAGTATAGGTCACTTGGCTAATTTAGTTTATTTGACTTGACTAGTTTAGTTTATTATGATAAAAGTAATAATGTAATAACGATTAGAGAGAAAATTGTAATATTTTTGTGTGTGTTGTGTTTTTATATATTTTGTGCACTAAATTATTAATTGTTTTTTGTGTTAGAGAAAATTAATTATTTTGTATTTTTAATATTTTTTTATATTTTAATAAAGTATTTACACGATT
>NC_029792.2:7449018-7455760 GCF_000816755.2 Arachis ipaensis
ACACTTTTACTTGTTGTACGTCTCGTTTTTTTAGCACAATCCACGTGTATTACATTTGAACAACGTAAATTTAAGTTATTTTGGGATTTTAAGTTACCGGAATTAAAAGAAAATAAAATAATACATAGGAAGAGAATCTCTTGTGTGCTGTTAAGAGTATATGAATGGTGGAGCATTTACTTTATTCTTATTAATATGGATCGATTTAAAGTTAATTTCAATTTTATTATTTTTAAAATTATAAATTAAAAATGAGTGTTTGAGGGTGAAACACGGTGAAGAAGATGGCCATGCCATCGAAAGAGATAAGGGGGAGAATGTGGGAGGGTGTGTATCCGGTGTTAAGGAGGGTTCTTCTCGAGAGGGTTTAGAAAAACCATCTAAGGTCTCTTTTAGAGATAAGGTCATTGGTGCAGAAAAGTCTAAGGTCTTTGCATTAATAGGGCCTTTATCTGGGATGGTATCGCGACGGTGACAGGTAAGCAGGATGATTCTCGTCCACCAAGTGTCAGTTTTACTAAGGAGGCAAAGAGCTGTCTAGCTGAACCTTATAAGGAAGCCATCGTGATCAAGGTGCTGGATAAGCATTATGGCTACACGGCTCTTATGCATAAGCTTCGAATAGTATGGTGCATCAAAGGAGGGTTTGATTGGTTGGATGTGGGGTTTGGGTATTTTTTTGGTTAAATTTGATATGACTGCGGATCGTGAGAAGTCATTATTGGTGGTCCGTGATTGATAGACAGTTACTATGTTGAAGTAAAGTCATGGGACGTGAATTTTAGGCCATGCGAAAAATCCTTCGGATCAACGCTAGTATGGATTCGAGTCTCGATACTTCCAATCTGGTGTTACCAGGAACAAGCAATGTTGCGAATTGCTTCTGCAATAGGGGTTCCGGTGAAAGTAGACTTGGCCACTAAGTTTGCAGAAAGAGGAAAATATGCCCGAGTTTGTGTTCAAATTAATCTTAGGTTGCCTGTAATCAAACATATTATAGTGGACGGTATGACTCATGAAGTGGAGTACGAGAGTTTACAGCTGATTTGTTCTACTTGTGCACGGTATGGGCATGATAAATCATTGTGCAGGGAGAAGGAGTCATTGGAAGGAAACTGTGATTCTTTTGGTGATGATGGAAAAAATAATGAAGCCCCCGACACTAGTGCCACACAACAATCATGAGATTCAAAAAGAGGCTGAATTGGAAGCTCGCAATTTTGGTGAGAATTCTCGTAATTCGGGTGAGAAATTAGGAGTTGTTAAAGGGAATGATGCGGTTACGGAATCATTGGCTCCTCACGTACCTGATGGTCATGTTAATGAGGCATGCATGAATGATGAAAAGGGCTGGCAATAAGTGCTGCTTAAGGGAAAATTCACAATGGGTCAGCCATCAGGTTTGAAGGACCAAGATGGAAAGCAGCACAAGTATGGTTCGAGAAGGGTTCCAAAGCCCGATTTGCATGGTGATGGAGGCAAATCAACTGCCATTAGGATGGGGAAGTGAGAAAAACATGAAATTGCGCCATCTCCATCGCGTAGAACTCCTGCACGTCGTGAAATTTCTCTACAGAAGCGTCCGCGACCTTCCTCCTTGCAGAACTCGCCAGTTGATAAAAATGGTGACGCAACGGAGGATACCTTAGTAGATGAAAGCATGGCAGGTGCAGCATTAAGAGGTCCGAAGGTTGCAATTATTGAGGATCAGAGTGTGCTAGTACCGCAGGATAAACCACCTATTGAGGTTGGTTATTCTATTTAGAGTTTATGTTCTTATCTCTGTTGGTATAGTGGAAGCAGAGGGGCATAAGGGGGGTATTTGGTTTCTATCCTCTATGAAGGGTGTTTGTTATAAGTTCATTGATGCTTTTGATCAAGGTGTTACTGTTGAGGCTCAATAAGATAATTTAGTTTGGAGGTATAGTGGTATTTATGGTAGTCCTCAATTTAATAAAAGGGTTCTCCTTTGGGATTATCTTGTTGCACAATCCATGATATTTCAAGGACCTTGGATTGTTCTTTGTGATTTTAATGAAGTCAAATTTTCTCATGAATCTAAGGGCTGTCAATTTTCTCATCAAAGAGCAGACATGTTTGCTACTTTATTAGGAGATAGTGGTTTGTTTGATCTTAAGACTATTGGGAGGCGATTTTCTTGGTACAGGAGGGTGAAAAATTATGTTGACGTGGCAAAAAAGCTTGACCGAGTCTGTATAAATAGTAGTTAGTTATCTATCTTTCCAGAGGCTTATGCAGAAGTTTTAAATAGGCTTCAGTCTAATCATTGTCCTATTCTGGTGTGTTGTAAAGGTCGTCCTCAGTCTAAAGGGAATCGACCTTTTCGTTTTGTTGCTGCTTGGGCTACTCATCCAGGGTATAGGGATATTGTGAATCAGTCATGGTGGTTTGCTAATAGAGGGATTCATGGCAAGCTTTTGGAAGTACAGAAGAATTTACTAGAGTTTAACTCGAAAGTATTTGGTAATATTTTTGTTAAGAAATGTGAATTAGAGCAACAGATTAATTATTTACAAAAGCGTTTGGAAGTGGTGGATAGCATTTATTTGCGTCAGAAAGAGCAACAGTTGCTTGATGATTATAATAATACTCTAGTGCAAGAAGAGCTCCTATGGTTCCAAAAGTCTAGAGAGCAGTGGGTAAGGTTCGGGGATAGGAATATAAGATTCTTTCATATTCAAACTCTTGTGTGAAGGAAGTATAATAAAATTCATGGCCTTTTTCTCAAGGATGAAGTGTGGGAAACTGATCCAGAGGTTCTGAGTCAAGAAGCAGAGTCTTTCTATAAAAGCTTATTCTGTCATTTGGATTATGTTGATTTGGGTTGCCTTGGTGATGTGCCTCTTCCTTCTTTGAATGAGGAAGTTTGCAATAATCTTACAGCACCAGTTACTATGAAGGAAGTCAGAACAGCTATTTTTCACATGAACTCCTTTAAAGCTCCGGGTCCTGATGGGTTTCAAGCTTTTTTCTTCAAAGAATATTGGAAGATCATTGGTCTTGATGTTTGGAAGATGGTTAAGCATGCATTCTCTGGTTTCGAGAATGATGGAGACTTTACTGGTTCTTATTCCAAAGGTTGAATCACCGGTATCTATGAAAGATTTCAGGCCAATTAGTCTCTGCAATGTAGTTTACAAGATCATTACGAAGGTCCTTATTAATAGGCTCCGTCCTCATCTTGCGGAGATTGTTGGCTCGCTTCAAGGAGGATTTATTCCGGGACGAGAAACTCCTGACAACATCATTATTGCTCAAGAAGTCATCCACTTTATGAAGAAGACTAAATCAAAGAAAGGCACACTGGCCTTTAAGATTGATCTAGAGAAAGCTTATGACAGAGTTGACTTGAGGTTTTTAGTTCATATCCTTAAGAGCTTTGGTTTTCCTATTTCTACAATTAATTTGATTATGAATTGTGTCACTGCTTTCTCTTTATCTATTCTTTGGATCGTCTAAATGGCTTTACTCCTAACCAGGGTCTTAGACAAGGAGACCCTATGTCACCCTATCTTTTTGTATTGTGTATGGAGCGATTGGCATGCTTTATTAGTCATCAGGTTGATTTGGGCTTGTGGAAGCCGGTTGTTGTTTCTAGAGGGGACCAAGAATATCCTACTTAATATTTGCGGATGACTTGCTTCTATTCTGTAAAGCTACAAAGAGACAAGTGCAAAATGTGATGTTGGTTTTAGAGACTTTTTGCAAAGCATCTGGGATGAAGATTAATGTGAAGAAGTCTAAAGCGCTTTGCTCTAAGAATGTCTCTGCAACAAGGAAAGAGATTTTCACTGGGGTATCCTCTATCAGATTTGTCCAGGACTTTGGCAAGTATCTTGGGGTTACCCTTAGCCATTATAGAGTGACCCCTTCAACATTTAATGGTGTCCTTGATAAGATTCGAAGTAGACTAGTAAGCTGAAAAGGGAGTTTACTTAATCAGGCTGGTAGACTCTGCTTGTTTAATTCTGTTGCAGCCGCTATTCTCACGTACTAGATGCAGGTCTCTATTTTTTTCCAAAGGAATCATTGGTAAATTGGAGTCTATGATGAGAAATTTTCTTTGGAAAGGACAAGTTGATGAAAATGATTGAATCTTGTTAGTTGGAAGGTACTAGTTACTCCAAAAAAATATGGAGGTTTGAGGATTGGAGATCTTTATTATGTGAATATTGCTCTTCTTGGGAAGCTAACTTGGACTTTTTTCCAGCAGCCAAATAAGTTATGGGTCCAATTGTTGGATGCCAAATATCGATCATCTCTATATAACTGTTTTAGTTGTCCTAAGAACAAGGACTCTCCCATTTGGAGGAGTCTTTGCAAGGCTTGGGAAGTGTTGAAGGATGGGTTTGTTTGGTGTATTGGGAATTTGAACTAGAATTTTTTATTTTCTAGCTGGAGGAGAGAAGGACGGTTATCTAATGAGATGGATTATGTTCACATTTCTTATTCGAATCTCCGGATACAGGATATTTGGTCGGTTGGTAGGTGGCATTTGGATACTCTTTATTCTCCTTTATCTCAAAATCTGAAAGGTAATATTCTCTCTTACAATCCAGATGTGCAAGCAGGTCCGGAAGTGGGTTGGTATTGGTTTGGGTCTGCTGCCGAAGTCTATGACTCACGCAATGGTTACTTGTGATCGTGTAAGAAATTTTTTGGTTGGGAGGAGCGGGAGAATTGGCTTTGGCTTTGGCATCAGCTTGTTCCAGAAAAGCACAAGTTTTTGGCTTGGTTGTGTCTTAAGGAGGCTCTTCCTACTGCAAGTTTTCGTTTTAGAAGACGGATGTCGTCATCGGATAGGTGCCCAAGATGCCTTTCTAACCAGGAATTGGTTTTACATTGTATCTGGGATTGCCCAGAAGCTCAGCTTGTTTAGCATAGGTTGGATATTTCTTGTCATCCTTTGGATTTGAAGAACTAGTTCTTGTATCATAGCAGAGAGCATTCGTTCAAGTTCTTTTCGGGACTTTGGTGGATATGGCCAGCAAGGAATAATGACATCTTTAATCCTCATGAAACTTGGCCTCCGAAAAAAGTGATTTGTCTGGCATTAACTTCAGAAAAGAAGCTTAGGAATATTTTTGAATTACAACGTATGTCCCTTACCTCTACTCTAAATGGTTTTTGGAATCTCCTATCTATTGGTACTTTCAAGATTAATTGTGATGCTAGTTATCTTGGTTCGGGTAATAGTGTTGATTTTGCTTGTGTTATTAGAGATTGTAATGGGAGTTGGCAAATGGGGTGTTTGGGAATAATTGAGAGTAATAGTATTCTTCGAGGGGAATTATTTGCTATTTGGAGAAGATATCTCTTAGCTTGGGATGTGGGTCAACGAGATGTTATTTGTGAGACGGATTGTGTGGAAGCATTTAATCTTGTTACTAATCACCAAGATGGTTTTGGGTTTATTGATCCATTGGTGCTCAAAATAAGAGATATCATGCATTGAAATTGGCGTGTTGACTTTCGTTTGATTATGAGAGATGCAAACACGGTGGCAAATACTATGGCAAAGATGGCGATGAAGTTACAACTTTCTCATGTAGAGCTTCCTTCACCTTGTGAGGAGTTTAAGAGTAGTCTTAAAAAGAACTGTCTCTCTATTTAAGCAGATCATTTATTTTGTCTTTCTTTGTTTAGTTTATTTCAGTCACCAAAAAAATAATTTATTCAATAATATACTAAATTATTGTGACCTGACCATCCATGTCATTAATTTGGTAGTTTTTTATATTTAGTCATAGACAAAAGCTATTTCTATAAGATTTTATACAAAATTTTAGTGAATATTTCTTTAACTTTTTTATTTATACGTTATTATATGGAACATCCACGGGTGTTTTTACTTAATATTGAGGATGCGGATATTTTGTGGGTATGTGGCTGGAAGTTCAACACGTGAAAGACGTGGTGATAGAGAGCGTCAGCGACGTAGTAGTTTTCTGACAACACACAGAGGATATGGTGATTTGGCAGTCGCAGACGGGTGACAGTGTTCTGCCAACATGTGGGAGTGTGTTGCCTCAGAGTTCGTGAAACATTGCAAGGTTTCTGCACGTTTTCGAAAAGTCTGCAGTAATACAGGAACGTGTTGCAGGCGGTCTGCATCTAAGAGACAGTTTAGTAATTAGTGACGAAACAGTAAAGTTTTGTAAATTGAGCTTCTTTATGATCCATTCATGCATCATGTGTTAGTGTTAGCAGAAGAAGAAGAAGAGAGTGTTAATGTTTAGTAGTAGTAGTGTGAGTAGTGTATTGAAAGAAAAAATTATATAAAAAAAATTAGAGAAAAACCTAAAATAGCCCCTGACAATTATCTCGAAAGGTAACGAGGTCCTTAAAAAAAAAATCCAACCCGACCCCTGACAATTACTTTGAAAGGACAACGAGGCTCCTGTGCCAAAAAAAATCAATGTTGTTTTTTTTTTTTGGCACAAGGGCTAATCAGTCCAAAAAAAAAATATCAGGGGCTGGATTGAGTGTTTTTTTTCTTGGGGCCTCGCTGTCCTTTCGAGGTAATTGTCAGGGGTCAGGTGGGGTATTCACTCAAAAAATTATTAGTTTTTAGTGATTAAAAATGTATGGTACGTAATTATACGACATCTAGATAATATATTATCAATTATTTAGATTATTTAATTTATGTAAGTTGATAATTTTTTTATGTATTTAAATATTTTTAATTTTTGTTATTGTCAGTATCATATAAAAATAT
>NC_029792.2:7455788-7461122 GCF_000816755.2 Arachis ipaensis
GTATTGTTATTTTAGTATTATTATTTTTTAGTATTTTATTAATATTTTTAAATAATATTTTTATTTGTCTAATATAATCATATTTTATTTTATATAAATGTGAATATATATTTTTTTGAATTTTTTTGTTATAAGCCAGTTGCACCCACGCCCATACGTCTTGCATTTTGTATAGAACGTCTGTGGCTCAGACTCATAAACATTGTAGTCGACTCTTCTAGAGATAGTGTAACTTCTGATTGCTGCAACGACAGAGTTTCTAAAACTATATTCCATTCTGATCCTAAACTCTCCGTCCTCAGGATTAGGAACACCTACAGAAAGCAGAAATCATCATTCATTGATCCATCCAAATATAAATTAATAAAAATGTATTATTCACTCATCACGTACTTATGTTTGCATATTCCGGAAATTCCGGTGCATTCATGGCGTCAAGATCCAAGTTACGTATAAAAGGTGAGATATTCATCAGTTGACTATCTGCGGGATGAACAACTACATTCACCACTGCTGCCTCAACTCCCACATCACCATCCTAGTCTTCGTCGCCGGCTTCATAAGTGGCTTCGAAGTCCTCTTCTCTGTCACTGTTCATTTCTTCGTACACTACAGTTCTATCATCCTCTATATATAAATCATTTTGAATCCCATCTGCCTCTACGTTTCCAAAATCAACATACAGCTCAATCTGTGGTTGTCGCATCTGAGTCTGCTGATGAATTTGGAACATATTCTGCATACTCACTTCGTCAATGATCGGCATAATATCAAACTGTATACTATCAAAAACTATAACCGGATTTCGGTACAGAATACTACTCACTCTCCTCAATATACCGTTCTCTATACTTTGACAGAGACCGTTCTGAAGCTCCATGAATGTTATGGTGCATAGAGCCACAAACGAAAACGGATTCTAACACACAAACTTCACTCCTTCCTGAGTATTCTGTATAATCTCACTGTTATGATACACTACCAAGTTTGTGGTACCCTCTATCACACCAGAAATACACTTAAACAACTCTTCTCTTCGCAATGAAATGGTACCGAACTTGGCCATATATAGGCAGAGCACTCAACACGCCCTCCACGTGTTATATTACTATTGAATCACAAAACGACACGTCAACAACGCGCCCACGTGTTGATGCTACCGTCCAATCACACATCGCCACGTCATCAACATGCCCCCATGTGTTGAGGGTGCATCGACTCACGCATTGCCACGTCAGCAACATGCTCCCGCGTGTTGAGGGTGCCTCGAATCACGAATTGTCATGAGAGCAACACGCCTTTCACGTGTCAGCACACTCTCTACGTGTTGGTGCTGCACTTTTGACACGTCTACTAACGTGCAAATACACAAAAAAAAAAAGGAGTAAAGTATCGTTTTTGTCCCCAACGTTTGGGGTAAATCCTATTTGTGTCCCTAACGTTTAAATCGTCCTATTTGTATCCCTAACGTTTGTAAAAGTGATTCAATGTTATCTTGCCGCCAATTACACATCATGAACGCTTTAGTTTGAGTTTTAAAAATCTCTTCTTGAAGTTAGAATACAAATGTTTGGGATAAAATCGATGATCTATTCCGAAAAATAGCTCATCAAAAGTTGAAACTAATTCCTACAATATTTACACAATTCACTTTTCTATGGACATAATTGAATCTAAACACAAATAGTGGGTATAATATTAAAATCGAACACATCCAAATGAGACCTAATTGAGAATGAATACATCCAAGTGAGAATAATTGAAAAATATAATCTGATTTGTTAGTATAATTGATAGTAGGATAACATTGAATCACTTTTACAAACGTGAGGGATACAAATAGGACGATTTAAACGTTAGGGACACAAATAGGATTTACCCCAAACGTTGGGGACAAAAACGATACTTTACTGTCTATTTTCACCTAAAACATCAATATACTCTCTATATTAAAAAAAATGAGCCTAGTTATAATTATTAAAAGAATTTTAAAAATAGAAGATCATTCTGATTTTATTTAAAATAAAATTTTGAGTGATGTTCCTATGTGGGTAATTCACTGATTTGTCCAAGGTATAGTTTCTTTCAAATGATGTTGAATCGGCTTATTCTTTAATGAATGAAATATACGTTCCCGCATCATCAAGAACACAAAGTCTGATAATTTTAAAAGATGCTCAAATCAATACAAATGTATTTCTTATTTCTTTTCTTTTTCATTTAAAAAACATACCTCTCTTGTCTCTGGAACTCCTTTTTTATTAGTGAACTATAAGAGATATTCATTGACACTTTGTATGGTACAGTTGGTTATAGGTGTGTATTTAATTAATTCTAATAATGTACATAATCATTATATGCAAAACCGAGAATTATAAGTTATAACGGCGTATAGAGCATATTGTAATCCGAGTTTAATATATCGATATCAACATAAAAGAATCTTTTAAAAGTAAAATAAGATTTTTAGGCGGTATTTGTTTATATGAACGGGACACTAAAATAAATATACAGAGATATATATAAAATTGTGTTTGACAGATGAGATATGAATAGAAATATTATATTTAGAGATATTGAATTAATATATTTTATATTTATTTTGACAGAAAAAATTAACAAAAAATATAATTTATGTTTATTTTTTATTATTTTTATTAATCTTTTATAATTATATTTTTTATTATTATATTTTTTTCTTAAATTTTTTAGATAAAAAAAAAATAAATTAAATTTTCATAATTTATTATAATTTATCACTAAACAAAATACAATAACACAATTTTATATTTCCATCATTTATATCTTGTCTTATCTTATTCTTAAAAACAAACACAACCTTAACTATTATATTCTCTTACAAATAAAAAATATATGTTTGGAGAGTATAATAAATTAATAATTGTAGGAGTTAAACTATAATTAAATAAAACGTCAGAAACACTATATATTAAAATTGGATCTGGTTCACCTTTTTTTCACCTAATTTTCCCTCTCACCAACATGAAAATGTGTATTTTATTGATATTTAATGTGGCTTTTATTGTTTTGGGGATATAATGATTTTTTAACTTATTTGGATTAAAAAACTAAAAGAATAATATAAATTAAATGAGTTTTATTTTGAAGTTTCATGTTTTATTTTAGGATTATGTTTTTTGAAAAGAAAAGAAAAAGGATAGAATGACATAAACACGCAACATACATGATTGAGTAGTTCACAAGTTTAATAAGATTGACATGAAACCTCTAAAATACAACATTAATCATGTCTTTAAATACTATCCGTTAAACACTTATATTTGCTACTCCAAGATTCATGCTACTTGTCTAATATGTGATAATCTTGTTCATGTATTAATTTTTTTATTTCAATTATATTAGATATACATTAAAATTCAACTATCATATTTGGAGGAGTAGCATATAATATAATAATACCGTAAGACCAAATAAAAAGAATATTGATGTAGTAAGATTATAGAAGTTTTAATTGTTCTATTTATATGATAAAAATATTTATATAATATTAGAGTCCTCAACTAAATAAAAAGAATGATATGATTTAAGAGGAGGGAAGACCTAACTGTTTAATTTGTATACTAACAAATAAAAATAATAACCATTGGACTAATAATGTTCCTGTTACACCAAAATTAAAATTAAACTCAAAAGACAAAGAAAAAAAAGGCCTAATAAAAGGATAAACTTCTTAGTAAATACTTTTTTTTCCTGTAAAAGCTTGGAATTTTGGTTCATGTGACTTCTGAGTTGTTTCTGCCTTGTGTGAATTTCTGAGAGGCCTTGTGTAAATTTAAGAGAAGCTTCCCAAAAGTTGTAGATAAAGCTTTATTCGATGAAGACTTGGAATCAGAACTCTTGTGTTCATTATCATCTTGGTGTTTTGCCATACAAGAGGAAGAAGAAGCTTGTTTATCCGATGGTGTGGATGGCTTATCATCTAAACGTCTTATAGAACTAGAAAATGGTACAAATTCTTCAATCTTTGATAGAATGTCAGTGTCATCAATGTAGTATTCTTGGTTGTTGTATGGAATCATTATTGTGTTACCAGTTATTAAACATGAGAAGCTCCTCAGATATTAATCTCCAGCATTGCTTTTATATTTGAGAGATACATGAAATCCTTTGTGTAAGGCTGCAACTTGAGGTATGTTCCTTTTCCAAGTGTGGTGCTCTTCAGAAGCACAAGATCTCCATCTTCCAGCTGTATATTTTTCATCATCCAACTCGGTATAAAATTTTTTTTCTCTTCAGCACTAAATTCTAAGACCCTGCATTGAGAAAATTTTTCATTAAAAAAATGTCTCATTTCAAATAACATAAGGTATTCCACTCCAGGATACAAAAGTTTATGAAGTGCTGAAGTGGACATGATAATTTTATTGTCCGATTCCAAATTTGACTTTTCAACGGAAGAAACAGAATGACTGTGATAATAATTTTTAAAAGTATAATCATCCTCCTCATAACGATTTACGTAGACTTCTTCATTTTCTTTGCTGATGTAGTAATCATCCATGCCAAATTAGTCCATTGGTATTTGATAATGCACGATTATCAATATGAAACTGTGAACCTAACAAAATTTTAAGAGTACGCAAAAATAAAGAACGTTTTATTAAGAAGAATAGGGAAAAAAATAAAAAGACGAACAAATTTTATTGATTGTTGATTGATTAAATTGTAAAGGTAAAATTAAATATATATAAAATATTGTATATAAAAAATAAAAATAAAGATAACTAACTCTAATTTAAATGACATATTCTTTCCATTCTTACATAAAAATTTTGGATTTAAATTTTATTCTTAATTTTAAAATAATATATATTAAAATAAAAAAACTATATCTCAAATGACATAATTTATTTATCCTCACATAAAAGTCTAAAATTTAAATCTTACCCCTACTTTGGAAAGAATGATGGCATTAAAATGCCTAACAAGGAATTACGAGAATAATTCGTCCTACAAAAAAGGCCATGCACAATTTTGTACATTACTTTTGCCGCAAAAACCAAGAGGAATCCAGGCAATATTTCACTTTTCAGGGACCTCTACGAAATTTCCCAAGGAAGACTATGCTAATTGACACCCACCCCTCAATTTTGACAAAATTAAAACAAGATGCATATGATAATATGCATGACATGATGATGACCAATTGTTTACGTACGTATCTTTCGGAAATTAGAGTTGACATAACTACGTTTTCTCTCGTATACTTTTTCTATTACATAATATATAGGTCTGTTTTATAACTTTTAACATACAAAATAATCATATATTTAATTGATTCAATATATAGTT
>NC_029792.2:7461654-7467646 GCF_000816755.2 Arachis ipaensis
CAAGTCTCAAGTTTTAATTTTCAAAAAATATAAGAGAAATTGGCATGATGATTTTTATGACGCATTGAGTACCCACAATCCACAAATATATACCAAATAATTTTACAATTTCAAATTATTTTCAGCAAATTAATATTGAACAACAAAATGTGACAAATGTGACACATAATTATCATCAAGCTCAAAAACAACAAAATCAAAATCTATCCCCACAAAACACAAAACAAAATCTGTTACTGCCAAGTAATAATCCCAAGTGTATCCTAAATCCAATTTAAAAATCTGATATCACCTTTTTTCACAAACTTCTGGCCAGTATTAAATCTTTAATTTCACCATTTTGTTTAATGTCCTAGTAAAACGGCTATTATAATTACACCAAAATAAGATGAATGAGTTTTCAGCCTCAAACTCATCCTAATCAGAGATGCCAACAATTCTTGAAGCTCATGTTTTGCCACATGAGACACATCAATTATAGCAAACCTATGAAAACCGTTAATAAATAACAACCTTTTTTTTTTTCGGTTACTACTATGTTCATGCCAAATTCAACCAAGCTTACTACTATACTAGCTAGCACCCTCAACACTACAATCTTTTAACACATTTTGCTCGTGCTAGTTACCAAAATGTTCGTATAAGAGATATATTGACGATGATGATGATGATGATGCATGTTGAATTTTGTTATGCAGGTTTGGCTTAATTTTGTTTTACAAAAGAAAAAAGAAAAATTGGTGCTATGTTATTTTTGAAATGATGCTTTAATCTCGTTGGTTGATTTCATTGAAATGGTAAAGGATTAGGTGCTGCATGGTTCTCAAGTTGGAGGATTAGATTAAACAAAAGCTGAATTGCCTCTATTGTAAAGCTTTGTTAGTTTTAGTTTAGTTTAGTTTAGTATAGTATGAATGAATGAGTGACATTATAGTTATAGGATGATCATGGAACCCATATGTGAATTTTGTGGGGTTGTAAGAGCTGTGGTGTATTGCAAGTCGGATTCTGCGCGCCTATGCCTGAACTGTGATGCATCTGTGCACTCTTCCAATCCCCTGTCAAGCCGGCATGCGCGCTCTCTCCTCTGTGATCTCTGCTATTGCCAAGCAGCTGTTGTTTGTTGTGTAGATCATAACATGTGTGTGTGTGAAGCCTGTGAATGGAACCAGAATGAGTGCTTATTGAGGGGACACGGCCGCCTGCTGTTGAAGTTCTATACCGGTTGTCCCTCTTTCGAGGACTTGTCTAGGCTCTGGTCCTTTGTGTTTGATGCTAACTCCTCATGTGGTGGTGGTGGTGGTTTGGAACCAATTAGTACACTATGTGTGGAAAGACCTGATAATGATGATGGTTTATTTGATTTGGTGAGTGACAAGTTGACTGAGATACAACCTTGCTTCAAATTCGAGCCTTGGACGGATCTGTCTCCCATGATTCCATCAAATCAAGATACCATGCAATTCTGCAAAGATCAAGCACTTTTTTCCCCTCCAGAATCAAACCAGCCAAAGGTAGGTATCATTCATTTTGGTTGAGATTTTGTCTAAGTATTTTATGTTCTAGGACAGTTACTAAAAAGGCCTAAAACTTTGAGGTTGAGAATTTGTAATCTTCTTTGCATGCTTTGATTAGTACCAGTAACAATACTTATGGAACTTAATAGCTGCAGGGATGTTCTAATTTCAACTATCTTGGAATCGATGAAGGAAATGGTTTATGTCCTTCTGCGGATTCCATTGAGGTAATCTCACTAATCCATTTAACTCTTGTTTCTTAAACTCCTCATTGATATGCAAACTTAATTGTCACAAATGAGATTGTTTAATTTTAGGCATCATCATCAGTCCAACAAGATTTTGTAACCTTTCAGTCTCCGAGCATGACGCCGACCTTCCACAGTAATGTGAATTGTGCTCTTGTGAGTCCTATTTACAACAGAGACATGAATCTTGGATTCCCTCAGGGCCAAGTTCATTCGAGCATATCGATGGAATTATCCAGCATTGCTGGAGACAGTAGTGTTACTGATCTAGATTGTGAGTTGTCCAATGAGATACAATGCCCACAGAGAAGGGCCAAAGCTAAAATGAGATACAATGAGAAAAAGAAAACCCAAATGTGTGTACCTTTAACTCTTTACACTGATACATAATGGTTAAAATGTGATGATTAGTTGATTATTATTCTCTTAACTATGCAATTTGCTGATCTCATCTGTGTAGGTTCGGCAAACAAATAAGATATGCATCTCGGAAAGCGAGGGCCGAGGCAAGAAAACAAGTGAAAGGTAGATTTGTTAAGACAGGAGAAGAATATGATTATGACTCTCTGCTGCAGAATAAGCTTGAATAAGCATCCAATGTGCAATCACTATTTTTTCATGCAAGATGTGATTCTGTTTTGCAAACTAGTCCTTAAACATTGTGCATACATTGTTTTTGTTCTGAGTTCTCAATGGAACAAATTATTTAATGCAACAAGATAATTGTTCAAATCCTGTTGGAGCTTTCTAACAGGTTTCGCAATCAAAGGCATTAGTGTTTAGATGAAAACAAAGGTATGCAGAAGTGTGCACTTGGAAATTTGGAGAAGAAGGAGTTGCATACATATCATGATATTCCATTTTCTTTTATATGTAATAAATGCTAAGAGGTACAGGCATGGAACATAGAGGAGCATGAGGTTTGAAGTGAACAGATTCGAATTGCATCACAAACAAACAAAGAAGGTAAGATAAGTACCTCTATATATCAAACAATCTTATCTTCTTTTTGTTTTCAAATAAATAAGGAAGCCTCTTTTGTTGCATAAGCATTAGAGTTGAAGATAGCATATGTTTTCCCTTCTTTAAATATTCATTTGAAGGTAAATGTTTTTCAAAATAATCTTCTGTCTTCTCTTTTGACATTTGTATTTTCATCTAGTATTAGCAGGCCTATATGTTCTTCCTTGGAAAGTAAGCACCAGATTTTGGAAAATCTTGATTCTGTTTTGATCAGACACTAATCATTGTCAACTGTAGATTGAAACATTTTTTGGAAGCCAGTTTCAGCAGCAGCAACTTTGAAATCCTCTCTGTTGCCTCAATAATCCTCATCATGCTTTGTACTTCATATTTTCTTAGGGATTGGTAAATATTCTTTCAACAATGATTCAAACATTGTTTGAATGCCATCAAAGAATTTTGTTTTTGTCACTTCTTTTTTCCAATGAAATTGGAGATATTAATGACTATTTGCTTGTTTGACAAATACAGGTTTTAGTACCAGCACTGCATAAATCTGTTTTGGACCTCAACCATAAATTAGGAAAAATGACTCATCATATCATAAGCTTCTAAGTTGTTAGACATTAAGTTAAAAAGCCATAACAATTTTATAGCATAAATTCATCTTGATTAAGATTAACTCCTTAAAGAAACAGAACATTCAGATAATATCATCAGGATAGTGTTGAATTTAAAGATTGGAAAAAAAATGTTTAAAAAAATGAACATCCCATGCTATTTTGAATAGTATTTTAGTTCTCATGCCAATTTTAGTTCTCATCCTAAGACTCTGATGCAATGAATCAAAGGAAGAATCATTGGAAGAATCTGATCAGCTAGGAAAGAAAGTGATGTTTTCATGTTGCCTTCTAATAATTGGTTGCTGATGAATCTTTAATTGTTAACTAAATATAATTATGACTTGATCATCCATGTAACTCTGTATAGAAATTAAACTTGGTAGTTTTTTTGAACATATAATTCATGATACAAGCAACTGAAGCAAGAATCCATATCATAAAAACCAGTTCACATTGATTTGGTATATTGAAATCTACAAGAAGTTAAAGAGATCTAAATTAACATTTCACATCATCAACACCTTTCTTATTCTGTGTCATCATGATATATATTCATCAACTATTACACCAACCTATAAATATAACTGATACATTATGATTAATTTATATTATATGCTGTCCACTAAACTCTCTCTATCTAAGAACCTGAGGATACAAATTAAATCATCCCCAACACAGAAAATCATCTCTAAAAAGGAAGAAAAAGATGGAGAATTAAATCAAAGAGACAAGGAAAGACCAATATCATCATCACCATCATCATTGTTATCATGCATTATCCTTGAACATGTTGTTGTTGTTGTGTTGGTGCTGTTGTTAGGAAGATTTCCATTGGCCCAACTTACATTAACAGGAAGAATAACCTCTGATGAAGCACCAATAACACATCTTCTTGTGAGATTGCTGCATGTGTTGCAGAGAAAGCATCTAATGTGTCTAAGGGCCAAGAAATTTGCTTCATGAACCCATCTGTCACATTTTCTACATAGATATGCATCATCAGCATGGCAATACAATGAAGCCCTTAATCCACATAACTCACAACAACATGTAGAAGAAGAAGAAGCTATTCCTCTTGTTGAGGCATGCCCTTTTCCTTGTGGACCTTTGCACATGTTGAGAAAACTATATGGTAGCTATAATAACCTTTGTAATATGATTTTTTTTAATAAAATTTGTGTATATTGGAATATATTGAGAACAAGCCTTTATATTCAGTTTGAATCACATACATGTTCTTTGGACATATTCTTTAGGACAAGGACAAGGATGCCACTGCGTCACGTAATCACTTTTTTTTTTTAATATAACAAAAAAAAATTGCCCCACATTTGTCTTATTCCCTATGAAGCCAAGAGGGTCAATTTGGTCATTTAAGATATAAGGGAGAAAATATGTGAATCCTATATAGTTTTGACAAAGTAGGATAATTGATGAACACATGATTAAGCTTTAAAGTTCTTATAAGATGCTTCAAGGGTTGTTATGAGCCATAATTTGTGTTTGTTGAGTGGTTAGAATTGAAAAAAAAATGAGGTTCCTAAAGTAGAAAGGTTTATTGTATGGTGTAGAAAGCACCTTTTAAAAACTAGTGACCCATCAAAGAGGAACGTTCCATTTGATTCAATTGCACCACGTAATGCCACTTGAATTGGAAAACATTATTATTTTGATTGATTGATTGATTTTGTGCTACTTGGCATTGTTTGAGATTTGAGAACTTCTTTTTTGTGTAGTTTTGTGCCATTGTTTTTTCTTTCTCAATAAAAAATCCTATGAAGTGTCTTTTTGTGAGGCATTGGAGGAGAACATGTCCTTGTCCACAAAAATGTTCTTGAGGATGACACATTATTATGACTCCACATGTATGGTTCAAACTTCAGGTGCATCACCCCATTATCTGCCATATCAATAATAATAAAATTAATTAAGAGTTTTAATTTGTCAAATAATTCTTAAATTATCAATTGAAAACATTTTATAAATACTAATAAGTGTTAGTGATTCCAAAGAAACAGGAAGCTAATGGACGTGGGAGAGTGCAAACCAATTCATTTTGGATTTGGATCGCCTAAAATGATGCATGATGCATCATGCATGTCCATGCAATTTATGGATATGATGTACCATATGTATAATCATTAGCTAACAACACATAATTGAATGTTTGAATAAATTAAAATTATTAGCATATTATATGGATTTTTTTTTTCTATCAGTAAGTATTATTAATAAATTATTGATTGAGTTTGGTGATGATGGAGGACGAATTTTGTTATGAATTGTAACCGTTCAATTGGCACAACAGACAACCACAAAAGAGGCTATCAGATTGGATGGGAAGCAATCATGTTTAAATTATTGGACTGAGAAAATTAAATGAAAGGAAAATTGTTTATGATTTGGCACAGTTGAGGTATTGGGAAAGATTTTCATTATTATGAGGTAATTGAAAACTTGTGAATTAGTGCAATGATTGATGATTGAAGCATAAAAAAACAGATGACATAAACATATGTATAATGGAACGTACTAAATGGCCACCAAAAATGTTAAAGCAGAATCCACATTGCAAATATTTCACGCCACTCTGAAAAAGCTAATTAAGGAAATGTATGTTGTTTTAATTTGAATGAAACTT
>NC_029792.2:7467747-7482056 GCF_000816755.2 Arachis ipaensis
GATGAGATTGATATTATTAATAAAAATATGTTACTACGTACACACAGAAAGAAGGATAATATAATGAGTTATAATAATAAGAAAAAGTTTAGGAGATTAGTATTTTTATTTTTTTTTAGATGAGAATATATTTTGGTAAATATAAAGATGCAAACTTGGCTTCATTTTACTATTATATTGTAAAGATTATTTTAGTATATGCAATATCAAATTTAACTAAACTCTTTCGTTTTTCTTTAATAGAAGAGAGAAAGAGAGATGTATATGGTGCAACCCATATAATTCTATATACCAAACTTCCTAGCTTTGAAGTTTCAAATAATGCATTAAGCCGTCTAATCTTGGAAGAATAATGATCTCGTACGTGATTCTCTTATATTGCGTATACCTTTGGAAAATACAGTATTATTCAATGTTTTGAAGTTGGAAGATGAGATGAATCGAATCTAATTCGAAGAATCATCTTATTAGGAGAAGTTTCAATAAAAATTCCAGTAAAATCTAATTATATGGATATCAAATAAGTATATCTAAGAAGTTGAACAAAAAAGTTTATCAAAATTAATTTTGCTTTGTCTTGTATTATCTTTGGTAATAAAGTCATACAAATTAGATGATAAGAGTGGATGAAAATTAGTCATATAAGTTACTTTATATTGATTTGCGACACACGGAAATAAAATGTATGATGGTATGAATTTTGGGTGTTTCTTTCATTGTATGTGGTCTTAGTTGTCACCTTTTATGGGGATATTCCTCCTATTAAATTTCCAACTAATAGCAAGAATATGTTCGAATAATAATAATTATTGTATTTATTTTCTATTCACCTGTTTTTGCCTTCTTTTTTTTTTTTTTCTAGTTGAGTTACATTTGGTTTAAGGGGAACCTTGTATATATTAGTGATGATGATTATTCATCACAAATAATAAAGGTAAATCAAATGAAAGGAGACATTAATTTCTTTAGAATCACGTCACTCGCAAAGTAGCAATAATACGTGGTAATAAGGGTGAATAACCGATCCCGTTTCTGATATTTTTTGCGAAAGACAACCAGGTTTCTAGAAAAAAAAAACTATTTTTTGGTCTCTGAAATTTTTTTTTTAGACAAATTAGCTCCTACATCAATAATCTGTTTTTGGGTTAACGAAACGTGAATATGTGGCAAGTTAAAATGGTGATGTACTGATGTGTTCGTTAAGTACCAACTTGAATTGGTATATTAATGAATCACTCAATCCAGTCCCTAACAATTTTTTGAAAATATAATTTCGTGTTTTATCTGCACTTCATAGAACATGATGAACCCTAAACACCTCTTCCTCCTTCCTTCTTGTGTAGAATCCTAACTGTCTACCACCATGAGCCATGAAGATTATTCTTCGGAAACTAGGAGTCGCAACCTGCGTGGTTATAGTGTTGGCGAAGAGAGTAAGTGCTGCACCTTTTCTTATGGAAGAATTGGGCAGCCAAAAAAGAAAAAATTCATATCTCCAAAATGTCACTGTGGGTCCTATGCAATTCTCTTCCAATCTTGCACAGAACTTAATCCGGATAGGTTTTTTTGGGATGCCCTAATTACAATGTAAGTATTGATTTTTTTGTATATTTCTTAAATTTAAAAATTTTATGTAACTTTGGTTTTTTTTTTTTACAATCAAAATTTTTTATTTTCAGGCACCCATCCCACATTGCAAGTATTTCAAGTGGCTAGATGTATTAGTTCATGAAAATATGGATGAAGACATTACTTCTAACAATGCTATTTTAATGGAAAGGAGATTGAAGGACGTAGAACATAGAATGAAGGAGTTAGAGATGGAATTGAATTTGAAAAATCAAAACGAAATTGAATCTCAAGGTGGTAGATATTACTTCAGATGTTTTAGGCTTATAATTTTGGGCATAATTAGTATCATAATTGATGTAGTCTTTAAAACATGTCTTAAGTAATTGTCATAACCTTAGCTATGACATTTTGTGATAATTATGTTGCATTGTAATACTTTTAAGATGTAACTGAATCTGTGTAATATTATGTTTTATGCTAATGAATTTGTTATCACTTTAATCTGAGATGATATTTATTAAAAGAAATTAGATTATATTATAAATGTGTAATCACATATTTTGATGGATGAAGATATAAAAATCTGGGTATACAATAATTATAAGCTAAATATATGATTTTCATACGTGCTATATGATAATAAAGATGGAGCTATAAACACAATCCAAAATAGTTCCATAATTTATTATAATAAACTTAGCACCAAAGTATGATTGTTTGTGCTGTGCAATAGCAAAATAATATATCTCTAAATTGCCGGTTGTCTAACTTATATACCAGCGAATTCATTTACAACTATTAAGAAACCAAAAGATAATTAATTGAGTTCATAAGATACATATGACTCTTTACTTATAGACCAACAAAATACATGAGTCTTCACTTGATGCTTTTAATCCATTAATGAATCTACTCAAGTGTTAGTTGGAAGCCTAAAACCAGGTATTGACATGAAGGTAAACAAGCTGTCGGATGCCCCTGAGGTAGCTGGTCCGAGTGGCTCTAAATGGTTTTGAGTGGGTGGAATTGGCGGCCTCACAATGGTTTGCTTCATTCGAAACCCAACAGGAGGTTCAGGAATTTGCTGTGTAGCCTGCACAAGATAGAAGAACCATTTCAGCACAAAAAATGAGCAAGACAAAAGTCACCAAATACAATCCTATACTCACAGGTCCATCATTAGGAGGTGCAGATTGAGATAAACTAATCTCTTCACCAAAATCTACATTGGGCGAGGCTTTCAGTTTTGGCATCTTTTTCTTATTCTTTTTTGCCTTTGCCTGAAAATGATGATGCAAATATAACATATAGATTCAGTAATTTACAATCAACAATACATAACAGACTTAGCAGAATTAACATAATTAAAAAAGATATATAGAATACGCAAAATAATAAATGCAACCATTGGATCATGTTGTTGTCCTAGCTTGTTTGTTGCTGCTCCAACGGAAGTTCCTGATTGAGTCTTGTTTTTCTTCTTTGTCTTTTTAGTCTTTGACTGCCAATTTGAATCTTTAGGTGCACCTTTGCAAGTCTTGTGATAATGACCTTTCTCTCCGCACTTACTACAAGTTACTTGGTGTGATCTCCTAACTTTATTGCCAATCACTATTTCGATAGGAGCTTTCATCCTCCTAAGTTTTGGCCGGCCAGCTGGACGTACGATTGGGGAGGGAGGATTCCTTGACAAGTTGTGGGATCCAATAATCGTCACTGTTTACTGGTTGGATCACATAGGAGTATGCTGCTCGGACAGCATCCATTGTCAGTGACTTATCGACAAAGTCTTCTAATTTGTATCCCATATTTTTCAATCTAAAAATTGCAGCAACTGCATGCTTGCATGGAAGTTCTACATACAATTTTAATAATTCAAATACCATAATAACATAGCAGATAAACTTGAGATTTACAATTTTAATAAATCAAATAGCATAGTATACATGAATTACCTGTGAGCTGCCACACATTGCATGTGCAGGTGTGCTCTTTGAGATTTATACCAATCTTGTGAGAATTTTTTTGAACTTCATAGATAACTTTGTCATTATCTCCATTTCATACTGCATTCCACTTGTTACTTTCAGGCATAACAATTTGTTCTAACTTAATGTACATTATTCACTAAACAGGACAATGCAGTGTGCAGTAAAGGCCATATCTTAATAAATAATGATTGAACCTTGAGGCTTTGAATCATAACATGGTCAAAAAATTTATGATCATTGAATAGTTTTTATGTGCTAGTACATGTATATGCAGTAGCTACGACCCTGGATCAGATAAGTTTCCTTAGGTTGTTAAATATTGATGGTCAATTTAAGGATCTACTAAGTGTTAGCGGCACACAAATTCAGGATCCCAACCCAAAGCACACAATTTTTAGCATCCTCTAATCACATTAGTTGTAGCCTACACCAGTTGACAACACAAGCGAATCTATTGAAAACTCAGAGGGAGCAGGAGCATTGAACGATTTTTTTTTGTAAATACATAAACTTTTCGATCAAAATATACAAAGCATATTTGTTGTTATTGAATCCTAAGCCATGTTCTAATTCAACTCTTCATGCAAAATTTGAATATAAACAATAATCCAAATCATAGGTTCCAAAGCATGTTCAATGGCAGACAGTATGAACCACCTTCAACTTGATCATACACATGCAATGGCAGAGAGAGTGAGTAATGAAACTTACCTCTCAATAGACAGTTCCTCCGTCACGACGCCGTCAAAACGCCGTCAATAGCTCCATCAGGACCAACGTCTTCCTCCAAGTCAAGCATCTTCAACGAATTTTGGAAGGGAGATCATTAGGATTTTTTGTAATTCTAGAGAGTAAAAGAGGAGTTTTGTGTTATCACAAATGAAACTTGTTTATTTTTAATGGAATTGTTGGGGCCAGGTTGGATGACCCATTAATCTGTCCATTCAAGTTGGCATTTAACTGACACATCATTAACTTAACATGCCACGTAGGCATGGTCAATCAGCTCTAGAGACAAATTATTAATGGAAGGGCTAACTTGTCTAACGGAGTTAAAAAACAGGGGATGTATAGGATTTTTTTTCCCTAGGGGTCTTGTTGTCTTTTGATGTTATTGTCAGGGGCCGTTTTGGATTTTTTCTCTAATAATAATATCAATCCCACTACGTTGTTGTAACATTTCTGCCAATTTCTGCCAACTTTTGTTTATGACTGTGTTTAATGAAAGTGTCTTTGTGGATATGTCTAATAGAAGTGTCTTTATAGATATATTTTCTGGATGTATCTCTTTATACATGCTTTGTTTGGATATAGAAAAGAAAATGGAAGGAAAGAAAATGGGAAGAAAGAAAATGAGTGGAAAGAAAATAGAAGGAAAAGTAGAGTTATTTGTATGTTGTTTGGATTAAGAGAAAATAGATGGAAAGAAAATAAAGAGAAAATTTTCTTTTGTTTGGATGGAAAGAAAAGTGAGAAGAAAGAAAATTATGATAGTATAAAATTACATTAATACCCTTATATATATTATATACAAATTATAAGTTATTAATGACAAGGGGTAAATGTGTAATTTTATTCATATTGCCTCCATTTCTTTTCATTTTCTTCTCATGTGTGAAAAGAAAATAATTTAGTAGGTTCCACACTAATATTTTCTTTCCTCCCTATTTTCTCTTCTCATCCAAACAATAAAAAATTTACTTTTCCATTCATTTTCTTTTCTCCCATTTTCTTTCCTTTCAAAATTAAANATGGATGGGAGCAAATCACGTGGAGCAAACTCATAAAGCTAATCTTATGCAAGCATTGACACTTTAAGTGTTGGAGTGATTTCATCATATTTCTATACTAGGAAATCAAAGATATTAAGGTTATAAAATTTCATTCCTCTATTATTTATGCTCACGTTAGATTCTCTGAATTTTGTACTATAAGATGGATTTTATATTAAGCAAGTTAGTTACTTAGTTTAGAAAAGGTCGACTAAGACTAAGGATGAGTTTACTTTTTTTTTTTTTTTAAATTGGAAACTTCTTTTATTTTTTATATCTTGACACGGAATAGCTTTAAATCGCTATTTAATTTGCATATGGATGCATGAGTGGTGTTGGACTCTGATATGGAGAGAGAGGTGCTTCACAATTTTGTGGTGTCAGTGAAACCACAACTCGGACCCTGCGAGTTCCCATTCACTACACGGACCGTTCGAGTTGCGTTTCACTAAACGCACGGTCCGATTTGATGCAGTCTGGACACGCATCGCACAGCAACTTCTTCCCTAACGGTGCTCTGAAACCAAACAAAGACTCATGCAATCCACTCTCTTTATCCGGTTACAATCACTTTCAGATTTCACTTTCAACTTCGCTCCCACCTTCTTCTTCTTCCTTTCTCCGTTTAAATTTTTTAAAATTTTTTTTAATATTTAGTAAGCTGAATAGAAATGTGTATTATTTTTGTACTCTATTATTCAAAATAATACATTTTCAAAAGTACTCTATTATCCATTTTTCTTATTCTACTAAATAATAACAGAAACCATACTAACAAATTTTTGGATTACATACCATGAAGGAGAAAAATACAAATACAGAGAATCAGAGGAAGAAGACGAACAAACTTGAAGAAGAACACGGAATCTGATATTTTCAATAAACCTAAATCGGACCTACCGTTTACCATTGGCAGATTCAAATTAATATTTAAAAAAGGGAACTCGGACCCTACGATTTCATTTTCAGCTTGATAAAAAATATATATACAAAACGCACGGTCCGTTTTGCATTGTTAAAATTCAAATTTCAGCCATCAACAAGTCGTACCCTCCGACTTGTTTGTTTATTTTTGCTTAACAAAGAACTCAGATCCTCCGAGTTCTTTCACCTAAAAATGACATAAAGCTGTCCCACCTTCTTGTCTATTTCTCCCTATTTTTATATCCGGGGAAAGCACACTAACGAATTCCATAACTAAAAAATTGAGCCTCATTAAATATGATAAATTTTTAATATTTTTCGATCTATTGATTTTAGTGTTCAATTATATGAAGTACGGATATTTTTTTGATTTATTATATTTGCGTGTTGGACAAATTTTAGACATGACATCCATCGATATTCGTCTCACACGCGTATATTTTATGTCCAAATTAAATTATGTCTTGATAAAAAAAAATTTTCTTTGGACACACTTAAATACTATTACGTATTAGCGTGTCCAACATTATTCTAAACATATATTCTTAAAATGAGTTTAGAAATAGTATATATTATTAATTATTAAAACAAAAAATATTTTAAATATTTTATATAACATACTATCCCCCAAGGACGGATGTATGTATATAAGTGTGGGGGCAATCGCCCCCACTACCATTTGAAATTTTTTTGAGTAATATATAATAATAATATTTATTTGTCCCTATTAAATTATTAAATTTGACTCCACAATAATTTTTTATTCAATTTTTGGTACTTCATAATCAATTTAAAAATTTCATATTAGATATCATTAGAATGATCAATTCTCAATTTAAATAAAATTTATGTTTCTTTTTTTAGAAATCGACTCGAAAGAGTATTATTTATCCTTTACAAAAATGCTATTTGTACACCAAAGTTAGCCACTAAAATCAACCACCAATGTATTTATGTATAAATACATGTGTAGTTTAATTTATTTTCAATGCATATTTGTATTTCAACATGTATTTTATACTGGTGACTGACTTTGGTGGCTAATTTTGGTGTACACGTAGCATAACTCTTATCTTTTTTTTATATTAGTTTTAATTTTTTTTGTAACAACTGCATTAATTGAAAGAACTTTTTCAATTATGAATCTGAATAAGAGTTGGCTTCTAATTGTATGAGAAATAAATTTCTTGTTTAACAAAAAAACTCGAATGTGTAACATTATTTTATATAAAAAGAGAGATATTTTGATTGTATTGTTAAGCAAAAAGATTACTCAATTTTTTTAAAATATAAAACCTAAATAATAAAATTTTAAATTATGTGTTATTATTTAAATTATTATTTTAATATTTTAATTTAAAATAAATTAAACAATACATATAAGTTTACATAATAATTAATATATAATTTAATAGCTAATTTTTATGTACACATAATATTTTTATTATAAAAATTATTATTATTATATTATATATATTTTGTCCCCACTATCAAAATTTTTTGGATCCGTCACTGCATATATCATAAGTTTAATCTAACAATGCAATGAACTTATAATGAGATTTTTCAACAAAATACAAGAGTTGTGACTTAGAAACAATAAAACAAAAATAAATTATGAATAGAGATAATAATCATGTTGATCTCTTACTTAATAATTACTAAATAGAGATAATAATAAAAATGATTAAAATTTAGTGTTCTCTTAACTGTTAAGGGGCTAATTTGGTCATAATAAAGATAAAAATTGAGAAAATTATTTTAATTATTATCTCTATTTAGTAATAATTTTAAAAAAATTGTTATTAAATTTTAATGTTATGTTTGGACAACTACTATTAAAAGGGAAAAAAATTGTCTTTTGTTAGAATATAAATTGATTACGTGATTATTGCATATTAATTCAACATCTTAGTTAAACTTCTTTTGAAAAAATAGTTTAAACAATAAATAACTATATTAAAAGTAGCTTATAAATAAATTATTTTGTATTTGAATTTTTAGTTATAAAAGTTCTTATTTTATAGAAATGTGATAAAAAGTAGTAGTATTATGAGAGAAATCATTTTTTTTAGCTCCTAAATAGCTTCTTAAAATACTGCAATTTAATTTTAAAAATTGTATTAAACATTAATACTACTACTTTTCATAAGTCAAAAATTCAAAAAAAAGTTACGTTTGACACTTCCCAAATAGGCCCTTAATATTGCCAGCTCTGTTTATAATTTTTGGGCCATGACTAAGTTGCGGGCCGAAAATTCAGCAACCTTCTCTTTTTTTATTTTACTATTTAGTAAGAGAGGAATAAGAGCAAAAAAAGTGAACCATAAGAAAAAGAAATTGTTTTTTTTGTTTACTCAACCGGTATCTCTCAACCCGATAGGTTAAAGATTAATCCGTTGTGGATCTAAGCTCCATTTAAGGGTCTATCGCTGGCCAATTAATTGCTGCATACAGAAGGCGGAGTTCGAACTCTCGACACTTGCTTAAGTAGATGAGTGAGCTGACCACACTCAACCAACCCAGGTTAGTTAGAAAAAGAAATTGTTGAGTGGCACATTTCTCAAACAACCGAATTTGGGTTGAAATCTGGCCTTAGCCACTAGAAGTCGATTAAAAAAATATTTGTATGGTTTTTGATTGTGTGCTAGTACTATGTACCGTGTGACTTACCCGTTTGTGGTCGAGAGTTAAATAAAATATTGAAAAAAAAAAGTGGAGAAAAAAACTCATCTCTAGCGTGCTAGAGTGGGTGTGTTGTATTAAGGTAAAAAAAAGAAAAAAGAGTGGCGAAATTCTAGCTCTGTTTTATACTTCCGCATCTATTAGTATATCAATAGGGACTGGGATATCCGAATTTCTCATGTCTACAAGGAGACCAATGGTTATGCAGACTGATTGGCTAAATTTAACTTAGATCAGGAAGCCTACACCTAAGTGTGGAACACCCCTGCTGCTGCTCTTGTGAGTATACTGTCTTGTGATGTTTAAGGGGTTCCTTCAACCCAATTCTTTAGTTTCTTCTTAGCTTACTTTCCTTGGACCTCAGACCCGTTGTATACCCAAAAAAAAAATTAAGACAAAAAGGAAACAGAAAAAAAAATTATTCTTATTGGTTTTCGAAAAGGAAATCATTTTAAAATTTGGATCAAAAAGAAAAAGAGAATGCTTATTAATTAAAGAAATTTAACATAATAGATATTTATGTAATCCATAATTATTTACCTCGATTTTTGGTTGACTTGAATCAAAGGCCGTTCAAAACGGGAGTTTGAATAAAATTGATTTTGCAAACTTAATTTTGATGAAAAATAAATTTGTGTTAAAGTGATTTATGTTTGGTAATTTTTGCATTAAAATGAATTATAGTAAAATAAATGTTGTTTGGATTCTACAACTCAAAATCACTTTTAGATAAAAAATTACTAAAATAGACACCAACTTAAATAATTTTTATATATTATCTTATCATTTTAATTTAGATAATTGAATAGATTTTATTAATTAATTCTATAATAAAATTAATATTTATACACTAAAATAAAAATAATATATAAAAATTGGCAAAATATATTTTTAATTAAAACTAACAAAATATAAATTTTAGAGAGTACTAAGAATAATAAAAAAATTAAATATTGATCTTGGTAGTAATTGAAATAAATCAAAAAAAATTTTATGATATTTTTTATATAGTATATTTTTAGTACTCTTAGTACTCTTTTTTAGTATGCTATAATTTATTATTATTATTATTATTATTATTATTATTATTATTTACAATTAATTTTTTGTTTAATTTACTTTACCTAATAGAATCAATAAATTATATTATAAAATGATAATAAAAATAATACAAAAAAATTACAATTATAAAAATGTATAATATCAAATAAATAATTAATAAAAAATAATAATAAAAAAATGAGTTCATGTAAACAAAAATAATAAGAATTCCATAAATAATATAATAACATGCATGAAGGATAAAGTTGGTAAAAGGTAAATAAAGATGGAGTATTGATGGTTAGAAGTCCGTTTGTAAAATGCAAAAGCTTAAAATTGTAGCTTCTTGCTAAACGTGCTTCTTCTCTTATAACGCGTTTGCCAAATACACCTTAAGAAGTGGCACTCTACCGAACCCATCTTACAAGTTACAATACACGCATCAAGAACTAACAATACTAGATCCAAGCCTCAAAGTTCTCTAGTTTTCTTAAGCCGCACATTGTGCTACCATGTTACTATACTGTCTTCTTTATTAATTGCTTACGTTTATTTTCACATTTTCAACTTTTTTGCGCGTCTATGTATATATACTTCAAACAAATAATCCCTCAAGTCACCAAAAAAAAAAGACAAATAATCCCTCTTGTTTCCTTCCTCTGCATATATTCAAAACAACTTCATCATAATTCCAACCTTAATTAAGATGAAGAAGCCACCAATTCAAAACCTCACCAGACTCCACCCTATAATCAAATTCATCTTAGCCACCATCTCAACATTTTGTGCCATCACTCTCTGTGTTTCAGTGCTACTCTTGGCCACAACAAAGGTAGTCAACGTTGACCATTCATCACATCATGTTTTTGACCCTACAACACTCAATCACCTTGTGTTTGGAATTGCCTCCAGTGGAAAATCATGGCCTAGAAGAAAAGATTACGCAAAGCTATGGTGGAATCACAATAATGGAATGAAAGGGTGTGTTTTTGTCGATACTCTTCCAAGCAATGATACTAATAATTCTTCTTCTCCTCTTCTTCCTCCTCTCTGCGTCTCCGAGGACACTTCGAAATTTCGCTACACTTACCGGCGGGGAGGCCTCCGATCCGCGATCCGTGTGGCGCGTGTTGTTAAAGAGATTGTGGCATTGAACCATTCTGATGTGAGGTGGTATGTGTTTGGTGACGACGACACGGTGTTCTTGCCGGAGAATCTTGTGAAGATTCTGTCAAAGTATGATCATAGGCTTTGGTACTATGTTGGTGCACACACTGAGATGTATGAAGGGTGCCAGGTTTTTGGTTTTGGAATGGCCTTTGGCGGTGGCGGTTTTGCTATAAGTGCTCCTCTGGCGAAAGTGCTAGCCAAGGTTTTTGATTCTTGTATAGAAAGGTATACTCATCTATATGGAAGTGATGCAAGGGTCTACTCTTGCATAACAGAACTTGGAGTTGGCTTAACACATGAACCTGGTTTTCATCAGGTAACAATTTATTACTTTGGGAAAAAAATGTTGGATACTATGGGTGACTTTTGTTTTAGAAATTTTAGAACAATCATGTTACGTGTATACTAAAAATCAATCACCAATCAGCTATCGCATATAAATAAGTATTCGAGTAATTTATTTGTGATGTTCTTTTGGTATATATTGTGATTATGAAATTGCATTAGGTTGATCTAAGGGGAAACATCTTTGGCCTATTGGCTGCTCATCCAATGACTCCTTTGTTGTCCCTACACCATCCAGAAGCCATAGATTCAATATTTCCCAACATGACAGCAAAAGGGGCTCTTCAACACTTATTTGAAGCTGTAAAGGTTGATTCCCAAAGGGTGCTACAACAAACCGTTTGCTATGACAATGAATCTTCATGGACAGTTTCAGTGTCATGGGGATATGCTGTCCAAGTTTTCCATAACAACTTGCCCTTGCCAGAGGCAGTGAGAGTCCAAAAGACTTTCAAGCAGTGGAAGGAAGGAGGGAGTGTTGTTGGAGGAATATACACTTTCAACACAAGAGATGTTCACTCTGATCCATGTACAAGACCCTCTGTTTTCTACCTAGATAAGGTTTCTTATGGTAAAGATTTCTTCATCATGAGCAATTACAAGAAATCTTTTCAAAATTGCTCACATGACATGCCAACTAAGAAACTTGAAGTGATCAAAGTGGTCACAAATAAGCTTGACCTTGACATCAAAAAGGTAATCTCAAATTTGTAATTATATAATGTTATTTTATCGTTACGAGAGTGATCATTCACATAAAGATACTTTTATAAGAAGATAATAACTAAGAATTGTTAGATAATTTAATATGTTTGTCTAAACTATCATTTAACGATTTTCAACTGCTATTTTTACATAAATACAATTGCAAATGATTTTTCACCTCATCATTATACAACTAATAACCTCTGTCTTTTGTGTTGCAGTTGCAGAGTCCTAGGAGGCACTGTTGTGATGTATTGCGCTACACAACAGGTGACATGATGGAAGTTGCAATCAGAGAGTGTAAAGATGAAGAATTGATTTACATGCACTGATGGAACACAAAATAGTTAAACCTATTTTAATATGAATTTAACTTTGATAAAATGTCGGTATAAAAGAGTTTTACACGTGTATTCAATTACGTAACGATACATTAATAAAAATAATGGATGTGAATATGTGATTGCACGACTATATAAAACGTTTTATACTGTCAATATATCAAAATTAAACTCTTTTAATATACTCTAGCAAAAGGAATTTTTTTGAAGAACCTTGCTACTTGCTAGTGTACTCTGTACATGATGGGATTGGAAGAGATTGTTGTAAAGGGACATATATTAATTCAATACATAATTCATAGATATTCTTACATTGAAAGTACAGATTGTTGACAAAAATTAAATGTAAGAAGTTTGTTAAGTTATTTATAGGTTCGGCATTTTCAGCTACAGCTTGCAAGAGTAGGCTCACAGGGTTTATCATAGCAATTCCTGCATTTAATAATAAAAAATAAAAGAAATTTTGGAACAAAAAATGAGATTGAATCTAATAAATGATAATTAGTAGCTCAATTAAAGTTATTTGTATACAGATATCTTTATTATCAGGTTAGGTTCCTTGCATCGCCCTTGTTAATAATTATTGAATCTCTAACTAAATTACTTCTTAAATACTTGTTTCCTTTTCTTTATATTTTTCACGAAATAAAAGAGTGCATTTCACTTACTCAATATATTAAGATAGGAAACACTTTTTTAATTTGTACGAAAAAAAAAGAATGGCAATGGAACAGATATTTAAGTACTCATATAGTCACCAAAAAAAAAAAGTACTCATATTCGTTGTGAACATTTATATATTACTCTTTTTTTTGTTTCATTATTCACGGATATAGTAAATTTGATAAAAAAAAAAAAAACAGTTAATATTAAGGTACTGTTAGGATAACTAACTAAATATGGGATCATAGAAGTAAAGTTATATGATTTTACTTTTGGGTCCATTGCAAGAGCATATTAGTTAGCTTATAAAAAAAAGAGTATATTAGTTAAAGTTAACATTGCTGCTAAATTATAATCAACACATTATTAGAATAATTGTAAATTAAATTGTGAATAAATCAATTGAGTACGAATAAATTCATAAATATCTATAAATCATTCATACGGAACAAATAACAAATTTGTAGAAGAACAAAAAGTCTAAGAATTACATATTATTAAATAGATTTAAAACTTATATATAATCAATGAAATTTTGAAACACTTTCCTAAACAATATTCATGGTTGTACCTTTTGACTTGAATAAATTATTCTCAATTAATATCTTTAAATTAGTTTTGATTTTATTTTTGAAATAGTAACGTAAAGTTGTCGGTGAATAAAAATGGACTTTGACAAATATAATTCCACAATTATGAAATTTGATTTTGAGACTCATTAATAATTGTAGAAAATGAAATAAGTAATTAATGAACATTATTTCCTTTAAAACTTTTATAAAATAGTTTGGTTATTGGATATCATGTTTATTAGTAGTATTAGAATCACTTGAAAATGGAAATGTTTGGTAACAAAAAAAATCAGCCAAAAACAGCCATAACTTGCTTTATTTAGCATTTATTAATTGTTACGACAATTAATTAATGTTAAATAAGGCAAGTTCTAGCTATTTTCTTTGTCTACTTAGTATTACCCACTTAAAAATATACTCGTCTCATATGAGAATAAGCATGTCTTATCCAAGCTTATTATATATTCGATCAACTATTAAAAAAATCACCTATTTAAAATAGATTGAATTATTAGATCAGTCTAAATG
>NC_029792.2:7482156-7486249 GCF_000816755.2 Arachis ipaensis
TAGAATAATCAAAATTAAAATAGACTAATAATTAAACTTATTTATAATAGTATAATTAAAAAAAATTGTGACATTGATGTCAAATATATCTCTATGTAATGGGTAATTGATGAATATCTTCTATATACACTTAATATGATTGATGTAATTTTTTTTTCTTGCCCTTGTTATAAGCTTTCTTTAATTTGATTGAATCATATCTTACACTTCCTGTGTTTGGCAGCTCTCCTTTTAGACCGTACCATATATTTAGTTAATGGCTTTGAGTGGAGTAGAATATAGCATAGGTAGTAGGGGAATACTCACATGATGACATTTTTATATGAAGATGATATTGTAAACCCTTAGATGATTAATAAAAAATATTTAGTCAACTTTATCAACTCATTTAATAGTTCACAATACTATCTTCATGTGAAGATGTCATCATAGGAGTATCCACCTAGATAGTATACTAACATTTTCTTATCTTTGAATTGTTAATTTGGGATTCATTGAGTTTTATTGTATTGGATGGAGCGAAACACATATTTTATTTTACTCAATTTATCGTATTTAGGATCAAAATTCATTTTTATAAAAAGAAAATAGAATGACAGTATTACTTTTAAATCATTTCACTTGATAAAACTACTAAAATTGATTAAATAATAAATAATATAATTTAAATTATATTCCCATATAAGTATTAAGTATATAACTAAAATCATGTTCATTCCATTCATGGAGATGGATCCAAACGTGGCGTTAAGATTCGATTAGTGTACGCAAAAAGAATCAAACGCCGACATTAGTCGTCACATGATAGATCCGCATAGAGGATCCGGGAATGAAGGAATATGCTTACTTTTCATGCATACGATGCCCAAAAATCATCCTTATATTTCAGTGCACAGAATCATATCACACCTGCCTCTAACTGAGTTCTTCACAAATCTTGCATTACATAGACACCTGTCCTTTCTTCTTTCATCTTTCTAAGCGGAGCAAAGCATGCTTTTCCCCCCTTTAAGTAAGAAAGTAAACACATACTCCTAAGCAAACGTTTAATTCCGTCGTTTATTAAGATCTTATTTAATTATTTAGTAGAAATTTACAAGGTTTAAATTAAATTATGACATGATTATAAAACTTTGTTTTATCCGTTTTTTATATCACTCTATCTGTTCTGGACAAAAGAAAACGTAACAGATAAAACAATTAAGTTATAATCATCATCGTCGCGAGATAATGACAAAATTACCATAACAACTATACTATCAAAATTTGTAACTATCGAATCTCAACAATAATATGTGGCAAAAATCACTAAATATCGAAAAAATTACAGCTTCATAAAACAAAATTAAAAGACAAAAGCAGCCAACAGGTAAAGACATGATAAAGCACTTCTTACTACATAATATATTACTGACTTTAGTATTGGAGTGTTTGCAAGTTGTCTACCTAATTCTATATGCGACGAAATCGGAATCTCCAATCTTTACCTTTTCAGTTGGTCAACTCACTTCTAACACGAACACCATCATCGTTTTCCAAATATATTTTTAAAGTTTAGAGGCCAACAACTTTGTTAAATTTTGGTCAACATGTAACCAACAAAAAAAAGTGAGTTATTGGATGAAATCTCACACATTAAAATTATTATTGATGATTATTTAATAGTTACAAATCACAAAAGTCGCTGAAGTTAGCATTCCTCTTATTTTTGTACCTTTTACTTTAGTATTTTTGTACTCAAGTTACTAAATGGTTTAGCGACTTTCAAGTCAGAAATGCTTTTTTGTTTAACAACTCTTTGGTAACGCAAAAGAAAAAAATGTCACCCTTAATAAAACAGTGGCATATAAAAAAATAATCTGAAAATAGTATTGTATTTAGTAATAAATTTTCATGGATCATGTTGCAGTGAATAATAATTTGTTAGAACAAGGGGCACGTGGTTCTTATTTCTGTGGGAACAAGCCAACCTCGTGGACCAAATTAAAGAAGAAAGAAGTTACTATTACTCCAAAGAACGAAACGGTCATACAATTAAAAGTCTTCCGAAAATGGATTTCTTACGCCGAGTTTTCTGTTACTACTGTTCATTTGTTAATTTCTCACTACAATAAGAAATAATGTTCTTTTAATCAAGTTGCAGTTACACCTAACTTTAATTTCTTTCCCTGTATACATACATACACTACTGTTGAATGTTATATGCAGAAAAATAACATAAAAATGCAGCAGCATCTGATGATGATTCAAAAAAGCACCAACAAGAATAAAAGCCAATCTCTGAGAAACTTGATTCTATTACTCTCAACTTCATTTTGTGTCACTTATTACATCCTTGTATCAACTCAGCTTCTAGCCACACCAAAGCAAATACTACAACACTTGAATAACAACTACTCTTCAAAACTATCATCATTACAAGAACATTATTCTTCAACCACTATTGAGCATGTTGTGTTTGGAATCGCTTCCAGTGGAGATTCATGGCATAAGAGAAAACAATACACAAAGCTCTGGTGGAACAATAAAACAATGAAGGGGTGTGTATTCGTGGACAAAACGCCAATGGAGAATGATAATGACTCTTCTTCTCTTCCTCCTCTGTGTGTCTCTGAAGACACTTCCCGGTTTAAGTACAGTTACCGGGGCGGTCTTCGATCGGCGATCCGCGTGGCGCGTGTGCTCAAGGAGACAGTGGCATTGAATCATTCGGGTGTGAGGTGGTATGTGTTTGGTGACGACGACACGGTTTTCTTGCCGGAGAATCTGGTGAAGACGCTGTCCAAGTATGATGATAGGCTTTGGTACTACATAGGGTCGAATTCGGAGAGTTATAAACAGAAGTGGTTCTTTGGTTTCGACATGGCTTATGGTGGAGCTGGTTTTGCTATAAGTGGTTCTCTGGCGAAGGTGTTGGCCAAGGTGTTTGATGAATGCATTCAAAGGTATCCGCATGTGTATGGGAGTGATGGCAGAGTCTACTCTTGTGTCACTGAACTTGGTCTTGCTTTAACACTTGAACCCGGTTTTCATCAGGTATTTTTCTTCTCATGGTTGAAAGTCCTTAAATAATTTAACAAATTTTATCGGGTATTTGTATGACTTATTTCTTATGTGTTTTCTTAGTATTTATATTAGATATAGTTATAGAATGAATCATGACTCTCATTTTAATAAATAATTATATTCCCTCTAAAGTTATAAGATTGTTCGGATGATTTTCTGAATATTTGACCCTACGAAGTTGAGGAACTTGCTTCTCGTCCAATTATGAATTAGGTCGAGCTAGAGAGCAAAGACATTCCGATATTTAAACTAAAGAATATTTCAGATGTAATTAGTATAGCTTTTATTATCTATTTTCGGGCTTATTTCTCAGTTTATATAAGGTGATCAGTTTCGTTAGTAAGGTAACAACTTTATTAATTAATGGACTTCATGACTTGCTCGTTATGCTCATTACATAACATTTTAGATTTATTCCCTCATAATTGGGTGTTTATTATATGAATCCAAGGTTCAATTGCTCTTGTTGCAACTGTTTTTTTCTATCGCATCCTGGATTTATTTCATTATAATATTTGGATTTTTTTTTTGTACCGGGTTATTAAATCTTCTTGGGCCAAGTCGGTGTCCAGCAAATTTGGGTCTAATCCAGAACATAGATTATTATCCATAAATTTTTCAACACCTAATGTCTATCTATATGTTTTATTGATATACAAATTTTTTCACAGCTAAAAATTAACATCTCATCTATTACTCCATTGCCACATAAATTTTTTTTATGTTGTGATTTTTCTAGATTTTTTATTTTTTTTATTTTCTCTATTTATTTAAGAGTTTTCACTTACCACAATTAAAAATTAACATCTCATTTGTTACTCTCTTATCACGTAAGCTTTTTTTTTATGTTGTAATTTTTTAAAATTTTTTATTTTTTTATTATCCCTATTCATTTAAGAATCTCCATTAATATTACTTTCTAATTAATGTTAATAATAAATTTGATCAATAACCTCCATTAGCATTATTTTCTAATTTTTGAATTTAATATTATTATTAAATTATTCTTTAAGAAAATTATCCTATT
>NC_029792.2:7486286-7487363 GCF_000816755.2 Arachis ipaensis
ATTGTTTATGATATACTTTTTTGTTTTAATAATTATATAAACTATTTTTGAATTAATTATAAAACCAAAACCTCTTTTATTATAATTTTAATTATCTAAAAAATTATGTAAAAATATTTATAGTAGAAAATTTTCCCTCATTGCACGAGTATAAATATAATTTAGTGTAACATTTCAAAAACTAAAATACGTTTATGTTATTTCTCTAGATTGAAGAATTTGAATTTTATTTGGGTTATTATTTTTGGGTGGCAGTAATTTTTCCTTAATCATGTTCAGGTTGATTTGCGAAGAAATGCATTTGGGCTATTGGCTTCACACCCCTTAACTCCCTTGGTGTCTCTCCACCATCCTGATTACATTGATCCAATCTTTCCCAACATCAACACCACGCGTGCAAAATCTCTTGAGCATTTATTCCAAGCTGTCAATTTTGATTCCCAGAGGATCCTACAACAAACTGTGTGCTATCACAAGCGCTTTTCATGGACAATTTCTGTCTCATGGGGCTATGCTGTTCAGGTATACCAGCATCCTATGTTACTAACAGATGTTCTTAGAGTTCAAGGAACATTCAAACATTGGTCAGGTGGAGATGTTCTCTCACCACTCTACACTTTCAACACTAGAGGATTTCACCCTCATCCGTGTAAGAGGCCTACCATTTTCTATCTTCAAGATTTGTCCTATGCTAATAATAGTAAATTGAATGGTAGCATCGTAAGCAATTACAACAAGTATTTCCAGAATTGCTCTTACGATGAGGCATCACCAAGGAGATTGGAAATTATCAAAGTTTTCTCAAACAAGTTAGAGCTAGATATCAAACAGGTAATATAATAAATTGTTACTTTGTTCAAATAAATGTCGTTTAATTTAGGTTTAATTACTCTGTTGGTCTTTATAATTTTACGAAATTTTTAATTAAGTCTTTATATTTTTTTCTTTTCAATTGAGTCCTTATATTATTTTTAACTTTGTAATTAGATTCTTTCTAATATAAAAAATATTAGAATTAACTGAATATTTCTCCATAAATTAAAGATATTTATAATTAAAATTGTGGGTAGATATTTG
>NC_029792.2:7487401-7490458 GCF_000816755.2 Arachis ipaensis
GAATAATTTAATCTTTAATTTAATTTTGGCATCTTTATTATTAGTGTATTAAAAGTGACATTTGTTTTAAAATGAATGTAGTACTAGTGCACTAGTAACTAATGTTTTTGTGTTGCAGTTGCTGAGTCCAAGAAGGCAGTGTTGTGATGTATTGAACTCTAGCGCTAGCAACATAATTGAAATTGGAATTAGAGAATGTAAAGATGATGAATTGATTTACATGCACTGATGATAGATCATATTTGTTGATTAGTATGGATTTGATGTTACATTTGGCCAAGCTAAAGGCTTCAAAGAAACCTTAATATTACTCAAAAATTTGAGATTTCATGTGTAGATGCCGACAGAGCTGCAATTCAAGCTGAAAAAAAATCAGTTAGTCCATTAATCAACCCAAATTTTTACCCACACCGCTTCCTCTGTCCAAAGAAATTCAATCATCATTGAAACCATGAGCAAAACAGAGAGAGATCAAGTGATCAATGAAGAACATATTGTTTTTGTAACGTAATAAATCGTAAAAGGTGATTAGGTGAATACATTGTGTTGGAAATTTGTTGTTCTTCCATTTCATATATTTATTAAAACTTAGTGATTATGAAATGGTGATGGAGATATTTATTAATTAAAAGAAAAATGTTCTTTACACTAATTTCATATAATAATAACGTAAGATTTTTTTTTGGTGTATAATAATAACATAAGATTAGTCAAAATGATAAGTATTTTAAATTATTTTAATTAATTATTAAAATTTATTATTTTTTATTATTATTTAGTCATTAATTTAATTTTTTAATTTAATAATTCAATAATATATTTTATCTCATATTTTTTAATATTAATAATTAATTAATAATAAATTCTAATAAATATTTAACATTTTTTATAAGATATGCATATAACTAAAGAATGACATAAACATATTATTTCTCTGATCACAAAAGGTGTTACACCATCCACGTTGGAATAATAAAAGAATTTCAGTACTTAACAATAAAACAACGTAGAGAAGATAAAAGTACATATATCAGCTAATTTCACACATAAAAAATCAACATTTTCGCAACATACAATTTCTACACTTTAAATATCAATATTCAACTAAAATATCATGTTCATCTCTTTATTAAAAATAATTTCTGACATTTATGACTCTTCATTATTTGATCCTTAGAATGTAACAATTCTAAGCTTTATTGAGAAATGGGTAGATCTCATATCTGATGTTGCAGCTTCCACCAACAACTCTACCACCTTGTTTGCCATGACAGCAACTGGGAAGCTGGCGAATTGCGTCATGAAGACAGTTGTTGCAGTCAACGCTAGAAAGGTCTCTGGTGCACTGAGCCAACCCATAAACTCTCTCACACTCTCCAACCTTCAAGTCTCCGCTAGCATACAGTTTAGGATCCTCAGAAGCCTTAGAAGCAAGCAAACTCAACAACTCCTTAACCACATAGTTGAATGTTGCAGCATCACTCACGTTTTGCACGTTCAACAAATAGAACCTATTAGTGTTATCAACTTGTCCAAAGAAATCTGTGTCCGAGTACTTGACCTCGCAGTTATCGTACCATATCATGGCACCTTTGTTGTACGGACAGAGACTGCGGAGTTCTTTGGCTGCATCGGTGACACAAGTTTTGCAGTCTCCAACGGAGGCGTCGCCGCGGCAGAGGGCGAGGCCGTAGGCTTGTTGGTTCTGGAATTGGCCAAAACCCGTTGAAGGGGTTTTGTAGATGAGTGAGTTGATGAGAATTTTCAGGTTTGATTCGTAGGGGGTGTAGGGTGTGTAGTTTCCAGTGTTGGAACAGAAATGGAACAGAGGAGGGTTGTCATTGGCGGCTCCATGACATGTTTGGACAAGAAGAAGAAGAAGAAGAGTATTGATTAGGAGAATAAGGGTTTTGGGAGTGAAGATTATTGATGATGAGGACGAAGACATGTTTGTCAGTTTGTGTTTAAGTTTTGAAGTAATATTATTTGATGACACGCTCAATTTATAGGGAAATAATCGTCAGTAATTCTATGTTGTGCATGTTTTAAAATTAAAGGTTTGCTTGATGATTACTTTATCAATGCATAAGAAATTGACATAGTTTACCAGTTTGGATGTAGAAGTTTTCAAAAATCTAGTGGCTTAATATGATAGGAATGCTAGATAGAGGGCAACATGTTCTGTTTGGTAGAAATTAAGTTAATTCTTTGATAATGTGCCAAGCGCTTGTGATGATATTTTTAGTTATATTAGTTAACTATTTTTTAAAGGAGACGACTCAGATAAAGACGCTTAAAACATCTTTTTTTAAAGATGTTTTTATGTTGTGTTTTAATTGGTTTCTGTATAATTTATTCAGTGTTCCTCGTCACATATTATTAAGTTCCTCAAAATATTTTCTTTTCAAAAATAATAAAAAACATTTAATTTAGATTAAAACAAAAAAAGTATTAAAAAATTTTATTTTTATAAAAAAAGTCAATAATTTTTTTGTTTACTTTTGTAAACATATTTACTTCTATCTGATTAGAGTGTGGATCCGATTCGATCCAATCTGATCATCTTACAGATCAGATCATATCCTCAAATTACAGATCAGATACGGATAAATACTGTTCATTGTTGCAAAAGAATGCTTCTTTTATTATAAACCATTATTAGATCTTAATTACCATTAAAACAACTTAATTGTCAACAAAGAGATAATACTTATGGTCTCTGAAATTATGTTCGTATTTGAATCCATAGTTGTAAAAATCGAACTGGATCGGCTGGTTCGACCGAAAAATTAGTGAACCGGACTAGAATCGAAGGGTTCGGTTCGATTTACTCTTTGGACCGTTTAAGGAATAAAATTGGTGTGAACCAGTGCAAACCAGTCTAACCGAACTGGTCTGCTTGAAAAAATTTTTAAAATGTCTCTATAAGGTCTCGAACCAAGAACCTTGGAGCAAAAGCAACCTCTACTTGCCACTTAGCCATTACACTTCTAAGTATTATTTTTGACAAATACTAATTATATAGTATACATAAATATCTAATTTAATTTAATTTTT
>NC_029792.2:7490862-7491583 GCF_000816755.2 Arachis ipaensis
CTTTGTGAATTAATTATTTTTTTATTGTGTCAAAATAAGATACTATTGTAGTATTAAAATTTTATGATTTTTTTATATTAGTTATTTTTAGAAGTTGAGACTTGATTCTTCATAAAATGTTAGTGAAGATATGTATTTCAACTTTTAATTTTAAGTTTTTAACTATTTTATATTTTATATTTATGTGAGACCGATTTTATCGGTTCAACTAGTAATTTATCAGTTGAACCAATAAACCAGTGAACCAGTAGCTTGACCGGTTCGATCACTGGTTCGGTTCTAACAACTATGTTTCAATCTAATTTCAAAAATTTTGATTTACTCAATTTAGTCTCCCAACTTAATAGTTATGACTCACATTGGTTCCTAATCTTATTTTTGTCACTGTCTCACAAAAGCGTTAACGACATGCTGAGATGGACTAACGACTATTACATTATACATTCTAGCGACTATTTGATGTGACAGTTAAAATTTTTTTTACCTTATTTTTTTTTCAACTAAACACTTAAAACCCTAATATGAGTCACGGATACCTAAGTTAAAAAATTAAACTAAGTAAATTGAAACTTTAAAAATCAGATTAAAGTTCGAATATAACTTCAAAACAGAACTTTAACTTATGTAGTGATTAATTTAAATGAGAATCAAATAAATCAAAATTCAACATAATTTTTATCAATGTTTTCAAATTCAAAATTTTTATACCAAAATTAACTTG
>NC_029792.2:7492521-7506776 GCF_000816755.2 Arachis ipaensis
ATTTTTTAAGAACTAATTAATATTATATATATTTTGTTACACTACATTTAGTTATAAAAATTTTATTTATTTCTAATTATTATATTAAAAATAAAAAAATTAAATTAGTGAATCTTAATATATAATATAATAATAATATAGTAATTATTTTATATATTGTACGAATATAAATTAATTATTTTTTTTATAAAAATTTTAAGAGTTTGTTATATATAAATTTTAAGAGTTTGTTATATATATATATATATATATATATATATTTTGATGAATGTGATATATTTTTTTATGTAAATAATTTTTTAAAAAAAATCTAATAGTTAATTTATTATCTTTTTTGTTTTAGTCCAAATTAAATATTTTTTATTGTTTCTGGAAAGAAAATCTTTTGACGAATTTAATAATATGTGATGAGGAACACCGAATAAATTATACAGAAACAAATTAAAACACAACATGCCAACGAACTATAGCTTAAATGACATAATTTTTTCATATTAGAGATTATGAATTCAAATTTCCTATCTTTACTTAAAAAAAACTATATTACCCTATTTACAATCACCACATTAAAAAACCCTATATATCCTATACTAATCACACTCTTAACATATCTAACGAATTTAAACATACTCTTATTACGATTGTATATTATTAATTTCAACTAAAATATATTACATGATATTTTTTATTGTAATTAAAATATATTATATATTATTTTTTCATTACAAGTAAAATTAAAATATATTATATATTATTAATTTGATAATCAAAATATATAACGAGTAAATAGTCAAATTGATCCTTAAAAGATCACTCAATCTCCAAATTAATCCCCGAACGATTAAATTAATCATTCTGTCACTAACGATGTTAATTAGAATAGAAAGTGTTACCATAGTACAGAGAGTTTAGGAAATGAACGAAAAATTATTTTTGTTATCTTATTTTTCATTAGTGATTACAATGTTTTTACCAATATATAGACCAAGAGTACGCTAAGACTACGCTCGTTATGGAATAATATTCTAATAAAATAAATTACATTGATTTTTTTCTAATCATCTTTGATATTTTTCTGATTTTGTTCCTTAATTATGATATTCTAATAGAAAGGGACTTTGGGTTCGGGTTCCCCTCACCGACACCGGAACCATGGAAACTCTAATCGAAAGTGCTGACTTAGTTTTTTTTTTTTGTCTTTTTTGTTTTCATATCAGTTGTATAAAAGCCACCATTACCAACAAGTTCGCCTATTGCGCCGATGAATTGGAAAGATCGACTCATGTTGAGGTTCAATTCAATTTTTGCACGCACCAAAGATCATCTGAAGAATGAACACATAAAGGATGAACACGTGAAGGATGAAGAAAAATCGAAAGATCATCTCAAGAAAGAGAAATCTTCTTCGGTGAAGAATAGAAAGAAGAATAGAAAGTGTTACTATGAACACATAAAGGATGAACACGTGAAGGATGAAGAAAAATCGAAAGATCATCTCAAGAAAGAGAAATCTTCTCCGGTGAAGAATAGGAAGAAGAATAGAAAGTGTTACTATGGTACAAAGAGTTTAGGAAAGAAGTGTTATTACTAATATATAGACTAAGAGTACGCTAAGAATACGGCTCATTATGGAATAATATCACCTGACCTGGCGTCACATACTCTCTTTCTCCTCTACGCATTTCAGCAGCCTCCATGCCAGTTCCAATAGTTGATGCCTTCATCAATTGCACCTCCTCAATGATTAAAACACAATACTGCATCTAACTGTTCTTCTATTTCATCAGTTAATGCCTCAACTTCACCAACTTATAATTGCTAAGGATCCTATTCATATCCATATCACCATGATCATCAATATCATCCCTTAAGCTATTCACCTTACTCTCCTTACTTATCCCACTTCAAATTTAAGAACATCATCCTAATTGCGATGAAAATCACTACTCTTGTAGGTACCATCATCATCACCACCACCATGAGCACCACCATCAGGACCATCACCAGGGACAGAGAGCTTAATCCTGTCACAACCCACGCACCTTATTTGCTTGGAAGAGAAGAGCATCTCAGCTGAAGGATTACCATGTGTTCATAACACGTAGCTAGAAAAGAAGGTAATCTTAAATATCTATTTTGTACTTAAATTTTATTACAATAATGTAATATATGTATAGATTAGATCTAAATACCTGAGTACGCTAGTAAAAAATCTTTTTCTCCTTCAATGGTACGAAGGCGCTATGCGTATCCACACCGAGATCAACGCTGTCAACTCTTTGACCAATGAATGTCTGATCTAAATTGAGAAACCTCTTGCAACTCTTTGCACGCCATAAAATTCTTCTCCAAGAATCAGGCTCACATAAGTTTACGTGTGTAGAGAGGTAAAGGAATAAAACCCTTGTTATTCTCTCACCTTTCTTCTACTCTTGGCATGTATATATATATTATGAGATTTGTTATTAATTTTAAATTTGAATCTCAATTCAAATTTAAATCATATTTTGAAATTCTAAATCTGAATCCATCAAATTTATAAATCATATCATAACTCAATTTGAAACAGAATCACTTAGGATCTCATCCAAATTAAAAAATAGAATAACTTATTATTCTCAAATCTCATTTAATATTCTCAATTATCATATTATTATTATATTCTTGGTACTAGCAAAGAATATAATAATATTCTATTTGAATTAATATAATTATTTATTTGATCAAATCAAAATAATAATTAAATAATTCTATAGCAAATATTAGAACACTTGTTAGTGTGTGACCCCATAGGTTCAATACTAAGCGGGTAGTAAATTAGTCCTACTAAATTTACTAATCAAGGTTGGCGTCTAGCAACACTACCCGATAGTATGAAGTAATATATTTTTACTAAGAATCTCAGAAGAACAAAGTATAATTCCTTCCATCTTTCGAACTCTTGGTTAACCCTTAGAGTATGATTTTAATTGTCAAACTCTAACTTGTTACCATTATTATAATGAACTGTGAGTGACATAAGAAACTCATTTATTCATTCATTCAATCCACTTGGCCAAGAGTACGCTAAGAGTACGCTCGTTATGGAATAATATCCTAATAAAATAAATTACATTAATTTTTTTTAATCATCTTTAATATTTTTCTGATTTTGTTCCCTAATTATGATATTCTAATAGAAAGGAGGCTTCGGGTTCGGGTTCCCGTCATCGACACCGGAACCGTGGAAACCCTAATCGAAAGTGCGGAGTTAGTTTTTTTGTCTTTCTTTTTTTGTTTTCGTATCAGTTGTACAAAAATTTTAATTTTTCTCTTTCGTCGGGTTATTTTTTTTTTTCTTGGATTTGGGTTTTGGATTCTTTTTTCAGTGTCACGTGTTGTTTCCTAGGCGTCGGTTCAAGCCACTATTGCCAACAAGTTCGCCTATTCCGCCGATAAATTGAAAAGATCGACTCATGTTGAGGTTTAATTCAATTTTTGCACGCACCGAAGATCATTTAAAGAATGAACAATGAAGGATGAACACGTGAAGGATGAAGAAAAATCGAAAGATCATCTCAAGAAAGAGAAATCTTTTCCGGTGAAGAATAGAAAGAAGAATAGAAAGTGTTTCTACGGTACAAAGAGTTTAGGAAAGAAACGAAAAATTATTTTTGTTATTCATATTTTTCATCAATGATTACAAGATTCTTACCAATATATAGACCAAGAGTACACTAAGAGTACGATCGTTATGAAATAATATCACCTGGCCTGGCGTCACATACTCTCTATCTCCTCTACGCATTTCAGCCTCCATGCCAGTTCCAACAGCTGATGCCTTCATCAATTGCAGCCTCCTCAATGATTAAAACAATACTGCATTTGACTGTTCTTCCATTTCATCAATCAATGCCTCAACTTCACCAACTTATAATTGCTAAGGATCTTATTCATATCCATATTACCATGATCATCAATATCATCACTTAGCTATTCACCTTACTCATCTTGTTTGCACCAGCTTCAAACTCAAGAACATCATCCCAATTGTGATGAAAATCACTATTCTTGTAGGCACTATCATCATCGCCACCACCAAGGCACTACCACCACACCATCACCAGGGACAGAGAGCTCAACCCTGTCACAATCCACCCTTGTTTGCTTGCAAGAGAAGAGCATCTCAGCAATACGGTCCCTTCTCAACTTGAATTTCTTGGGGCAACCAGGAGTCGCCACCATGATCGCATGGTCAATTATCTCAAATATGTCAAGACCTGAAGTAACTCTTCTAATAATCCAATGACTTTATGATACTCATTTTCAATTAAACTCTCTGACAGACTTTAATCCAGATCCCAGCAATATGAACCACTAAAAAATGGAATCACCCACCAATCAAAATTTATTTTTTTCTCATGGAATAGGTAGATAGCATCATATCAACAGTAATATACAGTTCTTTTCAATGCTTCCTGATTTGTCTGAACACTGGATAGGCCGAGCTTAAGCACTTCCGGGTGAGTCGTCAACTGAGAGGAAGAGCTTCACGCTGGCCAATGGTCGAACACCGCGGCGGGAATACCTGCAAAAGATACTCCGACGCTCAAGTTAGTAATAGTCTCAGAAAAGAGAGAGAGTAATTAAGTGAGAGTGAATAAGTAAATATGAAAACTGATAGTGGAACCTGAGACCTAGCTGAGTATATCAGCTAGGTTTTATAGGAGTCCGTTTTCACCCGTTGGTGGGTGAGTCCTAGTTTATAGATTGGTTAGGATATTCTGTTATGGTGCTATAAATCTGCTGAGCACGTTTCTTATTTTCAATTAGGTGATGCTGCCTCGGTCCTGATCACGTGCCGAGATTTTCGGACGGCTGATACGGGACCGAGCTTTATGATGCACGTGTCTTTTTATTCGAATGGGTGAGGCCGAGCTTATCTGCTTTTGTTCCGAGCTTGTTTAATGCGACGTCAGCCTCGGATATTTGTGTGCCGAGCATTTCGGGGGACCGAGGATACAGGTAACGTATCATAGCCCCCAAGCTTGCCTTGGTTTGGACAAGACTAAGGCGAGCTTTGTATACTTCGGATGGCGAAAATCCTCGGTTGCTTTGTTTATTATGTGTGCTCCTTACAGCCCCCGAGCTTGTCTTAGTTTTGGCGCATTGGTGTTTTGAAATGGTTTGTGGCATTTATTGCCTGCGTTGTTCTTCGTGCGGTAATGAATGATTGATTTGATTGCATTGTAAGTTTCGAGGACCCCCTGACCGTTTGATCTGCTGAGCGTTGATCGTGGGCTTTCTAAGGGTGTAGATCAGAGGGAAACATTTCATATGTAACTGCCTTTCCACTATGTAATAAACGTGCTCCCCTTCCCTAATATTTTTCCTTTTTGTGCTGGGTGCTTCTGCGTTTTCGGAGAAAATGAGTAAGAAAGGTGAGTGTTGATTCATTTTCTTGCTGCTTCTCTCTTCTTCTCTTACTTTTGATTTTCTGCTCCCTGTTCTTATGGAAGGTAAAATGTCTAATGAGGGTGAGGGGGGTTTATATGGTTGGGTTGATTCTAGGGTTAAGGAGTATGTGTCTCAGTTCAGTGATAAAGAGTCTGTTGATATGCTGGGTTCGAATGTTTGGGTTAGGAGTGGTAGTGATATAAGGATAGAGATACTTCTCTGTGGTGTTGATGACCGGGTTTTTCATTCTCGTGATGATTGGGCTTACTTTTATATGTATAGCTGCCTTTTTACTGAATTGGGAGTTAGGGTCCCTTTTACTGATTTTGAATGTGGTGTGCTTTATTGGTTGAATTGTGCTCCGAGTCAACTTCACCCAAACTCCTGGGGGTTCGTTAGGGCTTTTGAGGTGTTGATGGAATTCCTTGAGCAGCCGCCCTCTCTTCGGTTGTTTTTCTCCTTGTTTCAAGCTAAAGGGGTTAACCGAGGTCTCTGGGTTAATCTAAGTAGTTACCCTCGTCGCGCTATTTTTGGCCTCTACAAGTCTTTTTTTAAGGACTTTAAAACCATGTATGTTAAAGTGAGGAGTGTACCCGAGGAGTTTCCTTTTTATTTAAATGAGTTTCTTGTTGAGAAGTTTCCTTTGTCTTGGTGTTCCGAGCCTGTGCAAGCTTTAGACGTGGATGATAGGTCGGTTGATGATCAACTTGTGATGGAGTTTCTGTTTGAGAAGTTGGGCCCAAAGGGGTTGCTATCTGTGTCCGAATTGTTAAAATGGGATTCTGATAGAGAGGCAGTTCTGAGATATCTAGGTAAATTAGTTATTTTTTGCTTAGTTTGTTGTTTTGTCCTTGTCTGTTCTTACCTTGTTGGCTTTTTGGTGCAGGTGAGAAGGTGCCTACGATTACTACTGCTGGTTTGAAGTCATTCTTCAATCAGCGGAAGAAGGCTGAGAAGGAGAGCTCGGCTACCAATGCTGATAAAGGCCTTGTGATTCAGCCCGAGGCTGCTCTTAAGTCTAAACGAAAGAGGGGTTTTGCGAAAGAAAAAATTGCTGAGGCTTTCCTGAAGGAAGGGGAGTCTTCTGTGGAGCTTCAGCGAGTGGAGTCTGCTTATGAGTCTCAAAAAAGACTGCATGGCTATTCGGAAGATGTTCATTGTCGTTCATTATGGGGAAAATTGTATCCTTTTTCTGTCATGGCTGATGAGCTTTGTTGCTTCCCGGATGCTATGAAGATGGTCGAGGATGTCGGCCATGTAGGAGTGAGCCGTTTTATGCAGGTGAGGGTTTTATTTTGTCTTGATGTGCGTTTGTTATATTGTGTTTGATGTTCTTCGTTTTTGTTCTAGGTGATTGGTGCACGTATGGTAGCTGTTGGTCGTGCTCAAGAGCTAGTTTTTGAGAGAGAACACAAGTCTGCTCTGGATGTTGCTGAGTTGTCTTCAGCTTTAGAGAAAAAGGAGAAAGCTATTACAGAATTGTCTTCCTCGTTAAAGTTGAAGGAGTCCGAGCTTGCTGAGGAAAAACGTCTTCACCTGTCTTGTGCGGAGGAGATGAAGACTGTTCAGGCTGACAATGATCGCTTGGGGTCAAGGGTGAAGGAGTTGCAGACTGAGGTTTATGAGTCATATGCACAAGGCTTTGAGTGCGCTGTTTCTCAAGTGCGGGTGTTGTTTCTTGGATCAGATGCGGACATGCTTGATGCAACTAAAGTGGTTGTGAATGGGCAGCTTGTGGATGATGGTGCTGCTGCTTCAGATGATAGCGGGGAGTCTAGTATTGGCGATAAGGCAGACTAGGCCTTTAGTATTTGATTATTTTGTACATTTGTAGCCTCTTTTGAACTTTGTGGCTGTCTATCTTGAACTTTGTTTTTTGAATATTTGGCGGTAATGTTTTGGGTACCAAGTGTATAACTTGGTTGTGATACTTTTGTTTTCCGAGCATATAGCTCGGCTTGATGATGACTTATCTTATAAAATTTGATTTTTTGGATAAACGTATGATTGTGTGTTGGAAGTAATCGTATATATGTATCGAAGATGGCCAAAGCCATTCTCTGTTTAAGTGAACTTGTTGGAAATGAGAGTATATGTTCTAATGTAGAACTTGTATTTTTGAATGGAAGCGCGTTAGGATTTGTTTAAGTGACTTCATGATATTGCTTGTTTGTACTTCCTCCGAGCAGTATGCTCGGCATGCGCATGTTGTTTTCCGAGTATGAAGCTCGGATCAGTTTAATTAGATAAACTTTGACTTATTCTTATGCTGGTAGTTTTCCGAGGAATATGCTCGGCTCGCGATGTTTAGGGTTCTGAGGATTATGCTCGGATAGTTTGAAGTGTTTTCTAACTGAAATGTATGCTAACTGTCAAAATGAGAACATTAAGTTGTATGGGTACAATGATTTGTTGCGTCCGGCCTCGTTAAAACCCTTTCCGAGTAAAACCCTTGTGTTTTGGGAAAAAACCGTCGGAGGAAAAAAGAGTACCATCATTCGCTTATTACACAGGCTATGTCACGATTGATATTCCCTTAGAGAGGAGACGTTCCATGTTCCCGGGAGTTGCTCTCCTCTAAGGGTTTCTAATTTGTAAGCCCCCTTTTCCGAGGTTTTGGAGAACTCGGAAGGGACCTTCCCAATTTGCCGCTAATTTGCCATGTGCTGGTGGTTTCCGTGCATCTTCTGTTCGTCTGAGTACAAGGTCTCCATTGTTGAAAGACCTGTGGACTACTCTTTTGTGGTGTCTTTGCTCTAGATATCGTTTTCTGGCTCGCTGCTTTATGGCGGAGATGTCTTTGTCTTCTTCTACGAGGTCCAGTTCAGCTGACCGAGCTTGTTGATTGTTTGGTTGATTATAGAGCTCGGTCCTTAACGTTGGGACGCTGACCTCTACTGGAATGAGCGCTTCTGCGCCATATACCAATTTGAAGGGAGTTTCCCCTGTGGCAGTTTGGATGCTGGTGTTGTAACTCCATAGAATTTCTGGAATGAGGTCGGCCCACTCCCCTTTAGCTTCGCTGAGTTTTTTCTTTAATCCCTGCAAGATAATTCTGTTAGCTGATTCAACTTGTCCGTTAGTTTGCGGGTGCTCTACTGAGCTGAAGTGATGTTTGATGTTAAAATTTGTCAGAAAAGTGGTGAGCTTATGATCTGTAAATTGTCTCCCGTTATCCGAGATTATCTCTCGTGGGATACCGTATCTGCATATGATATTTTTCCATATAAAGGATCGCACTTTTTCTGTGCTCTTCTTCTGAAGAGCGGCAAGTTCGGCTCACCTTTTGGAGTGGTGCCTGTATTGATGTAATCGAAAAAAGGTGTTCGCCAATCTGGGACCTGTGTAATACTTAAAATTGTTTCTTGCTCAAAACTTGGTTTGTCAAGTGTTAGCTGGGACAGTGCCGATGTGTTTTCGGCTTACCGTGTTGTGGCTAACTTAGATAACATATCGGCCCTGGTGTTTTGTTCTCGGTTTACATGGATAATATCAAATTCTTTAAATTTTGAAATTAGATCCTTTGTTATGAGCCAATATTTCTCTAACAAAGGATCTTTTACCTGAAATTCGCCCTTTATTTGATGTACCACTAAGGAAGAGTCGCAGTAGGCTGTTATTCGAGGTATTTGTAGTTGTAGGGCGAGCTTTAGTCCAGCAAGTAGGGCCTCATACTCTGCCTGATTGTTGCTTGCGTTGAAGCGGAACTGTAGTGACTGCTCGGCCACCACTTTGTCTCCTTCTTTTAGTAGTATCCCTGCCCCACTGCCTTCTTTGTTTGACGCTCCATCTACATGTATGCTCCAACTGACCTCTGTATTATGTGTATCATTAGTCATCTCCGATATAAAGTCGGCTAGCACCTGTGACTTCAGTGTTTTCCTTGAGTCGTACTGGATGTCGAACTCGGAGAGCTTGACCGACCACTTTATCAACCTGCCGGCGAGCTCGGGTCTGGTCAATATCTGCCTTAGCGGTTGGTCCGTTCGTACTATGATTGTGTGGCTCTGAAAATAGTGCCGCAGTCTTCTTGCTGTGGTGACTAGTGCTAGCGCCAGTTGTTCTATCTTCGGGTACCTTGTTTCTGTTGGTTGTAGCACCCTACTGATGAAGTATACTGGGCTTTGCTTTCTTCCTGTTTCTGTTACTAAAACCGAGCTTATAGCATGGTTAGATACTGATAGGTATAAATACAGTGGGTTACCTGTCTCTGGTCTTTGGAGGATTGGTGGTGATGTTAAGTGTTGTTTAAGTTCGGTAAAAGCGTTTTCGCATTCGTCTGTCCAGTTGAACTTCCTGCCTTTAGAGAATGTCTGGAAAAAGTGATAAAATCGGTTTGCCACTGCAGGTAGGAAACGTGACAGGGCAGCTATTCGTCCTGCAAGTTGCTGGACTTCCTTTACCGTTTTTGGGCTTGTCATGTTCAGCACGGCCCTGCACTTTTCTGGGTTGGCCTCGATGCCTCGAGATGTTAACATGAATCCCAGGAACTTCCCTCCTTGTACTCCGAACGCACATTTGTCTGGATTGAGTCTCATGTTATATGCTCGGAGTTGTCTGAAGATTTCTACTAGGTCGTCACAGTGTGACCCCTGCATAGGTGTTTTTGCTACCATGTCATCTACGTAGACCTCCATATTGCGGCCTATCTGTTGTTGGAATACCTTGTCCATTAGCCTTTGATATGTTGCCCCTGCATTCTTTAGGCCAAAGGGCATTACCTTGTAACAAAAATTCCCATGTTCTGTTATAAAAGCTGTTTTGCTTTGGTCTTCTGGATGCATTAGAATCTGGTTATAGCCAGAGTATGCATCCATAAAACTCAAAGCTTTGAAACCAGAGGCGTTATCAACTAATTTATCAATGCAAGGCAGTGGATATGCATCTTTAGGGCAAGCTTTATTTAAGTTTGTAAAGTCGACGCACATGCGCCATTTACCTGAGCTCTTCCTTACCATTACCACGTTGGACAACCATGTGGTGAAGCGAATCTCTCTGATGAAACCTGCATTGAGGAGCTTCTGGGTTTCTTCGAGTGCTGCTTGTTTTTTCTCTTCTCCGAGGTTCCTTTTCTTCTGTGCAACTGGTCGGATTGTTTTGTCAATTGCTAGCTTATGGCAGATGACTTCTGGGTTGATTCCGGGCATGTCATCTGGTGTCCATGCAAAAAGGTCGGCGTTCTGACGCAGTATGTGGATGAGTCTTGCTCGGTCTGTCCCTTCTAATGCCTCTCCGACATATGTGCATGGTTTGTCGTCTGCTGTTAGTGTTATTTGTTGAAGATCGTCCATTGGCCGAGGTCTTTCGCCGAGGTCTTCCCTTGGGTCTAGATCGGCTAGTGTTGCTGAGTTGGCCGTCATGTGGATTGCTTGAACCTGGGGCCGAGCTTCCTGTTCTGTTTGGACTGGTTTTAGGCCAGCGTTGTAACACTGCCGAGCTTCTTGATGGTCGGCGTACACCGTAGCGATCTTGTTTTCCTGCACTGGAAACTTGACACACAGGTGTAATGTGGACACCACTGCCCTGAATATGTTCAGTGCGGGTCTCCCAAGTATAATATTATAAGGGCTGTAACAGTTTACTATTAGATATTGAATATCAATTGATTTTGACGTAGGGATCTCTCCCATTGTGGTCTTTAGCCATATATGCCCCATGATGGGGACTCTCTCTCCGGAGAACCCAATTAGCTCTCCAGAGGAGGGTTGTATCAATTTCTCTGATAATTTCATTTTTGTAAAAGTAGAGTAAAATAAAATGTCAGCACTACTACCTGGATCTAACAATGTTTTTCTTACCAACAGCTCTCCGACCTGGATGGAAATTACCACGGGATCGTCGAGGTTAGGGCTTGCCAATTTGAAGTCTGTTTGGTTGAAGGATATTGTGACGTCTGGTTCTTTGTCCTTCTTTGGTTGTATGGTTCCTTCGATTGCCAGCATTGTTCTATAGCTCCGCTTCCTGGCCGAGCTTGTTTCTCCTCCGCCTGCGAATCCTCCTGATATGTGGTTGATGACTCCTCTTGGTGGATCAGGAGTCGTCCTCTCTTTTTTGTCGTCAGCCGTTGCTTGCTTATGCTCTGCCCTGTCCGAGTTTCCTCCTCTGCCCTTCCGGGTCTCAATGTATTTGTCCAGGAGACCTTGGCGTGCTAGTCTTTCCAGGAGGTCCTTCGCAACGATGCAGTCATCTGTGGTATGACCGAACTTTCGGTGGAAGGCACAATGTTTTGTCTTGTCCACAAATCGTTGATCCTGGTAGTTCCCTGCTCGGGCTGGTGGTTTTATGATTCTGGCGTTGAGGATCTCTCTGATGATGTTCTCTCTTCTGGTGTTAAATCTGGTGTATGTGTTGTACTTTGACGCGGGCTCAGGAGGTTTTTTTGTGTCCCTGTTGCCTGGCGATCTGAAAGTCCTTTCCTCATCTCTCAGGAAAAGCTCGACAAAGCACGGACTCGTTGTTAGCGCCGTTAAAAAAATCATGGATTGAAACTTTTTGACATGAGCTCGGGGGTCACCGAACCCCTTGTATGGTTCCAGTGCTGTAGGTAATACAAAGTTTTTCGGCATCTGGAACTTAGTGATCTTGTCAGAAAAGGGGTTCTCGAGGGTGATCTTTTCCTTTGGTGGAGTGATGTTTATGGGATCCGTATTGCCCTGCGCCGAGCTTTTAGAGCTTTCTCCTTCTTGCTTTCCATTGTTCTGTGTGGACAGTTCAGCTATCTTCCGCACCTCCGCCTGGAGTTCGGCGATTTGAGCTAAGAGCTCTGCCTATGTGGGTTGGGGGTTCCCATTGTCAGCCATGTTCGAGGATAGGGAATCTTGCAAAATAAGGTAAGATACTAAATAAAATGAATGGTGAGGTCAGAGATATTCCGGCCCCACGGTGGGCGCCAAGTGTTTCGTCCTAGCACTGGGTGGCCGAGCTTTAGCGACTCCGAGCAAACAACTGTCGGAGAGGAAGAGCTATACGTCGGCCTGGATTGAACACCGCGGCGGGAATACCTGCAAAAGATACTCCGACGCTCAAGTTAGTAATAGTCTCAGAAAAGAGAGAGAGTAATTAAGTGAGAGTGAATAAGTAAATATGAAAACTGATAGTGGAACCTGAGACCTAGCTGAGTATATCAGCTAGGTTTTATAGGAGTCCGTTTTCACCCGTTGGTGGGTGAGTCCTAGTTTATAGATTGGTTAGGATATTCTGTTATGGTGCTATAAATCTGCTGAGCACGTTTCTTATTTTCAATTAGGTGATGCTGCTTCGGTCCTGATCACGTGCCGAGATTTTCGGACGGCTGATACGGGACCGAGCTTTATGATGCACGTGTCTTTTTATTCGAATGGGTGAGGCCGAGCTTATCTGCTTTTGTTCCGAGCTTGTTTAATGCGACGTCAGCCTCGGATATTTGTGTGCCGAGCATTTCGGGCGACCGAGGATACAAGTAACGTATCACTTCCCAAAAACCACAAGAAAATTTTCTATTGTTCTTGTTGTTGCTGTTCTTGATCCTTGAGAATTTTTCGGTGAGCGAGGATTTTGTTCAACAACAATGAACGGTAAGTTTGTAAATTTATTAACTTAATGGCGGTGTGCCTTTGATCTGACAAGATTCGATCGGATTCAATTTAATTTGTTGCACGAATATAAATAAATACAATATTTTTTGGGAAAGAAATTCGGCAATAACAAACAAGATAATAAAAAATCAAAAACCAACCCACACTGTTACATGCGCATACAACACACACATTGTTAGCCGGTAAAAGTTACATGTGCATACAACACACACATTGTTAGCCGATAAAAGTTGGAGGTCCAGGAATGGTCTTTGTTCTATCTTGGCAGCGTCCATGGAAGAGTACAGAGGAAGACCGACACAAGCAGAGCAGATCGGTGCAAGTTGCAGCGGAAGAAGAGACTACGTTCCACCAGAAGCCAACGGCGGTAACTAAAGAAGAGGATGAAGAGGAGTTGGACGGCGCAACAACGGCGATCTCTGTGACATTGGGCGGAGGGTGTTCAGCGAAGCAGCAGCTACCTAATCACGACAGAGAGAAACTGCGCGCAAGGACCGGCGGCGTTGTGGTAGAGGAACGTGCAGGGACTGGCGGCGACGTGGAACACCTTGCAGGGGCTGCGGCATAGTGGAGCTTCAAGTAGAAGACAAAGAAGCTGTTGAACATGGGACGAAGGAAATCCTATTCCTTGCTGGGTTTGGGTTTGGTTTGATGCGGGTAGGATCCAAGTTCGGGTAGGACTGTCAAGCTAACGTGTCACCTTAGTAAAATTTAACGTGGTTAATGACAGAATAGATAAAAGGACTAACGTGATTAATTTTAAATTTTTTTGAGGACAATTTTGATTAATTTAATCTTTCGAAAATTAATTTAGAGATCAAGTAATTTTTTAGAGACTAATTTGACTATTTACTCAATGTATAACATTACACTTTATCTCGTTGCAATTAAAATAATATAATTTTTCTCCAAAACTAAGGAGTTCATTTTCCTTCCTCTACTCACTTTATTTGTTTTGGTCTTTTAGTCAATATGCCAAAATTTTAAAAGTTTATTACTAAAATATTTCATATGATACTTTTTCATTATAATTGAAATAATTTTTTTTTCTAAAATTAAGGCGCTTTTTTGTTATCCCTTAGCACTTTCTCTATCTCTCTTCTTTCTTTATTCACCGTATTTTTCTGATATATTATTATTAATCCATTTTATTAATTATATATTACTAATTTCACAACCAAAACATATATGATATTAATTTAATTGTAATTGAATTAAAATTTTTTTCTTTAAAAATCAAAGTGG
>NC_029792.2:7507364-7509605 GCF_000816755.2 Arachis ipaensis
AATCAAAATCAATATGTCATAATTTCTAAAACTTATTACTAAAATGTCATTTTTTAAAACTATTTATTCATATGTCGTCGTTTTTCCACTATGATACCTATTATTATTATTATTTTTTTGGTTGTCTTAACTGAAAAGCGCTTATCCAAGAAGCACTTCTAAAAAAAACACTAATTCACAAATTATTTGCCATGCAAGAGGTGTTAAATAAAAACAAAAATCTCATATTTTTTTTGTCATTTGATAAAATTTTTAACATTTTTTACAAAAATTTTAGATATTTTTTATTTTTAAAGTCATAATAAAAATTAAAATTTGAGATACAATTTATTTTAAAATATACAATTTCATAATATTATTGTAGACAAAAATACTAATCACAACTAATTTAGAGAATTGAACATCAAGTATTCTTCTTTAGTATCACTCTTTATATTATGTAGGAGAAGATAATTATTCGAACTACCTAATATTATGTTAAACATACATCAATATAAAACTTTTTAAGTATAAATTCAACATATAGTTTACTTTCCTATTTCAAATCATAATTGTTCCATTATTTTATATATCTTTTTTCAGAATTATAATAAAAAGTAATTATCTATTTCTCTATATTATCCTCTCATTCGATGATCTATTTAAATCAATGCATGCCAGTCCTCATTAAATTAAACTAATATAATTTAATGCTTGATTGTTTGTTTTTTAGAAAGATTAAAGTTATTACATCATTGTTCTTAAATTAAGCCAACTCAAAACGGTTGCTAATATAATATTTTAACTGCAAAGAATTTAGCGAGTATGCACCCACGCCAAACATGTAACGAATGTAAGCATGATATTCATGAATTGGATCGAATCTGTAAATCTGTGGTAAATATTCGCATCGAATTTAAAAATTGCAGATACAATTCGATCTGTAAATTAATTGGATCGAATCGTACTTGTTTGTATGTTTTAGTGAGTAATTATTATTTATATATTATATTATTTTATTTTTTAAGTATATACCTATTTTGGTCGACACTTTAGTCCCCAACTAAAATTAATTACTCGATTGGTCCCTAACAATTAACTCCGTCAGTCACTTAAGTCCTTTATTCCGTTAATTCTAACGGAGGACAAAATAGTCCCTGACAACTCTAACAGGGGACAAAATGGTCCCTGATCTCCTTTGTTTGGAAACAACACTGTTCTCTCCCAATTTTCTTCATATCTCGCATAACACTAACAGTTTAACACTGTAACTTCAAACTACACAATGCACACTCTATAAATTTAATGTTCACAAGAAAAAAATCATCAACTTATTCTCAACCAATTCATACTCAGGAAACTAATGTCTATGTCTCTCAACTAGTTGTCGTCTTCGATGGATCCCATGAATCTAGACGGCAAGTCTGATTTGTTAAATCTCGTCGTCGTTGTTGCCATCTCCCTCCTCCTCTGCCCTAACATCTCCATGACCACATTGTCCACCATTCCGATCACTTCCTTCAGCTTCTTCTCCGAACCAATGTTCAGTAATCGCTTCAGTTTCCATATGAGCGGCAACGGCGACATTGTTCGTTGTAATAGCTTGGATGCGAGGTTGAAATTGTCTGCCAACTTAGACTCCGGAAAAGAAGGAATGAAGCACTCGGTGTCTATTTGAAATGAGAATTTGCATATGATGTCAAAGGAGAATCTTCTCATGATGTCCTAACGTCCAACAATCTATATTGGTTGCCGAAGAGTGGAGAAAGGCGTGCCCTTAGAGTAGTTGTGGAAATTAGTCTTGAGGATGTCGTGGACGTTGTCGGGGTTGGAGGTGATGTTATCAAAGACGTGCAAGTGGATGCTTTTGGTGGGTGAAGTGCAGAGGAGGTGGATGTATCAGTCACAAAGATTTAGGAAGTGTGTGGTCCATGACATCTTGAGGTAGGTGCGACACGTGTGACAATTACACCATGGCTTAATCTTGGAGCTAATGAGGAGGAAGGAAAAGATGGAAAAGAAGACTGTGAAAGTGAAGAAGAAGAGTATGAATGTTAGGGTTATGCGAGATATGATAAAAATTGGGGAAGAATAGTGTCGTTTTCGAATAAAGGGGTCACTGATAATTTTGTCCCTTGTTAGAGTTGGCAGGGATTATTTTGTCTCATGTTAGAGTTTTCATGGACTATTTTGTCTTCCGTTAGAGTTGACGGAGCCAAGGACCTAAATAACTGACGGAATTAATTGTTAGGGACCAATCGA
>NC_029792.2:7510054-7515357 GCF_000816755.2 Arachis ipaensis
CTTGTAGGATTGTGTTGCTTGAAATGGCTGATAAGCAAGCAGTTACAAACAATACAAGTGGATCTGAAGTAGGGAGCATCCCTACTCCACCAAATGTTGCTGCATCGACACCTTCTGAGTCAGCAAAGGGAGGGGAATCAGTGACTAATCCAGCCTCAAGTGATGCTCCTACTGCCGGGACAGAGACACAAACACGCCAGCTAGGTAAAAGAAAGACTAACAGGCCCTTTCTATTGTTTGGAATCACTTTAAAAAAATACGGAGAAAACTAAAGCTCAATATAAACATTGCTTGAAATGGTTACAATGTCATAGTCGTATTATTTTATTTATAGTTGTATGTTTTAGTTAGTAGTTATTTTTCATATATTGTATCATTTTATTTGTTATTTAAGAAAAGTTTGATTAAAATTATTTTAAGAATAAATAAGTTTAAAAGTGTGAAAGAAATATTTTATTGAATTTTTTATATAGAAATATGATTAAAAAAAAAGATTCAATTATGTGGATATATCCAATATCCAATCCGAATATTTGCGGATCGGATCGGATCCGACACTAAAAAACGCGGATATCATATCCGATCCGATCCGATTCGCGTAGACCCCTAAACGTAAGACTATCAATGTTGGTAATTAAACACTAGTAGTAAATACTAATTGCAATTTCTTTACTACTTTTCTTAGATTCCTAACTGATAAAAGTTTAATATTCTGGCACCTTGGGTTGGTTACATACTTGGATTAGGTGCCTGCAACACTAGAGGGATAGGATAGGAACCTCTCTCACATTTGCTCCACAAACCACAGAAATGATTAATATTTTATTTCCACTTGAATTGTGCTGCCATATTTTGATTGGCTATTAGACCCGAGAAAGATTCCTAGTGAAAATCAATACCCAATTGATGTGGGTGCAAGTAAACTAAACACAAAATTCTAATATAGTGGAACAGAGAAAAATTCATTTTTAAAATTATGTATCTAGGAAAAAAGCCAAACATAAATTGTTGTTAATTTAACAAGTCATCAACAACTATCACCTGTTAATTCTCCTTCAGACTTGAAGCAAATAATTATAAGATAGTTACCAACTCCAGCTATTGCATGATTGAACCAAAATTATACATCATTCTAAAGCGACTCCTCCAAATTCCTCTATGGTTCCCTATATATATAGACTTGTATATACTTAAAGCCATGTATCAATAAAATCTCTCTAATCAAGTTTCATCAAACCTTAATACATCCTGTGACTCTTCCTCTGACATTATCAAATATGGGTGTACTTGAAATCATAGTCAGAGTAACTTTGGTGACTGTACTTATCAAATTGGTCATGGCTACAGATCACATTGTTGGAGGACCAAATGGAGGGTGGGATACAAGCTCAGACCTTCAATCATGGGCATTATCTCAGAAGTTTTCAGTTGGAGACAAACTCAGTAAGTCTCTTGCAATGCATTCATCAACAAACTACAACTTTTAATATAAATTCTACTTAACAACTGTCTTTCATATATTATTGTTGTGCAGTTTTTCAGTATCCACCAAATCATAATGTGATTGAAGTTACTAAAGCAGATTATGACTCTTGCCAATTAACAAAACCAATTCAGACCTACAATGATGGCAAGACAACCATTCCTCTTACTTCACCAGGAAAAAAGTACTACATTTGTGGAACAATAGGACATTGCAGCACAGGAATGAAGGTTGAAATAGACACTACTCTAGCCACTGCTGCAACTTCCTCTGCTTCATCATCACCAGTAGAATCTCCTTCACCACAAGAAATTCCCATCATTCCCTCTCCAGGTCCAGAGGGAGTAACACTAACCCCTTCACCATCAGCTGAATCACCGAGTTATGGTGTTCCATTGGCATCATCTCCATTGTTGGATACACCTCTTGAAACTCCTACACTCTCACCAATGGTTCCTTCCACTGAATTTACTGGTTCTGCTGCCTCACCTCTCGAAAACCATTCGGTAGACCAGCCAGATTCATCATCAGCCAGCAAAGTCATGCAAGCGGCAGTGCTAAGCTATTTAACAATGATTGTGGCCTTTTAAGGATGAGAAATTTTCACTCTCCACCATTGTTTTCTGTTATTTGTGCTTATTATTCTATGTTAAACTATTGTGTTTGGTGTTTTTTCTTTGTTGTATTGGTGATTTGCTGTGGTTGAAATTTCATAAAGACTAATCCATAATCCATAATGCATCCATCAGTAATACACAACAGAAAACCATTTAATTATGATAGCATCACAAATTCAAAAGTAATACAATACAAGTTCACCTTATTGAAATGCTTCACAACACACTTTTAGGCTTACATTATTGGTAAGCACACACACACACAGTTCACAATCCACACAACTTAGACATTGATATATGTTTTAACAAACACAAAACAATGAAGTGGATGCTCTAACCACTCTATTATGCCACTGGTGGACGAAGGAGATGATCCTTTGATGTATCAACTGCAGCTGGGGGCATAAACTGCCACATGGCTATGCCAGGGTAACCTATGAAGGGTATCAGCTTTTGGCTAGCACCTTGTGCTTTCGTGGCGGCCGGAGCATGATGGAGGAAGCTTGGCTGAACATTTGTCATCTTGAATTGCTGCTCCAACTTCTCTCTCTCTACCTTGAGCCTATTTTTCTCATCCCGAAGCTCATTCTTCTCAGCCTGCAATGATTCTATTAAGTTCTTACTACTAAGTCAAAAGCTATAACGGTTCAGTCATATCTAACCCTTTTTCTGGTTTTTCATCAAGAAATTCTTAGAGGTTCTTCAAACAAGTCATACTCTAAGAGCACTTAAAAAATAACAACTATAGTCTAATCTTATGAAGAAGAGCATGTTACTTGAAAGTAACCATTACAAACAGAAAATCACCCACCTTGAGCTCTTTAATTTTTTCAAGCATTTCATCATTCATTTCCTTCAGCTTCTCTGCTTCATCTCTTAATTGGTTTACGACTCGGACGGCATCACTTAATATGGCAACCTTGTCGGTTTTGGGCTGCATGCTACCAGGCTCCAAGATGGAACTCAGTTCCAGAAACCTTAAAACCATGCCAAATTTTGAGGACATGAGATTCAGAGAAGACTATACTCAATCACACAAATTTAAAATAATAGCATGCCTCTCATTCAGTTTGTCCCTTCGCAATTTCTCTCGACATGCCTTGGTTCCAGATGCACATGATTCAGTCCTCAACCTGAAGTAACAGTTGCAAAATTATAGAGGTGAACACAAGTGAATCATAAGAGAGCAATTAATACTTAGTTCCGGATCTTCATTGATACAATGTTAGATTTTTCCATTAGCTATTACGATCAATATTAAACATGATATCTAGGCTCAATGCAGAATCAAGTATGTAGGAGCAAGCATGGCATTTCCATGACATAGCTAACATAGTCTTCTTTGCTTGATTCCTTAGAAAATTTCAAATCCTTCCTCATCCTAATAATGATAGATTTTTTCAAAATTCAGTTTATATGATCCAATATGTCCTATACTATTCATAAACCACATTGCCTAATATGCAAGTCATTACAGTTTCCCCTCACAACTGATAAAAACAAATCAGAGACCAGGGCCAAGCTGCATATTATACAAAATTTCTAAATATTTGATGTTATCATTACATGATGAAAATGCCAAATTATGAATAATAGTGGCTAAACTGTTTAGAAGGAAGGATTTTAGAAGAAAAGAGACATTACCGCTTTGAAGGGCCACCTTCCAGCACAATTGAATCCACTGAGTATTCCATTTCCAAGCTGCAATCATGAAGCAGTTATGTGATGATCCGGTAAAAAATCCATAGAATTCCCTGCTTTTAAACTTGGGTTGAAACTTGAAACAAAAGAGAAAGTTGAAGAACAAAACAAAACCCAAAAACACCCACCTGATATTGGAAGAAGGAGGCTTGAAATTGGTGTGTGGCTGAGGTTGAGGCAGCCAGGTGAAAGCAGCAGAGTCTGGAGCCATGAAGTCAGCAACAGAGATGTTATCAAAGCCATAATCGTAGAGCCAATTGGATGTGCCTCCTGAAGAATCTATGTCCATATTGAGAGGGAGTGAGAAGAAACAACAAGTGCTTGTGTGTGAACTGAAACCAAGTATGAAAGGAATATATTACTATGTATATATGTTTTTCATTTTGTTTTTGTTGCTTTGGATTTGGTTTACTTGCTTGTTCTATAGAAATAGAGAGTACTTAAAAAAAAAAGGAAAGTCATTGTGGCTGTGAGAGGCAGTGACGGAAGCAGCAGCACAAGAAAGAGTGAGTGTGTGTGTGTCATGCACAGTGATAGCCAATGCATTTGCATTACGTTGAAACAGTGTTCAGACTCCGGAGCCAACTCAACGGAATCTCTCAGCATTAAAGATTTTATAACAAGTATAGTTTCTTTTTAAGCATCAAAATTACCTTATAAGTAAAACTCTAAGGCTCAAAATCATATGGCTTAAAAGAGAGTGAACATATTCCTTCTTTGATGCCTTTCCTGGGGAATGAAATGGAATTAGAAATTACCACTTTTAAGCATAAACATAATATATAAGGAGGACCAATTATGAGGACTGGGTCATTGGGTGGGGCAGCTAGCTACTGTGGTTGTTTCTAGAAATTACGTTATTGAAATTGACATCCTAATCATAACGATTAGTATAGTAGTGATGACAAATTGAGAATAGATTAATAGTGATTAGTTCATTTATGCAGAGTAGTCCACTAAACTAATATTCTTGAGTCCTGTTATATTTGCGCATAATAAAATCCAACTAGGCTTCTTTGGATGGCTTCTTTCATGCCATAACATGACGTAGTACTTGATGTCCATCAACAACAATAACAATACATCTTATTAGAATATTGTGACGCACTTTATTATCCAACATTCCTACTCACCCATGAAATTCAAACAGTTACCGCTGCAATATTACGCAGCCTTTCAAAGGCTAAGAGCCTAAGATCACTCTTTTTCTCATCACACCTTTCCTACATTTTGCTACCTATTTCTATTTCGGGGAAAAGTCCCCCCATGGCCACACTGCCACACATAAATAATTATTTTATAGGTCTCGTCAAGAAGGAAACTAAAACAAAAAAGAGAAAAACCCAAAACAGCCTGACAATTCCCTCGAAAGATAACGAAATCTCATCGCCAAAAAAAAGTTTTTTTTTGGTACAGGGACTAATAGTCCCAAAAAAAAATATCAGAAATCGGATTAGGTCTTTTTTTTTTTTATCAGGAACCTCGTTGTCCTTTCGAGATAA
>NC_029792.2:7517318-7522506 GCF_000816755.2 Arachis ipaensis
TGGGTATTCACTCAAAAAAAAAAAAGAATTGTGGTCTGTGTTCTTTATTAGAAAAAAAAAGGAAATTAATATTTTTTTAAAAAATAATTAGAAAATATTTATTTTTTAAATTTCTTTTTTTTCTCATAATCTTTGCACATTTATTATTTTATTGGCTCAAAACCGTTGTAATGTTATCCAATTACGTTACTGGTTAATTAAGTTGTAAATAATAATTAGTTTTAGCTAACAAACTCATGAATTAATAATAAAAAATGTTAAATATATACTAAAATCAACTACTAAAATCAATTCTCGTATTTTTTTGTATAAATATATATAATTTAATTTATTTTTAATATGTATTTTATATTTTATTGTATATTCTTTTGACGACTGATTTTGATATTTACCTAACATAGTTGTATAATAATATATATAATAAATGAATGTCAATTCAACTATTATCAAGAATTGATCACCTTAATTTTTTCTTTTCATTGATATTATCAAATGTGATTTTATATCATTTAATATTTTCTCTCATATATTTGTTTTCCTAATTAAAAAGAGTATAGTTAGAGATTATACTTTTATAACACATAAGGATAAAAAATTAAGAGGATGATTTCCACTATTACTTAAGTACCGAATCGCATCTAACGAAAATGCAACTAAAGGGAAAAAGGCCAATGGGTTACTAATCTTGATGGACCAATGAATGATAATTAATTAGGGCTACTATCTATTGGGTTACAGTTCAAATTATCGCCCAAACTAATGAGTTTGTCGATATTAAGCATAATGATTTCTCCCCGTCCGAAAAATAATTTCCCATAGATGGACAATAAAACATAAGTGAAGTGTACTATAAATTTCAACCTTGTACTGAAATAGGGGGCCCATGAATCATGATCCGGGCCTTACGGTGAGTGTTCACTCGCTCCTGGGCCTGAGAAGAATCAGTCAGCGTCCAGCGAGGACCAAACGAAATTATTATTGCATCGGTTTCGGCCTAAGGAGGTGGGTGAGAGCTGTAGCACTAGTAATTACGAATTAAACATAATTTAGTAATTGACATCTTATTTGTATACAGGGTGGCAAACGGGGCTAAATCTGTCGGATCGATCCGCGTAACATGTCAAAAAAGACGAATTGGACTGAAAAATTGGGACCGTCAAATAGTAAAAGCCCGTCTAACCCGCACCGCTTAAACCGTGGGTTTTGGTGGGCTTTGGCGGGTTTTTTTTGCAAGGGGTATTTTTACAATTGTTTTTGCCAAAATCCAACTTCCCCTAACCTAACTTACAAGAGAATGGAGATGAAAATTGAGTGTTTTGGATTATGATTATTTTGTTTTAGAGATAATATTTATAATTATGTTTTGGATTATGTTTATTTTGCTTTAGGAACAATATTTATAATTATATTTTGGATGAAAACTTGGTTAATAATTATGTTTATTAGATATTTATAATTACAAAGACTTTAATGTTTGTGAATATAAAAATTATAATTTGTTTATACTTTTAAAAATTATAATAGTTATCAACTTCATCAACTTCAGTCGACCAAAAAGAGAAAATCGGAGATAGATTATATCACTTTTATGAATTTAAACTTCAAATGCTTGAGATAATTATTTTGACAATATCTAAATTTGGAATCCGATGAGTTGGCTAACAGACGAAGGGAAAAAAAGGTAGGATAAGTGCCTGAGCAGTTGAACCTTACGAATTATGATGTTTCAAGAGTCCAAAGACAACAAAAGAATTTGCTCTAAAATAATGTAAAGGGATAGTTTGTGATCATTGATAGACATAGTAAAATTATGAGTAACAATGCATAGGAAAGTTAAACAGCAGTGTCATGAAGTGGAAATCAAAGTATACGGCAGGGGCGGCACCGTAAATTCACTACTAAACAAGCTTTACAGAGATGCTCGTCTTCCTTATCTCACGGCCTCATTTCTCAACTCTCAACAACCAGCCATCATTGAAAAGGGGGAAAAAGATTAACTAAATGTGAAAATAATTGTAACAGGAAAAAAAAAATGTGAAGACTCAGATCCACCGTTGCATCCACGTACATTGTCTTCTATACAACGATCCGGAATTGAACCCAAAAATAGAAGAAAATAAATTAAAAAAAAATTCCATGAGGAATGTTCTAGAGACCTCTTAATTACTAATCAGTATCCCTTAGCCGATCCTAATTCCTGTGTCGCGAAAATGCATGTACAGGACCAGGGGCTACTAGAGTGGAACCTCCTGGTGTAGGTGTACCCGTGGGTGGTGCTGCTACACTTGGAGGATTTGGAGTGGTGGTCGCCGCCGGAGCCGGAGGCGGCGGAGGAGATGTGTTCGAATCAGGAGGTGGAGGAGGAGCGTTAACGGGTGAAGGCGGCGGCGGCGATGTGGCGGTGATGGGGGCGGCGGTGGAAGCTGGAGGAGAAGGAGGAGTAACGGGATTGCCGCCATAAATGGGGGAAGGAGGGTTGGGAATGTTGAAATTGGGAGGTGGAAAACCTGAAGGAGGAGAGCATGAGGAATCATCATCGGAGCATTTGGTGGCGGCGTTGTGGTGGTGGCGGTGGAGGATCCCAAGTCCTAATACGAGGCCAATAACAACGAGAAGGGTGACAATGAAGATGAAGATCTTAGTTGCTTTTCCAACGTAGCAAATCATTGTGTGTGTGTGTTGTGTGAATCTGAAAGGCGATTTTGTTCTCAGATGCAGAGACGGGCGGTGTGGGTCTTATTGGAGTCTTTTTCGTCTTTTTCTCATGGTTGTTTTGGGGGAGAAACAAGAGTGCTGCGAGAAGCTGCTTATAAATAACGACATGGATTGGCAAGTGCTGAGAGAGAGAGTTAACCGAAATGGTATTTGTGTTTAAAGAATACAAGACTAATTGAGAGTTAATGTGAGCACGTGAAGGCTACCTTAAGTTGTTAGAAAGTTAAATTTGCCAATACCAAATTAGGACCAAGGTCAATGTTGCTTTCGCTTTACTGTCATGCTGGCTGCTACTAACCGCTTAGAAGTTTGTTTATTTATTTAGTTTAGTGAGTAGTTACGTACTATATAATATAACTGATGCTAACCATGCTTTTTGGCTATTGGCATTAACGATTAGAATAAGCCGCAATTACAAATTAAAGTGATTCTTTTGCTACACAAAGATATCTCAATGACTGCTAACGAAATAGAGAGTCAATAGAGCATTATTTATGTTTCTTTACTGCATAAAGTTCCTTTTTCAATAGTTTCTGAAAATATTAGCTGTAAAAATGGGATTGGAGTAGATGTGGAAAATAAAATAAAATAAAATAATAATAATTGGACATTCCTCGCACTCGCAGGGCTGTGTAGGATAGGAATTAGGAAATACCGAAATAGGAATCAATCTACAACGAACGAGGATGGGTCACAGGGTTCAATTGAACCGTTAAGAGGGGAATGGTCAATGATATATCATAGAGAACCGTGCTCGACAGACATGCATGTCTGCCACGTCGACCTTCCTAGCCTGTCTTCATCCTCAAATTTCACTCAAGACTCAACCCCAACTTACTCAGCTTGTGAACTGTGAAAGGCTGAAAGCATATAATATCTGATTAAAAATATCCAAAAAAATAATAATCTATTTAAAAAATTTATTAATAACTTACATTAAATGCTCTTTTTGTGGAAACTTGCAATAAAATATTGGACTCTTTCTAATGTATGTCAATAAGTTGGGCTTCCTATGTGGTTCTTTCACTTCTTTGTGGCTTTTCTATGATCATGATTTGGGCCATCCCCTAATAAAACGGTCTATAAAGTATGATTAGTATTTATTCTGCGTAAGAATCCTTAAGTAAAGTTATGATTTAATAGAGCCCAATCATATCCATCCATTAGTCTATCTACTAGCATTATATCCGTGCTACATATGTAAGAAGAGAGAGTAATTGAGGGAAACTATATATATTGGACTCATTCATTATTATTCATAGATTGTCTCTTTGTCATGATTGATTTAATTCGTTTCGATATTGCCATGCATCAATGGAGTTTTCGTGTAATGTAATGTAACAAGAAAACATATATGTAGATGAAAGTGAAGAAGAAATAATGGAAAGGTTAGTACAAGGTGGAATTGGTACGAGGAATATTAGGCTTGAGATTGGAGGAAGGTATGCGTATGAGGGAATCCCATGGTGGGTTGGAGGAGCCAAACGTGTAGGCACAGCAAAGAAGCCAACGGCAACAAAGCATGCCTTCAAATTGGATTGCGAGTATGTCAAGAAAAACAACCCAGGTTGTGGTCGACGTCGTGGTCGTGGTGTTGGGGTGGCACTCAAAGCGGCAATTGCTGAACCAAAGGTATATAATACAAACCAACCGTTTATTCAGTCTATCTTTTCCCGTAATAAAATAATACCGTAGAAAATAGTGCTGTGTATATGTCTTCAAGCTCTCAGTTTTGAATGGTTCATGTTCATTATTATCAACCTTCCCTCGCTTGCACGTGCACTTTTTTTCCTTTTTCTTCTTATTTTGGTTTTCGTTTTTTTCTTTTATTAACTATTTATGTATCCACTCAATCAACTCAAACTCTTAAGGTTAACTTATCTTCTCGCTTTATTTCGTGACCAAAGAAAATTTCATTAAAGCTAGCCCATAACATGTCATGTTTGATTGACCATTATGTCCCCACCTCATCATCATCTTATTCCCATTTATTTGTTTTGTTCTACTTTTGTTTTCATGAAGTGGCTAATTTGTAGGTTGCGTAGGTGAATAAAGAGGATGGGTCATGTTATGAACCAAAAATAGCTCGTCAATTCTATGTCTAAGGCTAAAATTATGAAAATGGAAAGAAAATGCTGAATGATTATTTTCTTTTCTCATATTTTCAAATGATAAAAACTAAAAAGTATAAAATCTTCGGTTCTAATGTTCTATCAGCTATTGACACTATCTAAATTGTAAACTACTATCCTAATAATTATCTATTTATCCATAACAAGTTACATTGACCATTTTAAAGTAGTCCATCTTTAATGTCAAATGTTTAATGTTATCCATAAAGTCCCTTGCACAAGATCGACTAGATGAATAATAAGTATCAAGAAATGTGAAAATGGTTAACCCTTGGTATTAAAAAGTTGAGGAAGTATAGGGAGTTAATGGAGTATTTTTACAATGTGTAAAATGGGAGTTT
>NC_029792.2:7523963-7528116 GCF_000816755.2 Arachis ipaensis
AACTTCAGTCGACCAAAAAGAGAAAATCGGAGATAGATTATATCACTTTTATGAATTTAAACTTCAAATGCTTGAGATAATTATTTTGACAATATCTAAATTTGGAATCCGATGAGTTGGCTAACAGACGAAGGGAAAAAAAGGTAGGATAAGTGCCTGAGCAGTTGAACCTTACGAATTATGATGTTTCAAGAGTCCAAAGACAACAAAAGAATTTGCTCTAAAATAATGTAAAGGGATAGTTTGTGATCATTGATAGACATAGTAAAATTATGAGTAACAATGCATAGGAAAGTTAAACAGCAGTGTCATGAAGTGGAAATCAAAGTATACGGCAGGGGCGGCACCGTAAATTCACTACTAAACAAGCTTTACAGAGATGCTCGTCTTCCTTATCTCACGGCCTCATTTCTCAACTCTCAACAACCAGCCATCATTGAAAAGGGGGAAAAAGATTAACTAAATGTGAAAATAATTGTAACAGGAAAAAAAAAATGTGAAGACTCAGATCCACCGTTGCATCCACGTACATTGTCTTCTATACAACGATCCGGAATTGAACCCAAAAATAGAAGAAAATAAATTAAAAAAAAATTCCATGAGGAATGTTCTAGAGACCTCTTAATTACTAATCAGTATCCCTTAGCCGATCCTAATTCCTGTGTCGCGAAAATGCATGTACAGGACCAGGGGCTACTAGAGTGGAACCTCCTGGTGTAGGTGTACCCGTGGGTGGTGCTGCTACACTTGGAGGATTTGGAGTGGTGGTCGCCGCCGGAGCCGGAGGCGGCGGAGGAGATGTGTTCGAATCAGGAGGTGGAGGAGGAGCGTTAACGGGTGAAGGCGGCGGCGGCGATGTGGCGGTGATGGGGGCGGCGGTGGAAGCTGGAGGAGAAGGAGGAGTAACGGGATTGCCGCCATAAATGGGGGAAGGAGGGTTGGGAATGTTGAAATTGGGAGGTGGAAAACCTGAAGGAGGAGAGCATGAGGAATCATCATCGGAGCATTTGGTGGCGGCGTTGTGGTGGTGGCGGTGGAGGATCCCAAGTCCTAATACGAGGCCAATAACAACGAGAAGGGTGACAATGAAGATGAAGATCTTAGTTGCTTTTCCAACGTAGCAAATCATTGTGTGTGTGTGTTGTGTGAATCTGAAAGGCGATTTTGTTCTCAGATGCAGAGACGGGCGGTGTGGGTCTTATTGGAGTCTTTTTCGTCTTTTTCTCATGGTTGTTTTGGGGGAGAAACAAGAGTGCTGCGAGAAGCTGCTTATAAATAACGACATGGATTGGCAAGTGCTGAGAGAGAGAGTTAACCGAAATGGTATTTGTGTTTAAAGAATACAAGACTAATTGAGAGTTAATGTGAGCACGTGAAGGCTACCTTAAGTTGTTAGAAAGTTAAATTTGCCAATACCAAATTAGGACCAAGGTCAATGTTGCTTTCGCTTTACTGTCATGCTGGCTGCTACTAACCGCTTAGAAGTTTGTTTATTTATTTAGTTTAGTGAGTAGTTACGTACTATATAATATAACTGATGCTAACCATGCTTTTTGGCTATTGGCATTAACGATTAGAATAAGCCGCAATTACAAATTAAAGTGATTCTTTTGCTACACAAAGATATCTCAATGACTGCTAACGAAATAGAGAGTCAATAGAGCATTATTTATGTTTCTTTACTGCATAAAGTTCCTTTTTCAATAGTTTCTGAAAATATTAGCTGTAAAAATGGGATTGGAGTAGATGTGGAAAATAAAATAAAATAAAATAATAATAATTGGACATTCCTCGCACTCGCAGGGCTGTGTAGGATAGGAATTAGGAAATACCGAAATAGGAATCAATCTACAACGAACGAGGATGGGTCACAGGGTTCAATTGAACCGTTAAGAGGGGAATGGTCAATGATATATCATAGAGAACCGTGCTCGACAGACATGCATGTCTGCCACGTCGACCTTCCTAGCCTGTCTTCATCCTCAAATTTCACTCAAGACTCAACCCCAACTTACTCAGCTTGTGAACTGTGAAAGGCTGAAAGCATATAATATCTGATTAAAAATATCCAAAAAAATAATAATCTATTTAAAAAATTTATTAATAACTTACATTAAATGCTCTTTTTGTGGAAACTTGCAATAAAATATTGGACTCTTTCTAATGTATGTCAATAAGTTGGGCTTCCTATGTGGTTCTTTCACTTCTTTGTGGCTTTTCTATGATCATGATTTGGGCCATCCCCTAATAAAACGGTCTATAAAGTATGATTAGTATTTATTCTGCGTAAGAATCCTTAAGTAAAGTTATGATTTAATAGAGCCCAATCATATCCATCCATTAGTCTATCTACTAGCATTATATCCGTGCTACATATGTAAGAAGAGAGAGTAATTGAGGGAAACTATATATATTGGACTCATTCATTATTATTCATAGATTGTCTCTTTGTCATGATTGATTTAATTCGTTTCGATATTGCCATGCATCAATGGAGTTTTCGTGTAATGTAATGTAACAAGAAAACATATATGTAGATGAAAGTGAAGAAGAAATAATGGAAAGGTTAGTACAAGGTGGAATTGGTACGAGGAATATTAGGCTTGAGATTGGAGGAAGGTATGCGTATGAGGGAATCCCATGGTGGGTTGGAGGAGCCAAACGTGTAGGCACAGCAAAGAAGCCAACGGCAACAAAGCATGCCTTCAAATTGGATTGCGAGTATGTCAAGAAAAACAACCCAGGTTGTGGTCGACGTCGTGGTCGTGGTGTTGGGGTGGCACTCAAAGCGGCAATTGCTGAACCAAAGGTATATAATACAAACCAACCGTTTATTCAGTCTATCTTTTCCCGTAATAAAATAATACCGTAGAAAATAGTGCTGTGTATATGTCTTCAAGCTCTCAGTTTTGAATGGTTCATGTTCATTATTATCAACCTTCCCTCGCTTGCACGTGCACTTTTTTTCCTTTTTCTTCTTATTTTGGTTTTCGTTTTTTTCTTTTATTAACTATTTATGTATCCACTCAATCAACTCAAACTCTTAAGGTTAACTTATCTTCTCGCTTTATTTCGTGACCAAAGAAAATTTCATTAAAGCTAGCCCATAACATGTCATGTTTGATTGACCATTATGTCCCCACCTCATCATCATCTTATTCCCATTTATTTGTTTTGTTCTACTTTTGTTTTCATGAAGTGGCTAATTTGTAGGTTGCGTAGGTGAATAAAGAGGATGGGTCATGTTATGAACCAAAAATAGCTCGTCAATTCTATGTCTAAGGCTAAAATTATGAAAATGGAAAGAAAATGCTGAATGATTATTTTCTTTTCTCATATTTTCAAAAACTAAAAACTAAAAAGTATAAAATCTTCGGTTCTAATGTTCTATCAGCTATTGACACTATCTAAATTGTAAACTACTATCCTAATTATTTATCCATAACAAAATGGGAGTTTAGTGATGTTCGATTCAGCAGGATATCATATATTTATTATCTTTGGATATCATATATGGTTATCTAGATGGTTATTCTGAATAATATAGATGTATTGTGTTTAAGAAATTAGTAGTATTTTACTTTGAAGGTTCATTTTTTAACTCATATTGGACCAAATAAATAGCTCATTGTATACATTGTACAAATATTCCATTAACTCTTTAGGGATTCTAAAAAGTTATATTAATTATTAAGGTAGTGTTGGTTTAAAGCTATTTTATTGGGAGTTGTTCCATAATCCATAGTAAGAATAATACATTAATTCTTATATTAATTGGGTAATGCTAGAGAGAAAAAAAAAAAACAGCCAGAACTTACCTTATTTAGCATTTATTAATTGTCGCAATAATTAATAAATGCTAAATAAGACAAGTTATGGCTGTTTTTGGCTGATTTTCTTTGGTTACCAAACATTTCTGATATTAATTTTGGCAGTATAATTTGTTATTAAGCATATCAAATCCCGATATTCAAAGAGATTTTTTTTCTGACCATAGAAAATAAAAATGACATATTCTCTTGTTAAGCTAACATAACAAAATATGAATATGTCCCTCAATTATTAACTTTTAAATTTGAAAAATTTTTAAATGGTTTTTATTTTCTTAAGTTTGGATTATTTTTCAAATTTATTAAAATCCGCAAAAAGATAT
>NC_029792.2:7528560-7530845 GCF_000816755.2 Arachis ipaensis
ATTTTTTAGTATTTATTTTATTTGTAATTATTTATATTTAGATTTTTGTTAAAAAAATTAGTAAAATCCATAGAAATAATAGAATATTATTTTTTATTTTTTATCCTTTTTCCACATTGTAGAATCATAGAAATAAAAAAAGAAATATTATATGTATTACTTTTTGTGTACACTTTTTTTTTGGAAATTTTGGTTTACACTTCAATTTATGTGTATATATCTTTTTTCTTTTGATATTAAAGTAACTAATAAGAAGTAAAAGAAAATATAAAATTTGTCTTTTAATTATACCATGAAAGAAAAATATATATTTAGTAGTAGTATACTAAAAATGAAAATAAAAATAAAAAATAAACCAAATACACTCTAAGAGTTTGTTTGGAAAGCATTTAACATGAGAAAAGAATTCTATTTCCTTTAAGAAAAGAATTCATTTCTATTTGAAATTCAATTTCATGATTTGGAATAACTATAATATATTAATGGAATAGAATTCAAGTTTAGAGAGTATGATAGTTGATTTGGAAATCAGACCCTTTTTGGTCTGATTTACAAATAAAGAAAAAATAGGAATTAGAATTCTCAAAGGAATTTAAATCATTCATTTTTAGTTGTTCCAAAGCAAGAACCAGAATTTAACTCTCGAGTGAATTCTAATTTTTAGCATTTCAAACAAGCTCTAAAATTTGAGTTTCCAAGACATGTAAGATACAGCATTTTTTTTTTTTTGGTTGATATTGAATTATTTGAAAAAATAATCATGTTCAGTTATCATGCAGGCTCCAATACCTACTACTTACGACGATCCAATGCTTGCAAATTATGTACCAGTATATGTCATGCTCCCAGTAAGTCACAACCTTAATTAAATGTCATCCCACATATACATATAAATAACAATGCAGCATACATGTATGTTAATGTTTTTCTTTGTGTTTGTTCTTATTCCCAGCTAGGAGTTGTTACAAACGACAATGTCTTAGAAGACAGAGAAGGACTTGAGCAACAGCTGAAGGAGCTTCATGCTGCAGGTGTTGATGGTGTTATGGTTGATGTGTGGTGGGGCATTGTGGAATCAAAGGGGCCTCAGGAGTATGATTGGTCAGCATATAGAGACTTGTTTCAACTTGTTCAACATTCCAAGCTCAAGTTACAGGCCATAATGTCATTTCACCAGTGTGGTGGCAATGTGGGAGATTCCGTTTCCATCCCAATCCCTAAATGGGTCCTTGAAATCGGAGTATCAGACCCTGATATCTTCTACACCAACCCCAATGGCATAAGGAACAAGGAATGTTTGTCCATTGGGGTTGACAATAGGCCTTTATTCCATGGCAGAACCGCTATTCAGGTTGACCATGTTCAAAATTTTTGTTTTCTGACTCATATTCTTTCTATTTGTTGCTAACTATTTTGGAGAACATGATTTAATAGGAACTTTTTATTCTTTAACTTGAAGGAAGAATCATTCATTTCTATCTAGGAAATGAAGCAAACCTCTAATGCCTACCACATTTATATATACATGTTAAAATTGGTTTGGATGCAGATGTATAGTGATTACATGAAGAGCTTCAGAGAGAACATGGAAGATTTTTTAGAATCTGAGCTGATGATAGACGTTGAAGTTGGGCTTGGCCCTGCTGGAGAACTCAGATATCCCTCTTACTCAAGAAATCTGGGGTGGGTATTTCCTGGCATTGGAGAATTTCAGGTGAGTTTAGACTTTTCTGTTATATTCAATACATATCAATAAGATTAAGCTTTTAAGTTCTCACACCCTCTTTGAATAAATCTCCAAAACCATGTATGCAGTGCTATGACAAATACCTAAAAGCTGATTTCAAAGAGGCTGCAACAAAAGCAGGCCATCCTGAATGGGATCTTCCTGATAATGCTGGTGAATCCAATGACACGCCTGAATCAACAGAGTTCTTTAGATCAAATGGAACCTACACAACAGAAAAAGGGAAGTTTTTTCTTACATGGTACTCAAATAAGTTGCTGATCCATGGTGATGAGATCCTTGATGAAGCCAACAAGGCATTCCTAGGTTGCAAATTGAAGTTAGCAGCAAAAGTAAACTCTGAAATATATCTACTGAATTTGCACCTAACAAGAATTGATTCTCTTTTGCAACAACCATGATTCACCTAATAACATTTTCTTATGAAAATAGGTAGCTGGAATTCACTGGTGGTATAAAACAGAAAGCCATGCAGCAGAGCTTACTTCAGGATACTACAACTTAAAAGATAGAGATGGATACCGGCCTATAGCGAGGA
>NC_029792.2:7530906-7536687 GCF_000816755.2 Arachis ipaensis
AGACCTGATGCCAGAAGTGGTGCACAGGAACTTGTTCAGCAAGTAATCTATTCCAACTACAAATGAAGCCTAATGTGTTCTTGTCTGCAGAAACCAAAAGACAACTTGTGAATTGTGATTGATAGGATAATCTCCATGCAGGTTCTAAGCGGAGGGTGGATGGAGAAGCTTGAAGTTGCAGGGGAAAATGCGCTTGCAAGGTATGATCGTGCAGCTTACGACCAAATCCTTCTGAATGCTAGACCAAATGGTGTCAACAAAAAGGGCCCTCCAAAACTAAGGATGTATGGAGTCACATACCTCCGTTTGTCACATGAGTTAATGGAGAAAACAAATTTTGATATATTCAAAACCTTTGTGAGAAAGATGCATGCTGATCAGGTAAGCACCTTGTGACATATGAAGTGAAGCAGTGAAAGGCTTTGTCCTAATTGCTTTGGAAAATTTGTAGGATTATTGTCCAGAGCCAGAGAAGTACAACCATTACATGTATCCTATGGTGAGATCAAAGGCAAAGATACCAGTGGAGGCTCTTCTTGAAGCAACAAAGCCAGTAAAGCCATATACATGGCATAGAGAAACAGACATGAGTGTTGGTGGTGTTGGTGGTGTACTTGCTGATATACTAGCCATTATCTTATGTATATTTAAGCAGCGCCGAAACCAAGACTAAGGGGGAATAAAAAGGGGAAAGATATTGTTTGTTGTGTTGATATTGAGAACTAGGAACATGCAGTTGGATCTGCTTTAAGATTCTTGTAAATCTGTCAAGTGCTAAGCACGACCATAAAGGGAATAAATAACATCAGATTCATATAGCTAAGCATATATGCCAAGTGACACCAAGAAAATAATAGTGAATTAATGATACTGTCTATGAAAATTTGTGTGAATGTTACTTAAATGTTATATATAGTGGGGCCAAAGATGCCAAATTATTTGTAACAACCACTTCCACGACTTTCACATCAAGAATTTCAGCTAAGGTTATATGGTATGTTATGTGACTTTGCCATCATCACTAGTTAAATGTTTAAGTTTTGGTTTAGTGAAATTGTTATTCTTTGTTTATACTTCTGTTTTGTAAATAGTTACTACTCTATTCTTTGTCTTTTTTTTTTTTCTTGTTTTCTTCATTTGGATTTAGTATAGTAAATTTGGCAAAGTGATTGGTGCTGGAGAGCAATAAGTAAATCAATGACTTAAAAAATGAAATTTCGATTAATGATATTATTGACAATACAAGAATAATGATAATTGCATTTGAAACATACAAGTCTGACTTGTAACATTCTGCTCAAAAATGAAAAATTAATAAATCAACTAATCGATAAAGACAATTTGTTGAGAATATATATAATGTTAATAACAATCTTGAACTAATATTGTTTATGCACTTTCAAGTTGATTGTATGAATTTTGTTTTTGACTCAACATGAACGAGTCGCATCATCAGTATAGAAAAGATGAAAAAATAAATGGAGATGCGGGGTATCGATCCCCGTACCTCTCGCATGCTAAGCGAGCGCTCTACCATCTGAGCTACATCCCCTTGTTGGCTTTACAAATTGTTCTTTGATTTAATTTCAGATTACATCATTACATATTTACATTGCTTCAACTACACCAAGAACGAACTGCAAGGTTAAGGTATGAGCTCTTAGCAAAAAAGAGATTCAATTTTTATAAACTGCGTTGAAATTTTCAAATTATAAAAATCTAAAAATTGAATAAACCTATAAAGTGTCCAGAACAATTTAATTTTGATACGTCGTCGTGTAAAACAATTTTACATATACATTAGAATAAAGAGTAATTAGCCATTTCTGACCATGAAAGATTGAGGCGCTAACAATACTGACCATGACTAATTTAAATTAACTTTGTAACCATTAAAGATGTACTCCGCTTGACATTTCTAACCAAACGTCAATTTTTTAAATTTGCCGTTAGTAAGTCTTTCTACGTGGCTGTTTATTATCCAAGATGTCATTATTTTATTTTAATTTAATAATAAAATAATGTTACTAAACTAATCACTTCAAAGTCTCTTGTACCATATTGGAACACCAAGAGTTTCGCGCTCAGAGTAAAGGTTCTTCATCAATGGTGATGTCGACCCTCCTCTAACCCAACGGACGACGTCGCTCTTCACTGTCGTTCATCGTTTGTGAGCGTCGCTGGTGTAGTCGCCGTCGTGGAGGTCCTCTGTGTCGTGCATTCAGAACTTGGACGTCCCGTCTCAGTCGTCGTTATCGCGTTAATGTGCACTCAAAGTACTTGCCGTCGCCTTTCCGTCGTCACCCTCGTTGCCTGTGTTCCGGTTGGTGCTTGCTTCTACTCTTTCTTTTTTTCCATTGTTGTTTTCGTTTTTTAAGTTAGGGCAAATGCTACTATTGCAGAATTTTCAATTTAGTAATGATTTCCTTTGAAAATGTGACAAAGATTTTACTAATTAGGTTATTGATCGTTGGTGATTGCTGATTAAGTTGTTAATTTCAATACTTTATTCTTTGTTAATTTTGTAATTTTTGTTTGTTATTAATTCCTAATTAGAATGTTCTTGATTGATTGTTGTTAGTTTAAGAAGAATCACTGCACTTTGAAATGTCTTGTTCCTAATGATCTTAATTAGAAGGGTAGAATATTTAGTATTTGTGGTGTGATACAATCAGCAGCATGTGTATAATTTAGTTTTAGGTATCTTCTCAAGACTTTAGAAAAAATATGGAAGGAAGGAAGGGGGACCTAAACATGTGCAGAAGAGAAAGAGAGACAGAGAGAGAGTTATTGTTTGAAGAGAAAAATGTAGCATACTATAACACTATTACAGGCACTTGTTCAAAATGGAAAATATGATATATTCTTGGGTGATTCCATAATACAATGTGCTTCCTTCATCTATGCATAAACTGATCCAGTGATCCACTATTATTTTATTTATTTGTCTTTTAAGAGACTTTAGTGAAATATATTTTCTACTCAAAGTATTAGTGAACAATGTTTTCTATCAGTTTCCTTTAAGTTTAATATTTTTTTAATATATTAGATTGATTTGACTTCCTGAATTAGTTATTACTTCATTTATAAGTTATCATATCATTTGAGGATTAAAATCCATTAAGGATTAGAGCCTACACAACTAAATTATCGATCACATATTCAGATATGCATATAAATATATTCAGATATGCATATAAATATGTAATTTTGGGACTTATGTTCACATGACACAAAAGAGAGCATTTTTGTGACAACAAAAATTGAGTACTTATGTCCAAAAAAAATTGACTTAATTTAAGGGATTAGTATATTTGTGGCTAAATCATGTATAATCTATATCCATTTCTTTTACCAGTTTATTTATTTGCATTTGCAGGTAACATGTAACTTACGTCTCTAACATGAGAGTATTGCTTGACTCTTGCTCCTAGGTGTACTCATCCTGTGTCTCTTGATTCCAACTCATGCAGCAAGTAACTTCTGGATATCATTCTGAAGAATATTAAAAAAAAGTATGCCTTTTTGCATGTTAATTTTTATTTTATTTTAATTGAATATTTGGTTTATGATTTTTAGCAATTAATTATGTTAATTCTAGCATGAGTTTTAATATTGTGTCATATTTAGTTAGATGGCAGCAACAACTCATAGTTATATTCTGTTGCAGCTCCATCTATGGTGATTTCAACAATTCTATAGTTATATCTGTTAATTGAATTATTTTCTCATAGCTTTTAATTGTTAATGCAATTATTTCCTCTCTAAGCAGGTGATACCCTTCTTCACTTATTCCTCCTCAAGCCAACCAACCTCCAATTCAACCGGCACCTGCAAGACCACCACCAATCAGACCTTCAATGCAGAATATGCCCTTCGATAGCAAGAGGCCAACCAAAAGGAAGAATACCAAGAGGCCTCCTCCAACTCTATTCAACAACATGAGACCTCCTTCACTAAGCAACCCTTCAAGTAGGCCTATTCTTAGCCAAGAAACTATGCATGGTGCTAGTGCTGGAACATCTACCAGATTCATGCAATTTATGCCGACTCCAAGACTTGGAGCACCAACAACTGGACTCTCCAATGGCAGTAGCAATTTCACACCTAGTTAGGGCCTAAGATTAATTGGATTAAGAAATTTTTGTTGTAGTGTTTAGATATGGCTGTTACATAGACCATGTGCACTTCAATCTTTTTGGAAACTTATTTATAGTGTTTTGGTTTAGAGTTACATTGACCATGGTTTGTTTTGTTACTTAATTCTCATCAAACAACTATGAGCATGAAGTCATGAACTTATATGTTTACTATGTTAATGGGAGATGATTACATATTTGGCTTTGTCCCACATTGATTTGGTATAAGAATTTTCATTTAGTAATTGTTATCATTCATATATATTGCTATGTCAAGGTTAAATTAGAGTTTGTGATTTGAAATATAAGCAGCTATGTCAAATTTCGAATATCTAAAGGTTATTTTTGTCAAATTTACATTCATTCAGTTCATAAATTTTCATTAACTGTTAATTGTCACAATTCATATATTGTTATGTCAAAGTTAAATCAGTGTTTGTGATATGAAATATAACCAACTATGTTAAATTTTGAATTTTTAAGTGGTTACTTTTGTCAGATTCTCAATTTTTCGTGGTTAGATATGTCAACAAATATATACTTATCAGGTTACTTTTGTCAACAAATATTTTGACAAACTAGAAACTGGTTCAACGCCATATTCCTTTTCCCATTCCAATTCAACATCAACCCAGGAAAAGAATATAATGAAATCAAACCTCAATTCTACATTTTAAATGCTAGAAACATGATTGAAAGGAAGCACAACACAAGTCCTATAACAATTGACAAAATTTAAATCCTAATTTCTATAATTTCTCCCTTAATCTTCTCTATCTTCATAACTACTTTCATAATAAATACAGAAGAAGAAACATGATAAACGTACTCTTGTCATAATCGCAGAAGAAGTATGATAAACAGAAAAGAAGAAGCATGATAGCTATCATAATAAATCCATATTCTACTTTCATAACTATATTCTCAACCTTTCATAACTAGGGTTTCAGATTTTGGAATAACCCACATACTTATGAAGAAGAAGAACATAAGGTCATTATGGTAAAATTAGACAGTAATGCCACGTTGGAAAGCCAAGTTGAAAGGATACTTGCCACGTAAGAAGCCTTACTAATGGCAAATTTAAAAAATTAACGTTTGGTTAGAAATGTCAAACGGAATACATCTTTCATGGTTACAAAGTTAATTTAAATTAGTCATGGTCAGTATTGTCAGCACTTCAATCTTTCATAGTCAGAAATGGTTAATTACTCAAAATAAATTACTATTTGTACCATGAAAGATACAGACGCTGACAAATATATCCATATAAGAATAAACGACAATTGTAACCACGGAAGATGGTTTCCACGTACCAAGAGTACCCTAACGGACTAATTACGTAACCAACGTCCAGGTACTCTTGGCACACGGAGGTCATCTTCCGTGGTTACAGTTATCGTTTTATTCTTATATGAGTACATTTGTCAGCATCTGTATCTTTTATGGGTACAAATGGTAATTTATTCTATACATTAAATTATATTTTGCTTAAACTTATAAATGATCATAAAAAAAATGAATGTGATTGAAAAAGAATACATTAAAATTAAACTTGTATTTTTATATTAATGTCTAAAAAATTTAAGTTTTTAATTATATATATATATATATATATATATATATATATATATTACATCTT
>NC_029792.2:7536701-7552322 GCF_000816755.2 Arachis ipaensis
TCATTTTTCTTAAATATATATGTGCTAGTTTGGATTTTTTTTTTTTTTGAAAAAAATATTTTTTTTAAATAGAATACTTTTATTCAATTTAAAACTTTGGATACATCTTTTAAAAAAGTACTTTTATTAGAAAAAAGTAAATTGTTTGCTTTTTTTTAAGCTAGCAATACCTTGCTTTTAAAAAAAGTAAAAATAAAAGATGTCTTTAATACTTAAAAGAATAAAGCTCTACATTCAAACAAAATACTTAACTAAGTCTAACCAAGTTATTATAATAACTTTTCAAATTTCGCGCCTCATTCTCCTTATCTTTCTCTTTCTCTATTTCCTTCTCCTTCTCTGTTCTTTCACCTTCTCCTCTTCCTCGTTTTTCTTCTTCTTCTTTCAAATTTGCGCAGGTTCTTCTTCTTCCCTTCTTCTTCTCTCTCCCCCTCTCCTCCTTCTCCTCTTCCTGCTCCTCCTGCTCCTCCTCCTTCCAAATTCGCACACGCAGATTCTTCTTCTTCTTCTTCCCTCCTCCTCCTCTTCTCCAATGTCACATCTTCTTCTTTTTCTTTTCTTTTTTCGTTATCGTCATCACTAATAACACCAACATTTTGCTAACATCTTTATTAGTTCTGATTTTCTCTGATGCCATCATTAAATAAGTTCGGTTCATTTTTTAGTTTATTTTAGTTCATTTGTGTGTTAATTGAGATTCACTTGATGCTGCTGATAAGTATTGACACATCTTTTATTCTTTAAGTAATTTTTTAATTATTTTTTAAAATCTGAATCGAATTCAGTTCATTTGTGAATTGAGTTAGGTTCATTTGATACTACTTTTAGTATTCACCAAATCTGTTATTCCTTAAGAAATTTGATTCATCTTTTAGTTTAATTGAGTTCATTTGTATGCAGAAATGAATTGAAATGTGCATTTCTTGATAATTGAATGTTTATCACTTTTTGTTTAACTTTGGACCGAATTCGGTTCATTTGTGATGGTTTCAGTGGCTAAGAGAAGGGGGGTTGAATCTTAGCCCCCTTTTTGCTTTGTAACACTTGCTGGCCTTTGAGATCACTTTAGGAGACTTTTTGATTTTTGTCTCGTCCCTAGCCACGAGACTTTTATTTTTATCTCGTCACTTGGCACAAGACTTTTCTTTTTGTCTCGTCGCTTGACACGAGATATTTTTCAGTTTGAGCTCATGTGCAATAGAAACAGAATTGGAGTAGAGAAGAGAGAAAATTACACCCAGATATATCCTGGTTCAACTGCTAAGTGCAGTGCAGCCTACATCCAGTCTCCATCACAACCATGATGGAATTTCACTATAATCTTCTTGATTACATTGGCTTGCTCTCCAAGATGGAATTCTGGCCCTTGATGCTTCATGATGATGATGACTTCATCTGCTTCAATCTTTTCCTCTACCATCACTTCGCCACTCTAGCTACTTCCTGTGGTGGTTGATCAGAATCAAAGACAAGCCATGCCTCCAAGAATCTCTTCTTTGCTGGATGAATCTTCTTCCTTCTTTTTAAGCATGAAGAGCTTAGCATTGGTTCTTGTAGCATCAAAATTAATTTGGGCTTGTAGCAATAATAGCTTCAATTTGGCCCAAATAAAACACAACATTGTTTCAGCCACTATGATCACAATTAGATTAATATCAAGGCTGAGTGTTCATAGGCATATTGGGCTTGCACCAGAATTTTATTTTCGGCCCAATATTAAAAACTTGAAACAAAATTATATATTAAATGAAAATCAAATTAATAATTTTGTAATTAATTATTTTAATAATATTTAGTCATCACAAATATTTATTTAGAGTTTTCCAAACTCATCAATTTTCCCCTTGATGACAAACATTATTAAAATTGAAATGGAAAGAAATTTAAAGATTGAGTAAAGAATACTCCCTTTGAATTTGAATTTCTCCCCCTTTCAAATTGTCACATGGCTCCGCCTTAATATATGCCATTTTTACTAAGGGAAGCACTAACCTGTAACAGTTTAATCAAGCTTCAAGTAACAATGTTATTTAGTATTTTTATTACATGATGCTAAATGCTTAACTTATGAGCAGATTTGAATGATATACAAAACTCATTTGTTATCAATAATTTGATTGTCTGCTCAAATATTTTACACATCAATTGAGTACAAAACAATGTTGTTCAAAAAATTTTCCAGTCAAGATATCAGAGCAAAATTATTATGGTAAGAAAAATATGTTGAAGCACACATGATCTAAACATGGCAGTCTTTATACTTTACATAGTTTAAAGGAACTGCCAAAAATATCAAGCATATTAACCAGGATGAAACAGAGTATTCAATATAAGCATGTATATTCATCAAATGCATATTCATCAAATCATCAAGGTTAATTAACAACCTGTCATCCATGTAATCAAAACAAATGCAGTTTCAATATTATTTCAAGTATCAAAATATAACCAGGGTGATCATGAATTTTCAACCGAAAATTTCATCCCCTGTTTTTCTTGATTTCAATTTTCAGCTTTTCTTCCCCTTTTGTCATCAAAGGGGCACCTGCAAGAAGGTTTTAACATGGAAGCATAATATGCAAAATATAATAAAAAAGTATCTACAAAGTATCACAGAGTTATTGTTCCAACAGAAACAAGCCAAAACAAAGTACCGAATTGAGCCTAAGTGTCAATATCAAACAGAAAACATAAGTTTAATCATCAGAAAGATTAAAGTCAGATCCCTCAGCCCCTGCTTCACTACTAGCTTCATCATCAAGGCTTTCAAGCATTAAACCGACCCTTTCTTGACATTTCTTCCAAGCCGTCTCATTCTCATATGCAAGTTTGCGAGCAGATTGTGATATTGAACTATGAGATCGGACATGTTTGAGAATTCTGTGAGAATATCTCTTAGGGAATCGGTCGCCTTTGAGGATTCTGGCCGGCTTTCAAAGTCATCATCAGAAGCTATAGATTTCTTTCCCTTTTTAACAGCCCCGCCTCCTTTGATCATAGAGACTTTGTTCTCTACATCCTCATTTGTTAAATCTACCTTAAAGTACTCAAAGATGCACGTGAGAAACATTCCATAAGGTAAATTAGCCTTTTTTGTACTCTTTACAGACTCCCACATATGTCTAATCATTAGATAACTAAATGAAATGGAAGATGAAGTAACAAGAGCAAATATTATGAGACAGTCAGATACAGTTACCCTGTTATGAGAACCACTTTGTGGGGTGAGGATGTGGGTTATGATTCGGTGCAGCAGGGAGTTGGTTGGACCCAAAGCCTTGTGAGTAAGAACGATTCCATCTAGTCCAGACAGATTTTCACAGATTTGATGAAGAACTTGCTTGTATGTAACCCCAACATGTGAATCCCATTTATCACTCATGTAAACCTTTGGCCCTTCATCAACGTAACCAAGGGCAGAAGCAATAGTCTCAGCATTCAGGGTGATAGGCACACGTTTCACGTAGGAGTGAAGGCTGCCATCAATGAATCTCAGATTCGCATAAAACTGTCTCACCAACCCTGGGTAAACCATTTTGTGAATAAGGAGCAATGGTGACCATTTGAGACTATCAAATAGGGGTTGTAGATTGATTCCTTTGGAAGCCAGAGACTCGAGATTCACCAAGTAGGAGGGGCACAGATGCCGCTTTTCCAAAACCTCTTTGTGAAATTCATAGAAACACACATAGAGAACCTTGAAGGATCAAAATGTGAGTGTGGTTTGTGAAAGTTATTCTTGAAATCCATTGAACCAAGGTTCGTGGGTTCTCTGGTCTCATGAAGCACGAAACCCTTGGCCTTTTGAGAGCTCTTTCCGGATGCATGGGGAGTGGATCTCTTCGGTGGTGAAGGTGGTGGAGACGGAATGGGTGATGTGTGAGACTCTTCTTCTTCTTCCACGGGACCTTTTCCTTTCTTCTTTCTTGAGGAGGTTTTCGTGGCAATGACCTTCCTTCTCATGGTGTCGATTTGCTTTGAGGGAGGTGAGGGTGATGATGATGATGTAGAGTGAATATGGATGTGAGTATGAGATTGTGGAGTGGACGGTTTTTGAGAGAATAGGATCCTTTCACTTTTCCTGGGGGCAGTTTTCTTTTTCATGGTTGGGAGAGTGGAGAAGTTTGAATATGAAAGGGTGAGGAAGGCCGAAAGATGTGAGGGAGAAGGGAGGTTAGTGGTGCAATAAATGTGGAGTGGAGAGAGATAGTGGAGGGAGTTATTAACCATTAATGGCGCGGTTATTAACCAGGGAAGTTTTTCAAAAACTGAAAAAGGGAGTTTCCTTGAATCAAGGGATTAGTTGGAAGGAAAGATTTGATTTGACAACATACTTCTTCCAACAAGATTTGATAAGACAACTAAGGAATTTTGTGATTTTATTTTTCAAAAAAAATGAGGAACTAACAAAACTGTCATGGTGGGGTCAAAAGATATTTGGTGGGGCCCATGAAACTTAAATTCTGCGTTGCCTCCCCCTTAATTATAGCTCTTCCACCATGCCCTCATTTTTATCTCGTCCAAACCTACGAGACAAAACTGAACAGAGTCAAATATTCACAAGTTATCAATAGAGCTTAAATCAAACATTCCCAAACTTTTTCTCAATGTACAGAATCTGTCTTCATAGAGGGGTTTTGTAAAAATATCAGCAATTTGGTCTTCAGATTTTACAAATTGAATATCAATAGTACCCTTTTGCACATGTTCTCTAATAAAATAATATTTTATCTCAATGTGCTTAGTTCTTGAGTGCAGAACAGGATTTTTTTTATATGTTTATAGCACTCATATTATCACAAAATAAGGGAATACTATTGATTTTTAATTTGTAATCTTCCAATTGTGTTTTTAACCAAATTAATTGAGAGCAACATGCAGATGCGGGAATGTATTCAGCTTCAACTGTGGATAAAGCCACTGTGGCTTGCTTCTTGCTTGACCACATGTTGAGTGAGCTTCCAAGGAAGCAACACATGCCCGATGTGCTCCTTCTATCCACTATGGCCATCATCATCCTTTTCAAGTTTTGTGTTAGGATGCATTGGTGTACCCATTGATTTGAAATTTTCTAGGCCAAACTTTTTGATGAGTTCTTTTGCATACTTTCCTTGGTGAACAAAGGTACCACTAGGAGTTTGTTTAATTTGGAGGCCAAGAAAGAAAGTAAGCTCTCCCATTAAACTCATCTCAAACTCACTAGTCATGAGTTTTCCAAACTCTTCACACAAGGACTCATTGGCCGCACCAAATACTATGTCATCCACATAAACTTGAACCAGGAGAATATCATCATTAGATGCTTTAATGAATAAAGTTGTGTCTGTGGTTCCTCTTTGAAAGTGGTTTTCCAATAGGAAGGCACTAAGCCTTTCATACCAAGCTCTTGGAGCTTGCTTAAGGCCATAAAGAGCCTTTGAGAGTTTAAAAACATGATTTGGAAAATCTTTATGTTCAAAACCGGGGGGTTGTGTGACATACACTTCTCTATCAATAAAGCCATTAAGGAAAGCACATTTAACATCCATTTGAAACATTTTGAAACCCTTATGGGCAGCATAGGCAAGAAGCAACCTAATTGCTTCCATTCTAGCCACCGGAGTAAAGGACTCATCAAAATCTATGCCCTCTTCTTGATCGTAACCTTGGACCACTAATCTAGCCTTGTTACGAACAACTTGTCCATCCTCACCAAGTTTATTTTTAAACACCCACTTAGTACCCGTAACTTTCTTACCATCCGGATGAGATACTAGTGTCCAAACCTCATTCTTGTCGAATTGAGCAAGCTCTTCTTGCATTGCCTTGACCCAAGATAGATCTTCAAGAGCTTGTTTGACATTGTTGGGCTCCATTTGAGACAAGAGGGCAAAGTTGTTTGGTTCGGATTGCCTTTTGGTGGAGGATCTTGTTGTTACTCCTTGAGAGGGATCACCAATTATGAAGTCATGAGGATAACCCCTCATAGACTTCCATTCTCTAGGCTTCCGAAGTGGTTTTGAGCTTTGATGAGTTTCTGGTGGTATCACTGTTTCAGTTTTTCGTGTTTGCTCAGAAGATAAAACGGAAATATCTCCTTCAATCTGACGAGACAAAACTGGACTGGCAGATTCTTCATTTTGAGCAGATTTGGGATTTTCTTTGCTTGTTCCAGCTTCTTCACCATCTGAATCATTATCTATCACAGCACTAGGAATTAAGTTAGAATCACAAAAAGTAACATGTATGGATTCCTCTATGGTTCTATGCTCTTTGAGATAAATTCTATAAGCCTTGCTTGTGGTGGAATATCCAACAAACATTCCTCCATATGATTTTGGATCAAACTTTCCAAGGTTTTCTTTATTGTTAAGTACAAAGCATTTGCATCCAAAAACATGAAAGTACTTAAGATTTGGAGGGTTTCCTTTCCATAGCTCATAAGGGGTTTTCTTTAACCCTTTTCTAATGATTGTCCTATTCAAAATGTAACAAGCTGTATTCACAGCTTCAGCCCATAAAAATTTAGGAATCTCATTCTCACAAAGCATGACCCTAGTCATCTCTTGAAGGCTTCTATTCCTTCTCTCAACTACCCCATTTTGTTGAGGTGTTCTAGGGCATGAAAAGTTATGAGAAATTCCTAAGTCATCACAGAATTTTTTAAAATCTTGATTTTCAAATTCTCTTCCGTGATCACTTCTCAAATGAGCAATTTTTAAATCTTTTTCATTTTGAATTTTCTTGCAAAGGGTTGAGAAAGCATGAAAGGCATCATTTTTATGAGCAAGGAAAAGTACCCAACCAAATCTAGAGTAATCATCTACCACCACAAGACCATAGTGTTTACCTCCTAAGCTTTGTGTTCTTGTTGGACCAAAAAGATCAATGTGTAACATCTTTAATGGCCTTTTAGTAGAAATTCCATCCTTTGGTTTAAAAGAAGATTTTACTTGTTTGCCTAATTGACAAGCATCACAAGTAAGATCCTTATCAAATTTGATATTTGGAATTCCTCTAACCAAATTTTTCTTAACTAGCTTAGAAATTTGGTACATGCTAGCATGACCCAACTTTCTATGCCATAGCCATTTTTCAGATTCAAGAGATGTAAAGCATGTTACATTTTGTTCTTTTAAGTCCTCAAGAGTTAATCCATACACATTTCTTTTAGCTTCAAATAAAATATCCCTAGTTTTCTCACAAACAACCAAGCATACAAATTTCTTAAAAATAACTTCAAAACCCAAATCACACAGTTGGCTAACACTAAGTAAATTATGTTTCAAACCATGTACAAGAAGAACATCATTTATACAAGATGAAAATTTTTTACCAACTTTCCCAACAGCCACTATTTTTCCTTTTGCGTCATCACCAAAAGTGACAAGTCCTCCATCATATTCATCAAGCTTTATGAAGAAGGTTGTCTTTCCGGTCATATGCCTAGAGCATCCGCTATCCATATACCACATATTTTCTTTACGTTTGGATGCTAGGCACACCTACAAAACAAGCTCAAGTAACCTTAGGTATCCAAATCTTCTTGGATCCTTTCACGTTAAACCATCTCCTATGTCCCAAACCATTGTAATCAAAAACAACTTTGTAAACTTTATCACCAATCATTCTTTCACCAAAAAAACATTGAATGGGAAAATGACCGTTTCGGTTGCATAGCCTACAAAACCTTGGAGTTGCTGTTTTGTTAAAGTATGTGGGATCTTGAAATTTTGTATCATTAGAGGATGAAGCAATGTTTTCAAAATGAGATTTTTCTGCAGATTTATAAAACCCCAGCCCAGCTTTATCATAAAGAGGTTTTTGACTAGCCAAAATTTGATTAAGATTTTCAGAACTTTGAGTGAACTTGGCTAAGTCTTCCTTAAGCTTTTTAACCTCTTTAAGCAACTCTTCATTTCTTTTAAAACAGTCTACATATGAAAAAACAGAATGATCACTTTCACAGCTCCTTATTTGGGCTCTTAACTGCTTATTTTCTTCAACAAGATTACAAGCAGTTTCGGCCTCCCTTACTTTTTCTTTAAGAAAACTGTTTTCAGCTTTAAGAATGGTGATTTGTTGTTCAAGATCTTGGTTATCAAGTAGAAAACATCTTATTTTTTCAGAAAGGTGGTCTATCATAAGATGAAGATCTTCAGTATTAGGGTTATGAAAGACTACCTGATCTATGTGATCTGCCAAAAGACATGGTTGGGACTTGGTCTCGGTTTCCTCATCATCATCATCTGAGTCATTTTCCAAATCTTCCCATAAAGCCATCAGTCCCTTCTTCTTTCCTCTTTTCGGCTTCTCCTCCTTCTTTAACTTGGGACAATCAGATTTGAAATGTCCTAATTTCTTGCAGTTATAACAAGTTACTTTGCTGAGGTCTTTCTTCATTTTCATTGAGCTGCTGCCTTTGCCTTTGAGCTTCACCATTTTCCTGAATTTTTTGGCAAACAAAACAAACTCATTTTCAGAAGAATTATCACTGGATTCATCATCTAGAGGGTTAGTCACAGAAGAAAAAGCAATTCCTTTCTTTTTTGGATCCCTTTTTAAATAGGTATTTTCAAAAGCAAGAATGTTTCCTCTCAAATCATCACATGTCATGGAATCTAAACTACTGCTCTCAGAAATAATTAAGGCTTTTGTTTCCCACTCTTTTGTGAGACATCTCAGCACTCTTCTCACAAGCACAGAATCAGGATATGTAATTCCCAGAGCATCTAAGCCAACAACGATGATGTTGAATCTTTCAAACAATTCATCAATGGACTCTCCTTCCTTCATTGCAAACATTTCATATTCTCTGTTCAACATATCTGTCCGAGTCTTCTTTACAATGGTGGTTTCTTCATGAGTGATTTGTAATTTATCCCAGATTTTCTTTGCCGTTGTGCATCGTGATACCCGTCGGTATTCCTCGAAGCTGATAGCACAGTTGAGCAAGTTAACAGCCTTGGCATTTAGCTCCACCTTCTTCCTATCTTCCTCGGTCCACCTTGCTTCTGGTTTAAGAGAGATTATTCCTTCAGCACTGGTGATAGTTGGAAATTGAGGACCATCCAGAATGATTTTCTAAAGTCTGTAGTCTACTGCTTGCACAAAGATCTTCATTCTCTCTTTCCAATAGGTATAGTTTTTCCCATTGAAAAGAGACGGTCTGTTGCTTGACTGTCCTTCAGTAAGGTTGTAGGACACCAGATTAGAGCCACTGCTTTCTGCCATCTGGATCTTTTCTCCAAGCTGCAAAGCTTGATCTCTTTGAGACCAAGCTCTGATACCAATTGATGGTTTCAGTGGCTAAGAGAAGGGGGGTTGAATCTTAGCCCCCTTTTTGCTTTGTAACACTTGCTGGCCTTTGAGATCACTTTAGGAGACTTTTTGATTTTTGTCTCGTCCCTAGCCACGAGACTTTTATTTTTATCTCGTCACTTGGCACGAGACTTTTCTTTTTGTCTCGTCGCATGGCACGAGATATTTTTTAGTTTGAGCTCCTGTGCAATAGAAACAGAATTGGAGTAGGGAAGAGAGAAAATTACACCCAGATATATCCTGGTTCAGCTGCTAAGTGCAGTGCAGCCTACATCCAGTCTCCATCACAACCATGATAGAATTTTACTATAATCTTCTTGATTACAGACTATAAAGTGCTAACTCAACTTATAAGGGGATTCCCACAGAATCATGAAACACAACATAGACGTACAAAGGAACTCTAAGGACATCTATGGCTTTTTCTTTTAATTTTGCACTCTCTGCCTTTTTCCGCTCTATGGCTTTTTCATACAAACCTCACTGTTTGCCTTTTTCTATGAGACTCAAGACATGACAAAATTAAACAGAAAAATACAAAACAGAATACATTGAAGGAGAAGAAAATCTGTAAGCTTAGGTAGCTCTGAGAATCCTGTGCCTTGCACTCTCACTGCTTACTTCTAACTCCTTGCTCCAAACAGTGGCTGTTCTCTCTTTTTATAGAAGAGGGAAGCCTCCACTTTTGAAGCCAAAACCCAAGCCAACTTCTTCTTCTTCAAGAAACAGAACCGGTTCGGCCACATAGAGAGAGAAGAGATAACCATGCAAAACTCAACATGCAATTACCTCTAGTCCTTCCTTGGTCACCACTCTTCATCAATCAGAGCTCTCCATCCTTGGCTTGCTCTCCAAGATGGATTTTTGGCCCTTGACGCTTCATGATGATGATGACTTCATCTGCTTCAATCTCTGCCTCTACCATCACTTCGCCACTCTAGCTACTTCCTGTGGTGGTTGATCAGAATCAAAGACAAGCCATGCCTCCAAGAATCTCTTCCTTACTGGCCGAATTTTCTTCCTTCTTTTTGAGCATGAAGAGCTCGAGATTACTTCACCAAATCTAACCATATTTGGTGAAAATCTCAGCCACAGCACGCTTTTATTTTGTTATGTTTTCTTGCCATCATTGTGATGGTCTTGTAGCTTGCTCTTTCTTCAATTTGGTAGCTAAGTTTTGCTTTCATGGTTTTCTGTGTAATAACCGAAGAAGAGAAGCAAAGATGAGAAAGAGGAGAGAGAAATTTGAACACTAGCTAATGGGTAATGATAAAGTGAAATTAAAGTCCAACTTCCCTTGCATAAGGTAGCGTGTAGAGTTACTGAACCCATCAAATCAATTTCTCTCTCTCACATTTATGTTTCCAATGCTAGCAAATTAAATTTGAAATCCATCCAAAATAAAGAAATGGGATCCGTGGGAAAGCATGAGGCAAATGATAACATTTGCTTTCCTGATGGATATTGGATCAAGCATTGGTTCTTGTAGCATCAAAATTAATTTGGGCTTGTAGCAATAATAGCTTCAATTTGGCCCAAATAAAACGCAACATTGTTTCAGCCACTATAATCACAATTAGATTAATATCAAGGCTGAGTGTTCATAGGCATATTGGGCTTGCACCAGAATTTCATTTTCGGCCCAATATTAAAAACCTGCAACAAAATTATATATTAAATGAAAATTAAATTAATAATTTTGTAATTAATTATTTTAATAATGTTTAGTCATCACAAATATTTATTTAGAGTTTTCCAAACTCATCAATTTGTGAATTGAGTTAGGTTCACTTGATACTACTGTTAAGTATTCACCAAATTTGAACCAAATTCGATTCATTTTTGGATCCAAATGAACCTCAATTAAAATGAGGTAAAGAAAAACCGCAGCAACAACAACAATAAAAGAATGACGATTGAGAAAAAAACACGCGATGAAGAAGAAGGAATACGAAAAAGAAAAAGGAGGAAGGCGAAGAAGAAGAAGGAAGAACACGAAAAATAGGAAGAAGGAATGCGAAGACAAAGAAGGAGGAAAGTGAAGAAGACGAAGACGAAGACGAAGAAGAAGAAGAAGAAGAAGCGTTATTGAAACGCGCGTTTGTACACGCGGTATAACGAAAGTGGTTTTTGTTGAGTTTAGACCTGCATACTTGGACTTGGATACAAAAATATTTGGATATGTAGTTCGACTGTAAAAGAATAAAACTCTTTTTAAAATGTCTATTCAAATGTGAAATAAATTTTGTCTATTAAAATTTTTTTTAAAAAAAAATAAATACTTTTTTTCAAAAGCAAATTGGTGCACGAATTGTAAATCACGCTTTTTACAACTCGTACCACTAACCAGCAAGTGCACTGGGTCGTCCAAGTTATACTTTACGTGAGTAAGGGTCGATCCCACGGAGATTGTTGGCTTGAAGCAATCTATGGTTATCTTGTAACTCTTAGTCAGGAAAACAATAAAATAATTCACTTATCAAATTTGATTGCAAAGAATAAAAGGGCAGAACACAAATTATACTTGTATGCACTGATGGAGAATATGTTGGAGTTTTGGAGATGCTTTGTCTTCGGAAATTCTGCTTTCCTCTGTTTTCTGATTCACGCATGCACGTCCTCCTATGGCAAGCTGTGTGTTGGTGGATCACCGTTGTCAATGGCTACCATCCATCCTTCCAGTGAAAAGGGTCCAGATGCGCTGTCACCGCACGGCTAATCATCTGCAGGTTCTCAATCGTACCGGAATAGGATTTACTATCCTTTTGCGTCTGTCACTACGCCCAGCACTCGCGAGTTTGAAGCTCGTCACAGTCATTCAATCCCTGAATCCTACTCGGAATACCATAGACAAGGTTTAGACTTTCCGGATTCTCTTGAATGTTGCCATCAATCTAGCTTATACCACGAAGATTCTGATTAAGAGATCTAAGAGATATTCATTCATTCTACGGTAGAACGTAAGTGGTTGTCAGGCACGCGTTCGTGGAGGAATGATGATAATTGTCACGTTCATCACATTCATTTTGAAGTGCGAATGGATATCTTAGATAGGAACACGCATGTTTGAATGGAAAACAGAAATACTTGCATTAACATTCATCGAGACACAGCAGAGCTCCTCACCCCCAACAATGGAGTTTAAAAACTCATGCCGTCAAAAGGTACAAAGTTCAAATCTAAAATGTCATGAGGTACAAAATAAATCTCTAAAAGTTGTTTAAATACTAAACTAGTAACATAGGTTTACAGAAAATGAGTAAACTATGATAGATAGTGCAGAAATCCACTTCTGGGGCCCACTTGGTGTGTGCTGGGGCTGAGACTTAAGCTTCTCACGTGCCTGGGCTGTTTTGGGCGTTCAACGCCAGGTTGTAACCTGTTTCTGGCGTTGAACTCCAACTTGTAACCTGTTTCTGGCGCTGGACGCCAGATAGCAGCATGGAACTGGCGTTGAACGCCAGTTTACGTCGTCTATCCTTGAGCAAAATATGGACTATTATATATTGCTGGAAAGCCCTGGATGTCTACTTTCCAACGCAATTGGAAGCGCGCCATTTGGACTCCTGTAGCTCTAGAAATTCCATTCCGAGTGCAGAGAGGTCAGAATCCAACAGCATCAGCAGTCCTTTTTCAGCCTGAATCAGATTTTTGCTCAGCTCCCTCAATTTCAGCCAGAAAATACCTGAAATTATAGAAAAACACACAAACTCATAGTAAAGTCCAGAAATATGAATTTTGCCTAGAAACTAATGAAAATAAACTAAAAACTAACTAAAACATACTAAAAACTATATGAAATTAACCCCAAAAAACGTATAAAATATCCGCTCATCACAAATCTAGACAGACCTATATTATCTAAAAGAAAAGTATAGGTAACCAACAATATTTTTGAACAATGATAATTAAAGGGTTAAAAGAGTAAATTAATCTTAAATTTAATTAGTAGCATTAAATTAAAATGTAGTGTATTTTTATTTAATTGGTAGTTGTTCATATCGTTCAAGATGATCATTATTTACCTAGCACCCCCTTATCTAAATATTTTACCACCACCCCTATACATAACTCCTAGTGTCATAGCAGAAGTTATGCTACTTATTGATGAAGTTTTTTAATATTGAAGGAACCCACATAAACAAATATTCCACAAGTCTATTTTTTCCTAATGCGCAAATGAAGTTTTCCCATTCTAAAAAAAAAAAAAGGTAGTAAGATAGAAGTAGAGTGGTAATAACTAAAAAGAAAAAATAAGTAGCAATTTTTGGGATAAGAAGATAGGAAATATAGGGAATGACATATATATCCAATGTCCATTATCCAAATTGTAAATAACAAAAAAAAGACATAGTTCTCCCCACGTCTCGTACGTTAGGACTTCAACTTCCCGCTTTGCATGTTTGTTTCTTGTTTCTTTGTTTCTCTATCTCTATCCTAAGACACATTCCCTTACCCGAAAACAAAACAAACTTTTCCCACAAACTTTCTTCAACGCACATCCTTGAACTGAAACCCTCAATTTTAATCAAAATATATAGCGGAAAAACAATTTTTATCCACCAAAAAATTCAACAGAATCTCAAGGACGCGCTTTGAAGCTCTATTGCTTTAGCATGCATTGCTTCACGTTCGTTGGATTGGTGTTTCACCTTACATACCTTCTAACGTTATAAACAAAATAAAATACATATAAAAATAAGGTTTCATACGTTTGCTCAACTCCATCATCAAATTTTGGCATTCGCGTTTTTCCTAGGATCTAGCTAGGGGCATTCCCTAATTTAATTACCTTGGTGTGTTCTTCAACAAGCAACAAACAAATTTGGAAGCTAATTATTAATAAGGACCTCTTTGACAAGGCTTGTTCTTTTGTCTTTATGAAGAGAGTTGTTGGAGAGGGATTTTTTCAAGCTCAATGAGATGAATTGGAAGTTACACGTTTGTGAATTTGGAAGGAGCAATGAAGTTTACAAGACCTGTTTATGCTGTTTTTTTTGTCTTTCTTCTTTGTACCTTGGCCAAAATCGGCTTTGAAGGGAAACTGTGGAAACCCCAAGAGTTTTATGCAGATCATGGTGTTGTAATTAAGGTATTTATGTTTTAGCATTTTTCTCCATCTTTCCATTTCTTTTTCTTTATGGAAAAATAAAAGTCATGTTTGTGATCAATATTATGAAGAAAATATAGGATGAGATATTATGAACTGTCTTATTCTTTTGTAAGTTAAAATGTCATGCTAGCATTTGTGATGTTTGAAGCATAAATGGTTTAGTCCTCACAGATTCACTGAGGTTCTTGAAGACCTTAATCTAAGATCAACTCAAATATTCTGATGTTTCAATTGTTGGTTAATGCAGGAAGAGCAGGAGTGGATACATTGCAGGAAGGAATTGATAGAGAGGAACAATGATATTAAGGACTATGACTTGGAATCAAAAACAAACTTATTAGATTGCATTACAAGGACACATCCTCCAACTCATGATTCAGAAGAGAAGGAGCTTGATCATGTGTCAGTGTCACAGTTTTATTCCGAAGACAATCGCGGTAGATACTTGCTTGACAAGTTACCTCAGAGTGAGAAGAAACTACCAAGACCTGTTCCTGTTCCATCACCCAAAAAACTGCGTGTCAAGAAGAAGTTTGCCAACTCGCTTCCGCCTAAAGGGATAACACTAAGTGACATTTCTCCTTCTCCAAATTCTCCACCTATAGACTTTTATGTGCTATTTCCACCACCACCAGATTCACCTCCCCCTCCTCCTCCTCCTCAAGTTGATGAGGAGGATAATAGCGAACGAAAGATACCAATTATCATTGGTTCGGTTGTGTCAGGAATAATAATCATAGTAGGCATGCTCTTATGCTATCGTGAGATCAGGAAAAGCAGAAAAGCCTACAAAGATGACAGGCCTTTAACTGTATTAGGCTCAAGTGATGTGTCTGGTACTATTTCTGTGCTGATATATGATGATGAATTGATGATAGTAAAACAATTCATGGTTGCTTCAATCAATGTTTGTTTTTCTTCTTTCAGGTTCAAAGAAGTTTATTGCTTTGGGAAATTCTAATACCAATGAAAATGGTATAATCTATGGAAAGAACCCTTCTATTGTTGGGAATGTTACCACTAGTCCTGAAGATAACAATGCCTCATTGGGTATGGGTGTTGGTGTGGGTTTGGGTGTGGCTGCGGGTGAGGCCTCATCATCAGAAAGCAAGGAACAAGTTCCATTAGGTCCTGCTCCAGAAGGATTAGCCCCTGAGCCGGCAGGGCCACCACCCCCACCACCTCCACCACCTCCACCCCCTGCTGCT
>NC_029792.2:7552327-7568632 GCF_000816755.2 Arachis ipaensis
TAGGCCTCCACCTGCCCCTCCTGTTAAAATCCTTTCACGGGCACGTCTTAGTAATGTGGAAGAGGATTCTGCGGATGCTCCGAAAGCGAAACTAAAGCCATTTTTCTGGGATAAGGTTGCTGCATCTCCTGATCAAGCAATGGTCTGGCATGAGATCAGAGCAGGGTCATTCCAGTAAGAACATTTTTAAGTCATCTCAAAACCAAGATTTATCATAGATGAGGAAAGTAAAATTGTATTTACCTTTTTTGCTGATCTTGATGACAAATTAACAGGTTCAATGAACAGAAAATCGAGTCTTTATTTGGCTGCAACAACCCCAATAGAAAAGAGTCAACATCACAAGAACCTTCATTACAGTTAATTCAGATTATTGATCCTAAGAAAGCACAGAATTTATCAATTCTTTTACGTGCTTTGAATGTGACTACAGAAGAAGTTGTTGATGCCCTTAGAGAAGGTGACTCACTCTCTAGTCTTTATTTATCATCATATTATGTTCATTTCAACTTTTAGTGTTCATGATATAGCAAGAGTTAGTGCTTTCTGTGTTAGAACATTCTGTAATCTCTTGGTTGAATCAGGTAGCGAGATTCCTGTTGAGCTGATCCAAACATTAATAAAGATGGCGCCAACAACAGATGAGGAACTGAAGCTGAGGTTATTTGATGGAAACATTGCTCAACTTGGCCCTGCAGAGCGGTTTCTCAAGGTCTTAGTTGACATTCCACTCGCTTTCCGACGTCTCGAGTCTCTACAACTCATGCTCACTCTTCCAGAAGAGGTCTCAAGCATCAAGGAGTGCTTTTCAACATTAGAGGTAACTACACTATGATTCAAGCAATATTTTGAATTTGATCACCATATATAGTTATAAGTGCTAACATAGATGTTCTGTGACTAACAGGTTTCATGTGATAAACTAAGAAAAAGTAAGCTTTTCCTTAAACTACTAGAAGCAGTTCTCAAGACAGGAAACAGATTGAATGATGGAACATATCGCGGCGGCGCTCAGGCCTTCAAGCTTGACACACTTTTGAAGCTTTCGGACGTAAAAGGAACCGATGGAAAGACAACACTTCTACACTTTGTGGTTCAGGAGATCATACGTTCAGAGGGAGTAAGAGCTTTGAGAACAGAGAGAGCGAGGCAGAGCAATTCTAGTGTCAGAACAGAGGATTCTGTTGATGATTCCATTGATCAAGAATCAGAAGAACACTACCGAAGACTTGGCCTTAAAGTAGTTTCAGGCCTAAGCAGTGAACTTGAAGATGTTAAAAGGGCGGCAATTATAGACGGCGATGCTCTAACGGCTGCAGTGTGGAAACTTGATCGGTTACTCAGCAAAAGTGAGGAGTTATTGAACAATGATTTGAAGAGCATAGATGAAGACAGCAACTTCAAGCGTTCCCTTGAAAATTTTGTGGACAAATCAAAAGCTCAAGTGTCATGGCTGTCTGAGGAAGAGAAGAGGATCATGGCTGAAGTGAAGGCTACAGCAGATTACTTCCATGGACAAGCAGGGAAAGATGAAGGCTTGAGATTGTTTGTAATTGTTCGCGATTTCTTGGTAATGTTGGACACAGTATGCAAAGAGGTGCAGTTAACAACACAGAAGCCAATGAAGATCTCTCATAAGAAAGAGGCTTCAAATTCGTCGTCGCCGCCAGTATCTCCGAATACTCAGCAGCAGTCTCCTTCTGATCTGCATAGAAGACTGTTTCCGGCCATAGCAGCGCGCAGGATCCATTGCTCTAGTTCAGATGAGGATGAGGATGAGGAAGAGGATAATTAGATTAAGAGGTTGTTATTACCTTGATAGCTTTTCTAGCAAGTTTTATGCATATGCAAGAAGATAAGTCCCCAAAATTCTTGTGCTAAGAATGCAGGGAATTGTATATATCCTAGCTTGTTAGGGATAGCTCATGATCAATGGAAGATGCAAAATGTTTAGTATTGTTGTTCCTCATGAAAACATGCATGAGTGGAAAGGGGGGTTTGGAAGGGACATGGATTAACTTCTTGATTGGTTTCTCCCTTACAAATTTGATGGATCTGGTTGAATGATGCTGCAACCTTTTTCAAGTAGCTAATATTAATTGGAGTGAGCAAAAGCTTCATGATATAAATTCTTAGTGCTCAAATTGACCTTTTATATGTTGTTGATTACTGTTGCTTATCTACAGGATAGTTCAATAGCCAACCTTGTGTCTAACTTTTTAACTATAGAAAATTTTTAGATGATTTATCTGACAAGTATAATTCATCTGTTCTTCTTTTACTTTTTTTTTTCCCTGGTCATTGCATGTTTTTTCAAGTATATCATACAAAAATATCAATTTAGGATATCTGTCAATAATCCTCGTTCAAAATTTAGGATATTTGCACGAGGATTATTCGCAAAAAGCAGAAATTTTTTGGTAAGATTTAACCTTTTTCTAAAAATTAAAATATCTATGTTGATGCTAATATATATAAAAGAAATCTTTTAAAAAATATTTTATTGTGGCGAATTTCAATTTAATCTCTTTGTCATAATTACAGCAAATTTATCGGATGTAAAAGAACGAATCTATTTTTCTATTTATAATTTATAGAAGTTAATATCAATTCTCTATACAATAAATTTTAGCCATCTTATTTATTTTTAATAATGTCACATCGGTATTTCTAGACATACGACGTCTTATGAAAATTAGCCAATCATTTAAAAAAAAAAGAATTAAAAATTGAAAAAAATTCTTATCTATTATTATTGTTGAGTTTGGAAAACTCCAAATTAAGATGATGATCAAATATTATTAAAATAGTAATTAAAAATTATTAAATTGATTTATGCTTCAAATATGTTTAATTAATAATTTCTATGTTACATGCAGATTTTGGTGATTGTACTTAATGCAACTTAAAGTCCAACAATGTTGGCAAATATAATCAGTCTTGTACAAAAATGTTCTTATAATATGTGGCTGAATTATTAGGCAACATAAATTGGGCCAAAAATTTTGGTGCAGTCCAAAATCATAGTGATTGCAAGACCAACAAAGGCTTGGTCCAAAAATTGAAAAGGAAAAAAAAACAAATGCTGCATGCTTCCCACAGACACCAAATCACTCCATGGTTGGAATTCAAATTTGATTAAATGGATTTAATACCTTGGTAACATGAGAGAGAAAATGCAAATGTGATTTGATGGCAATTAAATGTGAGCTACACGTTACAAGGCAAAAAAGAAAGGAAAGTGGGTTTTTAATTGAATATAATTGATTTTAATTCCTTTCTTTATTTCATTTGGAAGCCTTTTTCTTCCTTCTCTCTCATCTCTCTTCTTGCCTTCGGTCACTTCATAGAGAAGAAGATGGAAACTAAGGCAAGTTATCAGAAGCAAAAAGAAGAAGCTAGAAGCAAGCTTGAAGTCATAGTGATGATGGCATCAAGAAAAAGTAAATCAAAGGCATGGTGTGGCTGTGATCTTTGCCACTTATGGTAAGAAGTGGTGAGGAAGTCTCAAGCCTTTCATAACCAAAAATGGAAGGAGATCCATTCGGTCAGAGGAAGAAGATCCTTGGAGGGATCGCTTATCTCAGCTTTTGATCAACCACCACAGGAGGTAGCTACTGTAGCTACGTGGAGGATGAGGCAGAAGTTAGAGCAGAAGAAGCTGTCATCATCAAGAACTCATCAAGGGCTAGGAATCTTTCTTGGAGTGCAAGTCAAGATGGAAGACCCGGATTGATGAAGTTTGGTGCAAAGGAAAGACACAGAGGTAATTGCATGTTGGTTATAGCATTCGGTTTCCTCTCCTCTCTCTCTGGCCGAAGCGGTTTTGGTTGAAGAAGAAGAAGTTTAGCTTGGTTCAACAGTTTCTCATAGCCAAGGTTTGAAGCAAGGAGTGAGAGTGCAAAGCACATAGTTCTCATAGCTACCTAAGCTAACAGAAATTCTTCTCCTTCAATGTTCTTCATTTTGTATTTTTCTGTTTAGTTTTGTCTGTCTTGAGTCTCATGGAAAAAGGCAAGGTTTGTATGAAAAAGCCATAGAGCGAAAAAAGGTAGAGAGTGAAAAATTAAAAGAAAATGCCATAGATGTTCTTAGAGGTCCTTTGTACATCTGTGTTGTGTTTCATGATTCTGTGGGAATCCCCTTGCAAGTTGGGTTAGCACTTAGCAGTTGAAAGCTTGGTAGTGACCAAGTCAAGTTCAGGATTGGGGATTAGATTCTGGACTTGTCCTGGATAGGAAGGGTAGTTCCTAGGGAGAATTGGTGTATGTAATCATGAAGATTATAGTGAAATTCCATCATTGTTGTGATGGAGACTAGATGTAGGCTGCATTGCACTTGGCAGCTGAACCAGGATATATCGTGGTGTGATTATCTCTCTTTCTTCTACTCCATTTCTGTTTCTGCTGCACAGGAGATAAAACCGAAAAATATCTCGTGCCGGGTTAAAAGATAAACCGAAAAAGTCTCGTGGCTGGGTACGAGACAGAAATCAAAAAGTCTCCAGAAGTTGTTTCTAAGACCAGCAAGTTTTAAGAAGCGAAAAAGTGACTAAGATTCAACCCCTCTTCTCTTAGCCACTGAAAACCATCAATTATTATTCAAATAAATCATAAATTACTTATTAAATACAATAAATATACACATTAAAAATATCATAATTGTGTCATTTGAGTTATAGTTTGTTGGCATATTGTATAAGACTCTTATTACTATACTATTTTTAAAATTAAATACACATTCAAAATACAAACTAAATAAAACTGAAATTTAAAATTTCAATTTCAATTTTAAATTTCTGTTTCAGATTTAATATATTTAATTATTAATATATTACAATTTAAATATACATCCAAAAATCAAATTAGTTAGAATTCAAAATTTTGAATTTAAAATTCTAAAATAAATCTTAAATCACTAGTAAAATCTTCGCTCCGTAAAGATCTAGAGCTGCAGCGCCTCCCCCTCCTTATCTGTGGCCGCTTTCATCTTCTCCCGCGTTGCGCACTCCTCTGCGACGATCTCCTCCTTCGGCGACGCGTACTTCCCCTGCGCACACCCCCGCGCCTCCCCCATTGATGGGCTCCTCCCCGTCCCTGGTCTCCTCGCCCGCACCACGCACAACCGCCCCCTTTTTCCGCGCCTCCCCCTATCTCCTCCCCACGTCGCACTCCTTCTTCTGTCTCTGGTAGTTCTGCTTACAAAATTCTAAAAAAATTTGGTTGAGTTCATTCATGAAGATATGTTATCCCTTTTTTTTCGCTTAATAAAAAGTTATATTTTTTTTAAATTTATGTATAATATTGGAAGTGTCTGTGTTTTTTTCTTTTTTTTTTTTAAATGTATTTGTGATTATAATTTTTTTTATGCACTCATATGTTTGATTTGGGAGTTGTAATGTTAACCTAATTTGGATGTGTCAATACTTAATTTTGGATGTGTTTATGTTGTTCATTATGTTCTTATGTACATATATAAATTTTTTTTACATGAGTTTTGGATGTGTTGATAAAATATTTAGAATGCATTCTTATAATTTTAGATGTGTTTTTGAGTTTAATTTTTTCTGTTCAATATGTAATTTAGAACTACAATGACAATAATTTAGATGTGTTAATACATCATTTTAAATGTGTTTATGTTGTTTATTTAATTTTAGATGTGTTTTTGACATGAGTTTTGAATGTTTTGAATAAAAAAAATAATTGAAGTGAGTTTAATTGATTTTGAAAGCTTCACTGATTTTTTAAAAATTAGTACACGAAAAGTTGTTACGAATTTTATGGTTTGGTTTGCAAAAAATTAATGTATTGCAAGTTTATTTTAATTATATTAAGTATTTAAAATATATTGTTATTTTAATAAATAATAATATATACTATAACTAAATTTATTTCAAGAATATATGTTAAGAATAAGACTGGACACGCTGACATGTTATGGTATTTAGGTGTATCTAAGCGTGTCCGGAGAAGAATTTTTTACTTTTTATTAAGACACGGTTGGACACAGCAGACACGCGTGTCGGACGAGTGTCAGTGAGTGTCGTATCCGAAATGTGTCCGACAGGTAGACACGACAACTCAGCGAAGTATCCGTGCTTCATAGCTAGTGATTTAAGATGGTTTAAGATTTATTTTAGAATTTTAAATTCGAAATTTTAAATTCTAACTAATTTAACTTTTGGATGTGTATTTAAATTGTAATATATTAATAATTAAATATATTAAATCTGAAACATAAATTTAAAATTAAAATTAAAATTTTAAATTTCAGTTTTATTTAGTTTGTATTTCAAATGTGTATTTAATTTTAAAAAGACACTAAATCTATTTATAATTTTTAGATGTGTTTGTTTTACTTTTTTAAATTATTGTAATAAAAGACTGAATATTGTAGAAATTTTAAAAGATACCTAGTTGAATTGATTAAATAATTGTGGCTGCGATAAAACCGTAATATGAAGCTGAGCATGCGCCATGAACAAAACACGAAATGCCACCAATATACAAGAAGTGATGGTCTGAGAATCCACAAGAACGTCTTTTTATGGTGGTTTGATTTTGTCCTGAAATGCAACAAGATCATTCCAATAGCAAATGTAATCCTGACCAACAAAAATATGGTTTCAGTGAATAATTGTATACTTATTATATTTTATGTTGGGCCAACACGTCAAAGGTGTCAGTTCCACAAAATACCAGAGCTCAAATCTACTACGGATTAGTCTTTTTTCCTGTGGGATGTTAATAAAAAAAGTGATGAATACAAATAAGGCAAGTCTGAATGAATTGGTATGAAGGTAGAGAGACATTACCATGCTAAAAGCAGGAGAACCATGGAGATTTGCTTGATAAAATAAGCCATGACAAGGCCTTGTCGAGAACAAAAGCAACTGAAGACAGCCAATAAACAGACTATAGCATGGGCTATCCCCAAAAGTATCAATGCAGTGAACCCCATTTGAAAGGCCTTCTGACTTGGTTGTTTACACTCGACTAGAGACAGGTTTACATGGTGACCCTGTTTCTCAAACACAAGTACACAATAGTTATATGTTGATCAAGTATTTGCCAAAATTAATAATATTTGCTAACGGTGTAGCATTGCTCTTATAATAATATTGAAACATACAAACTTATTTTATGTTTACTTTATGTCGTAAGACCGTTACCAAACACAACCTTAAAAAATCTGTGTGTATATATATAGCTTGAAGCATACCTTTTTTTGTGCAATTTCAGCCTGCATGCCAAGAATCCCAGCTACAACATCCATGATTATAATCAGGAGACAAAAGAAAATTCCTGCTATTCTAGTAGGGGCCAATGTTGTGGAAGAATTTAGCTATCTGTTTCTGGTTTGCTTGTCGACAAGTAGTAATTGAAAAATACTATAGTGGAGTGAAAAGATACGTACGGAGCAACAATATTTATATACATGAAGAGTAGGAAGAAGTTGGAACAGGTGGAAAAAGTCTCTTTTGTCCAAACTGTACACTCTAAACTTTAATATACTTTGCGTCACTATAGGTATAAATCTTGTATCTACATCTACATTTATGTAACGCCGTATATTATCCTAAATAATTTGTAATGATTGTGTTCTAAATTTTATTATATTTTGCTTATCCTTTTCTTTCTTTTTGGGTCTTCATGCTTATCTTTTATAGTATTAATTTTATGTTTTATCAGCTTAATATCTTATTTCTTGCTGTAAACACAATTGTAAAATCCAAATCTCCCGTACAAAGATCATTATCTACCCCAAAAAGGGAAAATAAAGAAGGGAGTGTTTTTGATAAATCACTATATTTCCATTGTGATTAACCAAAAAAAAAAACGTCAATTAAACAATAATTATGAAAATTATATATATATAAAAGACCAATTCTTTAGTGGCACAAGATTTTGGCAGCTAACCACTACAACAATTTCTACAAATAGCGGCGAGAATTTTGCGGTGATTTTATAATGAATAATGTTGGCAGATATCATGGTGGTTAAGAATGGGATTGCAATTAACTTTATATTTAGCGGCAATTTTGGTGAAACCGCTACAATATGTTACTTATGTTGAATTATTATTTAACTATTTGCAGCGATTTTTTTCCAACCACCACAAAATACATTTAAATACATATTTCAATGTTTTTTTAAAAAAAGAGTAAAGTGTTGTTTTTGTCCCCAACGTTTGGGGTAAGTCCTATAATTGTCCCTAACGTTTAATTCGTCCTATTTTTGTCTCCAATGTTCCAAAAATGATGCAATGTTACCCCATCGTTAATTCCAGTCACAGAACACTAACGGAGATGCCTACGTGGATCCCTTTGTCCACTCTGGCAAACTTTGTCCCTGGTGACCATTACTGAGAATTTGGGAAAAAAATTGGAAATTTAATTTAAAAGGATGTTGAAACCCTAATTTCATCGTGCGTCTCCTGTAGCTTCTCCTTCTCACCATCGCCGTCTCTGTTGAAGTTGATTGCTGAGTCCATGGCTTCGCAGGGCTCCCAGGCGCCGAGTAGTAGCTTTGCTTCAGGTCGAAACAGCAGCCAAGGTCGTCGACGGAGAAGAACTTGTTACTGTGGGGAGAGGCCAGTGCTTGCGACTTCGTCAACGGCAGAAAATCCGGGACGGAGGTTCTGGGGCTGTGTTAACTATGGGGTAAGTAGGAAACTTTGCATCTGGGTATGGCTGTTATTTGGTTTGTTGATTGGGATTTTCTTTTGGTTTTTGCCTAGATTGGAGAAGAGTGTGGGTACTTTGTGTGGGCAGAGTCGGAGCAAGAGCCACAAGTTCCTCGATTGAAAAGAAGAATCACATGCTTGAAGGGTAAAGTGACAACAGTTGAGAGGATGTTGAGAATGGCAGTAGCAGTTGGTCTGGTTGGATGGACATGCGCTATAATTTTGCTGTGTGAAAAATTTTCATCAACAAGAAATGGGAGGTTCTTTTTGCAGTAAGGCTGCAGAAACATAGTGGCTAGTGTAATGTGTTGGCAATGTGTTGTCTGTATTTTGGTGTGTAATGTAACCTGTTGATTGAACGAATTTGAATGAAAATTTGTTGTTATCCACTTTTATGTGTTTAGTTTACATTCTCATGGTACAAATATGGAGGTAACTGTCAGCAGAAATGATTAAATGAAACAGGGAAATAGAGCAAACATAAAGCATTAAAATCAACCATATGGCATAGATAGGCAATAGTCAGCAACTTAAGATACATACATTCCTAAGTAGATGTCTTAGAACTAGAAATATAAGTCAACATAGATGCTAAACAGTTTTACTATAGTAGCAGTAGCAAAACCAAATTGAAAACAGTTAAACCAACAACCATAGTTCCTAGGCTGATACAAAAGGCAAAATACAAAAGTCGTAACAAGTGAAACAAAGTCATTCCACTTTCTTCCATGCTCTTGGTGGTGTCCTGGCCATGAACCTGAGCTGAGACTGGGTGACCCTCTTCACTGGGCTTGGCAGTACCCTTGTAGTTGTTGGGGCTGGTGCAGAAGCAGTCTGTGAATGATTCACTTTGGCCCTTTTCGAAGCAGCTTGTGATTGTTGGGAGCTCACAGGTGGCTTCCTCTTTGGGTGTGAGGGGGGTTTGTTGTTGCTGCCCCTTTGCTTCCTACTTCCACTATCAGCAGCCTTACCAGAATCTGTCTTGGCAGATAATCTGGAACTTTTTCTGACTCCTTGCCTTTTTCTACCCTTTGAAGTAAAAGTAGCAACATTGTTAACCTGGTGACAAAATAGAAACAGAATAAATAACCAAATACACAATTAGGAAACAGAATAAACACATAATTAAAATTTGTTACAGTTGGATTTGGTGTGACTTTGCGCTTCTTTGGACAACTTCTTTTGTTATGGCCAGAGCACAAACAGTAAGAGCACTTTTGCTGTTGCCCTTCACGAGACAGTCCAGTCCTAGTAGCCTGCTCATCAGCACCTCTTGCCTTCTTCTTCTTTGGCCTCCCAATAGGTTTTCTATAAGTTGGAGGCAACACATCCTCGAACTGAGTTCTGTCCCAAAGGTTTGGCCCATTGACTGGGTAGACAACATGCTGGTAGCAAGAGATGTATGCAGCCTTTTTGTAGTAGTCAGCAACATATGAATCCACATTGAAACACATTTTTCTTATGCATGTCATGGCATGTGCACAAGGAATTCCGGAAAGTTGAAACTTCCTACATGAGCATTCATGATGCCTAAGATCAACCACAAATTTTTCCTTACCCCCTGAATGCTAACCACCTCATATCTATCACGTCCAGCATACACACTCACCCATTGACCACTTAGTTCGGCTTGTTTTTCTACCTTAATCCTAATTCTGGGCAACACATCTCTATTATAAGGCACTATTCTGTCCTTGTTGTCAGCACAACGTTTCATGATGTAAACCCGACTTGCATGCATGATTCCAGTCTTCAGCTCCCTAGAGCAATTGTGCTTGTTGTTGCAATTCTTCAACTGCCAACTACGCTCATGCTTCATCTTTCCACAGTATGCATACCAATCACATCCCTCCACACATTCCACCTTAACCCTCTTCAGATCCACCTTTATGAATCTCAAACCCCTGCCACTGCTGACAGCATATGCAGTGGCACAGTCTTTGAACTCCTCCCTTGACACATACAAAGTTTCCACCTCCCAAGTGTATTCACTCATGTTCTTCAACGGCCTGTGTATGGGATACCTCTTTCCCGGGCCATCCTCATCATCACTGAATGGAGTATCCAGGAACTCCTCACTGTTATAACCTGTATCCTCATCACCAAAACCCCCTACAACTTTTTCCTTACCAAGATTTTGTGCAGCTGGTTGTGATGATTGACCATGAGACTGATTGGGTGCAAAATTATATATATATAAAAGACCAATTCTTTAGTGGCACAAGATTTTGGCAGCTAACCACTACAACAATTTCTACAAATAGCGGCAAGAATTTTGCGGTGATTTTATAATGAATAATGTTGGCAGATATCATGGCGGTTAAAAATGAGATTGCAATTAACATTATATTTAGCGGCAGTTTTAGTGAAACCGCTACAATATATTACTTATGTTGAATTATTATTTAAATATTTGCAGTGGTTTTCTTCCAACCACCACAAAATGCATTTAAATACATATTTCAATGTTTTTTTTTTTTTAAAAAAACCATCCAGGTATAATCTACTTAAGTACTCACTACTTTTTTCATATGTTTAAATCATTATTACTTAAATAGTAACACTATTTCTAGATTTGTTTTACATACAAAAGTTAATAAATTAAATAAGTTACTTATGTTAACTCATGTGAACAAATTTATCCATAAGTTTTTCTCGTTTACTATATTATCATTTAAATTTGCATTCAAACATAAATATAAAAGAAAAAATTAAAGTCAACGTCTGAATTTATAAAATTAAATAAAGTTCAATTGAGTATAAATTAAATTTAGGCTTCTTCGAAGTTATGCCTTACTAAATCTAAATTAAAAAATTCTAAAAGTAGACAAATATATAAAACTGCGACCCAAACCATTAAATTAAGGGAATCAACATAACTCTTAGAATAAAAAGTCAAAATTTCTCTTCAACTTCGTATTGACCTGACGAAAAATACTTTGTCAAGAATCTATGGCCTTCATGTCTTACAGGATCTGATATGTCATCTCTATATCATGGATTTTTTTCAGATTAAAGTACTTTTTGTAACATATATATCATCTTGCCTTTGTTGGTCTTCTAAAGTTTTATTGTCTTCTTCTGAAACCTTATTGAGATCAAATTACATGGAGATGTCAATTTTAACAGAGGGAATATCAACTAAATTATCTTCTGAATCAGACTCTTTCTCGTCTTGATTGTCACGAATTATTTTACTAGAATATTAAGCTAATATTAAAAATATCAACATGCATATACAAAATAAGTATACTCAGAAAAAATTAAAAACTCCCAAGTCATTAGATAGTAATTTAAAAAAAAAGGATGATAATAAGTTAAGACAATTTTAAAATTAAACACAAATAAACAATAATTATTGGTGCAATGACTTCTATATCAAATCTCAATACTCACCTTCTGCCCCACATTACTTTAATTTTAGCTCTTGAACATGCATGATTTTTTACTGTTACAATCTTAATTAAATTTTTACAATTTATATGCCTTTTTATTTTGACATAATCAAATTATCTTGCACACTAATTAAATAAGGAAAATGCTACTTGTACAACAAAATTCATCCTTTATTCAGCCTTTAAATCTAATATTTTATCATTTTAATTTTTTAATTAATCATATTTCCTATTTTTAAGGAACCACTTTTATTTTTGAATACTTATCACCGTAAAATTTGTAACCACTTGCAATACATTAATTCTTTGCAAACTAAACCATAAAACTCGTAACAACTTTTCGTGTACTAATTTTTTAAAAATCAGTGAAGTTTTCAAAATCAATTAAACTCACTTCAATTTTTTTTATTCAAAACATTCAAAATTCATGTCAAAAACACATCTAAAATTAAATAAACAACATAAATAAAACGTTCAAAATTATGTATTAACACATCTAAATTATTGTCATTGTAGTTCTAAATTACATATTGAACACAGAAAAAATTAAACTCAAATACACATCCAAAATTATAATAATACACTCTAAATATTTTATCAACACATCCAAAACTCATGTAAAAAAACTTATATATGTACATAAGAACATAATGAACAACATAAACACATCCAAAATTAAGTATCGACACATCCAAATTAGGTTAACATTACAACTCCCAAATCAAACATATGAGTGAAAAAAATTATAATCACAAATACATTTTAAAAAAAAAGAAAAAAAAACACAGAGCTTCTAATATTATACCTAAATTTAAAAAAAATAGAACTTTTTATTAAGCAAAAAAAAAAGGATAATATATCTTCATGAATGAACTCAACTAAATTTTTTTAGACTTTTGCAAGCAGAAATACCAGAGACAGAAGGAGTGCAACGTGGGGGAGGAGACAGGGGGTGGTGCGGGAGAAGGGGGCGGTTGTGCATGGCGTGAGGGAGGAGACCAGGAACGGAGAGGAGCCCATCGATGGAGGAGGCGGGGTGTGCGCAGGGAAAGTGCACGTCGCGTGGAGGAGCGCGTCGCCAAAGGAGGAGTGCGCAATGCGGGAGAAGACGAAAGCGGCCACAGATGAGGAGGGGGAGGTGCTGCAGCTCTAGATCTTTACGGAACGAAGATTTTACTAGTGAAGTAGTGATTTAAGATGGTTTAAGATTTATTTTAGAATTTTAAATTCGAAATTTTGAATTCTAACTAATTTAACTTTTGGATGTGTATTTAAATTGTAATATATTAATAATTAAATATATTAAATCTGAAATAGAAATTTAAAATTAAAATTAAAATTTTAAATTTCAATTTTATTTAGTTTGTATTTTGAATGTGTATTTAATTTAAAAAATACACTAAATCTATTTATAATTTTTAGATGTGTTTGTTTTACTTTTTTAAATTATTGTAATAAAAGACTAAATATTGTACAACTTTTAAAGGATATCTAGTTGAATTGATTAAATAATTGTGGCCGCGATAAAACCGTAATATGAAGCTGAGCATGCGCCATGAACAAAACACGAAATGCCACCAATATACAAGAAGTGATGGTCTGAGAATCCACAAGAACGTTTTTTATGGTTGTTTGATTTTGTCCCGAAATGCAACAAAATCATTCCAATAGCAAATGTAATCCTAACCAATAAAAATATGGTTTCAGTGAATAATTGTATAGTTATTATATTTTATGCTGGGCCAACACGTCAAAGGTGTCAGTTCCACAAAATACCAGAGCTCAAATCTACTACGGATTAGTCTTTTTTCCTATGGGATGTTAGTATTATGAAAATTATATATATATAAAAGACCAATTCTTTAGTGGCACAAGATTTTGGCAGCTAACCACTACAACAATTTCTACAAATAGCGGCAAGAATTTTGCGGTGATTTTATAATGAATAATATTGGCAGATATCATGGCGGTTAAAAATGAGATTGCAATTAACTTTATATTTAGCGGCAGTTTTAGTGAAACCGCTACAATATATTACTTATGTTAAATTATTATTTAAATATTTGCAGTGGTTTTCTTCCAACCACCACAAAATGCATTTAAATACATATTTCAATATTTTTTTAAAAAAAAAAAACCATCCAGGTATAATCTACTTAAGTACTCACTACTTTTTTTTTAAAACTACATATGTTTAAATCATTATTACTTAAATAGTAATACTATTTCTAGATTTCTTTTACATACAAAAGTTAATAAATTAAATAAGTTACTTATGTTAACTCATGTGAACAAATTTATCCATAAGTTTTTCTCGTTTACTATATTATCATTTAAATTTGCATTCAAACATAAATATAAAAGAAAAAACTAAAGTCAACGTCTGAATTTATAAAATTAAATAAAGTTCAATTGAACATAAATTAAATTTAGGCTTCTTCGAAGTTATGCCTTACTAAATCTAAATTAAAAAAATTCTAAAAGTAGACAAATATGTAAAACTGCGACCCAAACCATTAAATTAAGGGAATCAACATAACTCTTAGAATAAAAAGTCAAAATTTTTCTTCAACTTTGTATTGACCTAACGAAAAATACTTTGTCAAGAATCTATGGCCTTCATGTCTTACAGGATCTGATATGTCATCTCTATATCATGACCTTTTTTCATATCAAAGCACTTTTTTGTAACATGTATATCATCTTGTCTTTGTTGGTCTTCTAAAATTTTATTGTCTTCTTCTGAAACCTTATTGAGATCAAATTACATGGAGATGTCAATTTTAACAGAGGAGATATCAACTAAATTGTCTTCTGAATCAGAATCTTTCTCATCTTGATTGTCACGAATTATTTTATTAGAATATTCAGCTAATATTAAAAATATCAACATGCATATACAAAATAAGTATACTCAGAAAAAATTAAAAACTCTCAAATCATTAGATAGTAATTTAAAAAAAATGATAATAAGTTAAGACAATTTTAAAATTAAACACAAATAAACAATAATTATTAGTGCAATGACTTCTATATCAAATCTCAATACTCACCTTCTGCCCCACATTACTTTAATTTTAGCTCCTGAACATGCATGATTTTTTACTTTTACCATCTTAATTAAATTTTTACAATTTATATGGCTTTTTAATTAAATATTTATGTGAAATCTGTTACACTGGTTAAATTTCTTTGCAGATAAATTTATGAAAACTGCTATATACATAGATGCAGAGCAAACAAATTACTAATCATTAAGTTTATATGAACCTCATATGTTCATGTCTCTTATATCAAACCAAAAACATTAGTAAGGTGACATTTTTCTCTTGGGTCAACAAAGCGTTAAGGTGTTCTAGTTTATCATGTAGTGTGTCTTAGGTAACATGTTTCATGAGTTATTAAGTTTTTCAATACCCATTTTTTTTCTTAACAATGCGACTATAGCTTTTATTAGATATTTGTTTTAGAATTTTTTTTATTTAAATTAGAGTTTTGCTAATATTTGACTAGTAATATCTTTTTTCAAGGTTTGTAAAAATACCTAGAAAATCACAGTACAACATTATACGTGAACTCTCGAATGATGACAAGACTAATGCTGAAACTTAGGGTATTATGGTGAGTGATTGACGTTAACACTTTTTTAGAAAAACTTGTGTTGAAATTAGAAAGCCTTTAATTATATCATTGACCTTTTTGTAACTTTTTCATGGAAAATTATGGGTTTGTGAATTCAATTATAATTCTAAATTAATTCTTTTTATTGAATTTCATTCTAAATGATTTCATCTTGCCTTAAGGTTGGAACAATACTTAGAAGGGCTCAAATATCACGTGAGGAACCATGTGATAGAGCTCCTCTATTTTCGTCCTCAACTAATAGTGTTCCAGCATCCCGTCTTAAGGAATCATTTCGTGCACCACGCAATGATGACGGCTTGCGCCGTCAGGTATAAGTGATGACCCTCAAACTCTCACAGAACACACAGAGACTCGGCATCGCGATGAAGTGGCCGATATACCTTCGGAGGATGAAGATTACGACGTAGAGGCGGATGAAGTTGAGTCGTTTGATGACCACATGGACGACATGTTTGCTACCTAAGAAGCCGAAGGTCAGAACAATGAGAACAAACGCAAAGATACAGATTATTGGAAAGTTACTGTCATTGATAAACTTTGTTTCTCCTATTTTTGTTCATATTTTTTTTTTTAAAAT
>NC_029792.2:7568678-7575051 GCF_000816755.2 Arachis ipaensis
ACAATTATCGTGATTTTATATATATATATATATATATTTCTTAGAGGACAGCGTGAAAAAAGAGTTTGAGCTTAGTGTCAAGGAGGCTATAATACTTCATCCAAATACAAAGATCATACTCCTAATTTAACAAAGAGTTGCAACCAATTGGATAGGCAGTTGGATTATTAATTTTTAGGGAGTTTGGGTGCTGACTATTTTCAATTTTTCATATGTGAAGAGAGTTGGAAGACAGCAAACAAAGCTAACAAGGAACATGCATACAACATGGTTAAGGTAGATGTTTTAGTTTCGACATATTAAGACAATTTAGTTATCAATTTTTTTAGAGGTAAAAACTTTTCCATGGGTAAATTATATTGCTGGTTAAATTATTGATATTTTGTGTTTCACATATTTAAATCAGCATTTGTATCTTATATGTCATTGCGACTAAATGGCATCTAGATTCTTGTTTTTTTATACCTTTTCATTTTAAACTAGCCTTTCGGTTTTGGTTACTAACAATGACAAATAATTACAGTGGGTCTTTCACTATGAGGATGATGTCTGAGGAAAAATAAAGTGAAAAATTATACAAAAGATAGGAAAGAACTGGAAGGATACAAGACACAACTTATATCATAAGCTTTACAAAAAAACAAAGACTCTTGAGAAAAATGTTAAGCATCACCCATCATGAATAGAAGAAAATCACTAGAAATTGTTCCTTGAATATCGCTTGAAGGAAGAAACAAAGGTAACAAATGGTATTTTTTATTATTTCTCTTAAAACATATATATGTCTACATAAAAGACTCCGTAAATTTTATAATCAATATCACAGTCTCATTTGTATTTGTTCTGTTATTTGTTCATAGAAAAAGTGTAAACAAAACGCTTTAAATCGTTTACACACATACTGGGGGCTCCAAAATATTGACAAGACGAAAAAACGAAAAGGTAATAAATAATTATTTGTTTTAAGATTTTGCTTCATTTTCCTAAATATGGTGGTGTTATTTATATGATTGTGTCGATATCAATGTTATAGGAGAAAGTACAAGGAAGGCCCATTAGTAGAGGAGAGTTATGGATCATCTCTCATAAAAAAATGGCTCCTATATCTATACCGATGCGCGTGTTGTTGGTGTAAGTAATGTTTGAAAAATTTCAACTTCTCTTATTGTATATATCATGCTAATTTTTAATCATTATAATCCTATTTCTTGTATATATGTAGAAAGTAATTGCAAATATTGAGAGTCAAGATAAATCCTCTAAGTAGTTTTCACAAAATGATTCGCTAGCATAAGTTCTTGGAAATGAGCACCCAGGATGAGCTCGTGCCTTAAGGTAGCGTTTGGTGGAGAGACAGAGACGGAAAGACTGAGACTGAGAGACAGAGACTAAGAGACAGGGATTGAAATAAATCTCAGTATTCTGTTTGGTGCAAAATGGGAGACAGGAATTGAAACAAGAATAAAACTCTAATTTAATTTGCACAAAGGGTAAAATTAGAATTAATTAATTGAAATGAAAGTATTTTAGGTATAAAATGTTATTAAAGTTTTAGTCTCCATCTCTAAAAATTTCAGTCCCCTGTGTCCCTACTTTTTTGAGGTACTGAAATACTGAAATTTTAGAGACAGAGACAGAAATTTTAGTACCAGTCTCTGAACTAACAAACATGATACTGAGTCTCAGTCTCTCAGTCTCTGTCTCAGTACCTCAAAACAAACGCTACCTAAGTGTTGGACCATGTCCCTCCCAAGTTTTTGGTAACGCTGCTGCACAACCGTCGAATTCTGGTGTGCAAATTGAAGAGTATCAGAGGACGATTGCAGAATTAAAGGCTGGGGCAGCAGAAGAGAATGCGAACAGACAGACGATGGAGAAGCTTTTGAGATATCTAATCCGACAGCAAGGAGACAATTTGCCACCTGATGTTACTGCAAAGCTGGATTCTTTGGGGAGTACACCGACTTCATCGCGCGCAAGGCCATCTTCTTCTGGCAATCATGACCTGCAGCAAAAATAATGACTTTCAGTCAATGGAATTAGATACTTTTGAATTTAATTTGTTTTAGTGTTTAATGTTTATTTTCTTAAAATTATCTGATTTTAATTTATAAGGAATTGTGCACTTAAGACAATTTCATCATATATATTATGTTTCCGTATATATAATTAAGTTCCTTATGGTATTTTGTTTTTTTATTTTGTTAAAAGTTATTTAATTTAATTAATTTCTAATAAACTAAAGTTGGAAAAACAGACAAAATAAAAGAGGCAAAATAATGAAAAAGTAACCGGAATACTGAATCTGGCGACGGTTCTAAATCGCCGCAAAACGAATGTTGTTTTCGTTTATCTGCTATTTAGCGGCGGTTACAAACCGCCACAAAATTGATAGACATTTTGGCTACCAGCTTTGGCAGCGGATAAAAACTATCACAAAACTAATTCATATTACGCGGCGGTTATTCTAGCCGTTAGCATAAATCGTCGCTAATTGTTTGTCCGCGACTTATCTTTCAGTAGTTATTTAACCACCGTAAAATATTTAGCGACAGTTCAAAACTACCACAATATTACTCCAGAATCGCTGTTAACTGCCAGAAGTGTTATAGTGAACCATGACCATAGGTTGACCCTTCAATAATATGCAACACTTGACATTGATGCTTAGTGTTTGGAAGCGTGTAATCTGACTGAGAAAGCCTATATTAAAGTTAATTAAGTGCATGCGCAGTAACAATTAAATGTTTATTGCGAAGGCAATAACGAAGAAATTTGCAGCTGAAAATTGGATTTTCGTGAGTTGGACTGATTGGATAGGAGAAAAAGGTTTGAAATGAAAAAAATTGTTGGGTAGTTAGTTTAAATTTCAAAAAGGGTGATAATAATATGTTTTCAAGTGTTTCTATATTAGTATCCCATTTATTTAACCATGCCATGCATACGTCCCAAACCAAGAATGCTAAAGAATTATTAGAATATATTATTTTAAATTATCAATTAGTCATCGATATTTAAAAATATAAATTAAAGTATATTGTTAAATTATTAAACTAAAAAAATTAAATTAATAGCTAAAAGTGATGAGCAAAAATAATATTGTCTTCTAACATTTCTTGAATTTAAGACTACTACTATTTGTGCTTCATTTATTCTTTTTAACTTCGAATGGACGAAAATTTTGTATCTCTTTTTTTTCATATTTTCAAAAAATAATATATACGTATAAACATTTATGCTTTTAAATATAAAAAATGATTAATAAAATAAATTAAGACTCTCCGTTATTACAATTTTTTCAATAACTAATGCAAATAAAAAGTTACGAGCTATTCTTAATTACTGGTTAAACATATCATTAGAGCGAAGTTGTTTATTTGTTTGTCTTACATATATTTGACTAACTAAAATTGTTTATTACCTCAATTTATTAATATCACTTTAAATATTTATTCTTAATTTATTTGAATGTTATTAGAACATAAAACTTTAGTTCAACTTAAACAATAATCCAAAATGAGTGAGGATACACATTTTGCTCTTAATTATGTTGTAACATGTAATCTTTGTTACCTTTATCTGGGACGTTTAGTTCAATCTTCAGTGTAGTTACTATCAGCAGCATCCTTCTAATAATACCATTCAAAGTTAACTGTGTTTTTAAAAGATTTTAGAAATTTCGTTTTACACACATATATAAATATAAATAATGTGTTTTTTATATTTAATTTCCATAATCGACATCCAATCATGAATCATGATAAACGACACAAGATTAAAGAAATTTGATAAAGGATATAAATAATTACATAGCCCACTCAAAATAAGAAAATTTAATTTATGTGACAGTTTTTAAATCCTGAAAAGGTTTTACTAAATTAGTAGAAGCTACTTACAAAACGATTATAACAATGTTATCAGTAATTTTTTTTTTAAATGAATCTGTTATATTATTTCAACAAGGAAAAGTATAGGGTACCAACATATATTATCTGCCAACTTATTACCAACAATAATTAATTATTATATTTTAAACACATATATAAAGAGATACATCCAAAAAATATATCTATAAAGACACTTCTATTAAACACAGCCATAAAAAAGATATTTTTATTAGACACATCCACAAAGACACTTCCATTAAATACAATTATAAATAAGAGTTAGCAGAAGTTGGCAGAAATGCTGTTAGTAACGTAGCGGGATTGTTTTAACTTTACCTTCTGCATCTATGCTAACAAGATCACTCAAAGACAAAAGTAACAAATACAAAATAGTTAAAAGATTAAAACCAAAAACAAGTTCAAAAGGAGAAAAATCCATTTGTTCTTGTTTTACTCTTTTTTTCCCCTAGTGGCCTAGTCATTTTTATCAATAATCCTCATCCTTGAATGAAGATTGTTCAGTATTTCTCTTATTTCTTGAAAATTAAGATGCTAACATATATATAAATAAAAGAATCTTTAAAAAATATGTAAGAAAAAAGTACATTTTATTGTGACGAGTTTTTACTTAATCTCTTTGCTACAATTACAACAAATTCATTGGATATAAAAGAACGAATTAATAACTAAAAATGAATTTAATAGCGAGAGACATACAAGATACCTAAAAAGTTGCATCTTTTCTTTAATTTCCTAGCATGAATGGCTTGGACACATTTGCCATATATATATAGAGAGAGATAAACAAACTCTCATCAAAAGCAATAAAGCACTCGAGAAATTATCTTACACACTACTTAATTAAATGTGGCGGTGGCAGAACCGTAATATAAAACTGAGAATAGGCCATGAACAAAACAAGAAATGCCACCAATGGACAAGAAGTGATGGTGTGAAAATCCACAAGAACCGTTTGAACCGTGGTTTGATTTTGTCCCTATCACCAGCAAGATCATTCCAACAGCCAATGCAATCCTGACCAACAAAAATATGGTTTCAATAAACACTTGTATACTTATTTTATTTTATATTGGGCCGATTTCGACAAAATTGCAAGCTCGACAGATTAGTCCTTAGTATATCATGCCGAGAAATAAACAAAGAAGTGAATACAAATAATACAACTCTAAATCAAGTGGTGTGGAGCTAGAGAGACATTACCATGCTAAAACAAGGCAAAGCATGGAAATTTGCTTGTTTGAAGAAGCCCTATTAATCCCTTGTTGAGAACAAAGGCAACTTAAGCCACCCATTAAACAGACTATAGCATGGGCTAGCCCCAAAAGTATGGCTGCGGCCAACCCCATTTGAAAGGCCTTCTGACTTGGGTCTCTACACTCAAATAGCCACAATTTTAAGTGCTGAACCTGTTTATCAAACACAATCATTGTTGTCTCTTAATTAACATTTACTTCAATGTATTAAAGTAGGTAGTCCTTTAATTTGAATACACTTTTTATATGTTTATAGTAATATTGTGACGTAGAAACTTATTTTGATGAGGTAAAAATTCTTATGATTTTGTATTTTATATTCATTTTGTATCAGTGTTATGAAATTACTCGTTCCAAAAGTTTAAACTGAAAGGAAAAGGTAAGATCTCCTGTTGGGTTTATTTAATTTTTTCGTAAGTCTTTTTTTCCTCTTTTTATTTATGTGATACTTATTTTTTCACCTTTAAAGTTTATCAAAAGTCAAATTCTATATTATAAAATCACTCATTTCAAAAACTTAAATTGATAAGAGAAAGTAACATAAATGATTATATTTCTAACAGACAGTTACCAAATACAACATTAAAAAATCTATATATATAACTATATATCTCACAGCATACCTTGTTTTGTGCAATTTCAGCCTCTATGCCAAGAATCCCAGCTGCAACATCCATGATTATAATCAGGAGACAAAGAAAAATTCCTGTTGATCTAGTAGGGGCCATTGTTGTGGACGAATTTAGCTGTCTGTTTTTGGTTTGCTTCTTGGCAAGTACTAATTGGAAAATAGTATAGTGGAGTGAAAAGATACGTAGGGGGCAATAATATTTATATACATGAAGAGTAAGAAGAAGTTGAAACAAGTGGGAAAAGTTTCTTTTGTCCAAACTGTACAAATAAACTTTAATATGCTTTTGTGTCTTATTTTTTTCTTCTCCGGGGTGCTGGATTCGTTCAATAGAGTGCAAGGAAAGTAGGGTATAAACCAGCTCATAGTATATAGCATGCGTGGCTATAGGTATAAATCTAATATCCACATCTACATACATTTATATACCGCCGTATATTATCCTAAATAATCAGTGTGTAAATTTGTAATGATTGTGTTCTAAATTTTAATACGTGCTTTCTTTATACTATTAATTTATTCTCCTTTTATGGGGTTTGATATTTTATTTCTTGCTAGTTGCTATAAGCACAATTGTAAAA
>NC_029792.2:7575923-7577043 GCF_000816755.2 Arachis ipaensis
GTAAGTTTTTTGTTTTTTCTTTACCATTATTATTGTTTTTTTTTTTTTTTTCCCTATTTAATCAAAGAACCAATGAAATGGCATCACATGACCACGTGAGGTAAGGCATCACCGTTAAAGCCAAGAATATAAGTGAGGTGTCTGTAATGTCGTAAGTAACACTGAACTGTATGTGTTGATGACAACAAATTAGTAAATAACTTTATTCTAAGCGTTATTTTGTGTTATAGTTCTACATTATTATGTTACTTGCATGACAAGTAAATAACTTCGGGACAATAGTTATTAAGTCTTACAAACATTATTTCCCATGTTTGTTAATGTCTAAACATGCAAATTAAAGAATTCTCTAAATTGAAATGTGTCAACTTTTTACATTTACTTTTTTTTTGTATTATTATTCAGCAGAATTTAATTGATAACGAAGATCCAGCCTTATACATATATCGATTTCAAACAAAATTTGAAGTTAAACCTACAAATCTAAACAATAAAATACTTAACTAGCATATACTTCTTTATTTGTTTGCTAGATTTTTATTAGCGAAATGGAGAACTAGCATTAGCTTCTTTTTGGTTGGGGTACACGTAAAACAGCCCATTTCTGACTGTTGGGCCTTCCATATAAAATCATGCCACCTTTATAATTTATTATGTGAGTTTAATTTTGATATGGTAAATAATTTTATATATTTATTTAGTTAAATTTATGTGCTTAAATAATTTTTTAAGTAAGAATGTTAAATATTAATTATTTTTATTAATTTAATAATTCATAATTAATTATTGTGTAAAATTTTTTATTATTAATTATATATAAAAATTAAATTCATATTATATACTTAAAAAACCTTTTTATACACAAAAAGTAATACTACAAAACTCTTAAAAGATTTCACCCAACCAAAATTTTGAATTTCTATATACCAAAATATTGAATATACAAAATCACTAGAGTTTAATTATGATGTATTGATGGTGGTTCAATTCTATTTTTTTTAATGTTCATTTATTAATTATGATGTATTAATGGTGGTTCAATTATTATTTTTTTGAATGTTCATTTATATAATTAATATGAAAATTAATCATTTTTACTGATATAATAATAATTATTTAA
>NC_029792.2:7577905-7578181 GCF_000816755.2 Arachis ipaensis
TAAATAAAAAAAATTCTAAAACAATTTCCAAATGAACATTTACACATTTTTATTTTTAATATTGGATTAACAATGGTATTTTTTTTTAATTATGAACTCGTGTAGTATTTTTTTTAAAATGTGGGATATTTAATTTAAGGAGTAAAAATCGAACAGTCAAATTTTTAATACAGAAATTAGACCGTCCAATTTTTAAGTACAAAAATCAGATCATCGAATTTGTGTACTCGGACCCTCCGATTCGTGTTTAAAAAATTAAAAAAATTTGGAGTACAT
>NC_029792.2:7578206-7580636 GCF_000816755.2 Arachis ipaensis
CATATATGATTTAATTCTAATTGTTAATAATATTTTATATATATAAATTAACATCATTGAAATCAGAGTTATTATATACTTAATTTAACAAATGATTATCCGTGTGAACCGATAGTCACTAACGATTGTAGTAACGAGTAAGATTGTACGGTAATAATTTAGTTGTTATTACGAAGTAATTCTTAACCGCATGCAATAATAAAAAAATCAAACGCACGAGCCACTCACCATGATCATCATGTAAATCTCTAATAAGTCTAACCAAGTAGTATTAACATACGGCACAATACCCCAAGAGAAAGAGACTCTAATTAATAAGTAAACGACAAAAAGAAAATTGAAACGGCATGACAGAAACTGATCGAGAGTGAACACACAGTTAGCAGCAACAAAAAGTTAAAACGACAAAACGGAAGCAGAAGCAGAAGCAGAATAGGAATGACGCCATATTCACACAATCCAAAAAGTTAGTTGAAGAAAGGTTTTGAATCAGACACCATGTTCATGTTGGCGTTCATATTCTGAAGGAGAAGCCTCCGCTCCGAGAGTTTCGTCAGCAACCCTAACTGCTCCATTGAGAAGACGCACAAACCCTTCGACGACATCACCGTCTGCGCCACCGGAGAGTTCACCAGCACCTGCAGCAACTGGTTCCTGTTCAGCCTCTCCAAGTCGCCGAACCCGAACACACAGCCGCCGCCATTGTTGAAGGAGGGTGACGGTGGTGCGTGGTAGGGCATGGATTGAAGAACGGAGACCTGAGCCTGCAAGAACTTAACATAGCTGTAGGCTTGTTCGAAAAGTGTGGCCTGATCCATCTTCTTGTCCCATGGCATCAACTTCTGGAGGCAGCGAGTCTTCTCGCTGAGCTTCTGCCTCCTCTGGCGAGCAAAGTTGCTCTTCGGAGGAAGGGGTTTTGCGCGGAGGGAGGACGGCGGAGACGATGACGATGATGAACACGAAGAGTAGGTGAGGCGGGGGCGTTTTGGGATGAAGTTGAAGTAGGGTTCAAGAGTGGGGTGAAGAGTGAGGTGGTTTGGTAGTTGTGGTTGTGGAGGGTGGTCGGTGAGGAAGGAGAGGAGGGAGGGGTTGAGGTTTAGGAGTGATTGGAGGCTCATTCCTGAAAACATGGGGTCTATGCTGTAGGGCTCCATGGATATCATCAATTGCCAAATTGGAGACTCCAAATTGTCTCTTCATTTATATACATTGGAGAGACACGTGGAGTGGAGGAATTGGATGAGAGGTTAGAGGTGAGGGAATTACCTTTCATATACAGCTGGCTCTCTCTCTCTCATTTAGTTTGTTTCTTTGTTTGTTATATATGTGATGGGCGCTGCTCTGCTCTCCGTACTCATGCATGCTCGTTTCTACTTCTTTTCTTTATATATTTTAATTTCTTACTAGGAGTTTATGGGCGGGGTTTCATTCCCTCCTTCCAATAACATCTTTATTATCTAGCTTCATTACACTTCATTTAATCTCTTTTAATTCTATACAGCAGGTCCGTTACAATATTAATTATATAATAATACATATAAACACAATTACTTTGATTTATTCTTACATAACGAATCCATTCACATATCATTTGAATGGGCATGAGTATGAAATGATTTGCAAAGGAAACGAAAAAAGGGAGGGGGTATATGTGGAATTACGGTAAAAAATATACTTAGAGGCTTGGAATTTGGTAACGAGGATATATATGTGGTGTGTTGATGTTAGCATGGGTGGCTTTACACGTGACGGCACTGGAGACGGCTATATAAAAACCCATATGATCAAGGAATGTTGCACAGCTATGATAATTTTTGTTGTACTAATTCGTGCAATGAATATGTAATTCAATCATATAGCGCTGCCACAGCCGCTCCATTTGTTGTTCTAAAGTGAAGCATGCACTACAGTCTGCAGACAAAATGTCAGAGCAAAAAGAATACACCAATACTCTCATTTTTCGTCTTATATTTACTATCATACCATGCTAGCTATTACCGTTAAATAACACACAGGTGGTACAGGGCAACCTCCTCCAAATCTGTGTATGCCCCAACATAGCATCCCATAGAGATAAAATATGATTGAATTCATACACCAAAAATATTGCCCGACACCATGCTTTTCTAATTCGATAGATATATAAATAGTAAGAACATGTAGGTGGCTTCTAGGGTGGGCCTGCGATTTCTGGTGCTGCGAGAACCAGCTGTTTTATGACATGCCTTAAGCAGATTGGAGTATTTGCCCCCCCAAAAAAAAAGCAGTTTGGGGTATAAGTTGTAGGTATTTTGTGTTGTTTTGTTTTCTACCGGCTAATAAAAAAGTTAGGGATTACCACTTTTTAAGATAATTATCCAAATATTTTCTTAAATTTTGGATCAAATGTATAAATAATTTGTTAATTACAAAAATCATTACCCACTTATA
>NC_029792.2:7580948-7582936 GCF_000816755.2 Arachis ipaensis
TTTAAAATATTTTTTAAAAAATTTTATTGTTAAAATAAAATATAAAGTATTTACCTATTTTAATTTTCAAAAAATTCTTAACCAGACATTTTAATTTTTAACTAAAATTGATTATACTTTACTCCTTCAATTGATTACTCCCTTAATTGTCAAAAAAAAAGAGGAGAGGATCCATTCCTCTATTCTACTTCGTTGCTCTTCTCGTAAGTTCTCATTTCTTTTTTTTCTTTTTTATTTTATTAATTTCTCTGCATATTTTATATTTTATTAATTTTGAATCTGATTAATATGGCAGTGGAAGGAGAGGTGGAGCTAGTGCAGTATACGAAGATGGTGATGTTGAAGAGAAAGAGAAAGACATTAATTTATGGTGATCTTGACAATGGGTCTTGGTCATAAAATTGGATTATCAGAGACGGCAAAGTTGGAAAATAATTTGAATTCAGGGGCTGAATGTGGCATTTTATCAAATGGAAGATCAGAATTCTTCACAAGTGAATCTCTTTTGAAATTGGATGTTTATAAACTTAAGAATTCTGCTTTCATCAGAGATTAGCATTTAAAAAAAAGAGAAAAAAACTAATTATTTTTTTTATTGCTATTTTAAAAAAGATTGTGGACAAAAAAAGGAAGAGGAAAAAGATGAAGAAGGGAAGGTCTTTCCATGGTCATATGATATGTGAAATAGTGAGCGGAGGATTCTTGTGAATTAGGAGAGTGAGGTTCTTCGTTGGATGCTAGAAGATGAGGAAGAAGATTATAAAAGCACAAAAATGAGGTATTTTTGGCACACAAGAGCCTAGGGATCAATTTGTCCCTTGGATTTGTATCACTTAATGTCCAACTCACCCACTAAATGTTACACGTTGGACAGTTTTGTTAGGATTTAACAAAGCAAAATGGCTCAGGGACCAATACGACTCACGGAATAAAATGTTGGAGACTCGCAGATTAATTAATTTTAGTTGAGACGATAATGTTTGGTATGAAATTTTTTGGAAATCAAAATGAGTAAATACTTTAAAATATATTTTTATTTTTAAAATTTATCAAAAATTTAAAATATGGTCAATTTTATGATACTTATGAGTTGGTGTTTAATTTTTGTCTATATTATTTTTTATGACAAATTTTAAATATTTAAAATTATTTACTTTTATATTTGAGTAAAGTATCATTTTTGTCTCCAATATTTGAGATAAATACTATTTGTGTCCCTAACGTTTAAATCGTCATATTTGTATTTCTAAGGTTTGTAAAAGTGATTTAATGTTATCTTGCCATCAATTACAAATCATGAGTTTTAGTTGGAGTTTTGAAAATCTTTTCTTGAAATTAGAATATAAATGTCTTGGATAGAACCGATGATCCACTCTAAAAAATAGCTCATCAAAAATTGAAACTAATCCCTACAACATTTACATAATTCACTTTTCTAAGGACATAATTGAATCTAAAAACAAATAGTAGGTACAATATTAAAATCGAACACATTCAAGTAAGACCTAATTGAGAATGAATTGATAAACCTAATTAACATCACCGTTCTACCAAATCTTAATGTCCTTCCTCAAAGAAGAGGTACAAACTCGAGAGGCACAGATCAGCAGCGGATGCATCACCGCAAACCATTGGCCTTGGTTCAAGCACATGAAGAACATCGTCGAGAACTCGCTTTTCGCGGAAAAGTTCATCAGTGGCAACGAGGACAAAGCCATCGTAACCTCCTGGACAACTGAAAAGTTTTGTTATATAAATTTTCCATATCTAAAAACTGAATTTCGTTAATTATTTAATATTGACTTCACGGCACGACTACATTAAAGTTAAATGAAACTTTTTTGGATTTAAATAAGACACTTTAAATCTTAAAAGTCAAAACCGGATTAGGCCCAAATGTAACCAATTTAATATTTTATCCTAAAATAAAATTTAAAAATTAAAAAAAAAAACTTTTGATATATTTAAAGGAAAAAAAAGGTACTTTA
>NC_029792.2:7583629-7603675 GCF_000816755.2 Arachis ipaensis
TAATAATTAATAATTCAATGAAAAAATGATAAAACTTTTTTTATTTAAAAGAATTTAATTTTAATACACTAATAATATAAACTATTTTATATCGTCTTTCAATAACCTCCAACTTTTTAGAATTGACCATTCATGCTAATTGAAATACATGTAAAGTTAGCTTATATTAACATCCATCAAAATTAAATTAAAAAAAACCAATGCATGTGTTTCCGAGTTACATAATCTGACATCAGAAAACTTTTAAAAAAGCAACCAATCACAACATTTGCTCCCTATATATATTTATATAGTTTTATTTTTATTCAAAAAAAAAAAAGAGCGAAAATAGAATTGTGTAGCATTAAATTTAAGGCAAAAAAACTAGAATAAACCAAGGAAAGTTACAAATTACCTAAATGAGCCAAAATAAAATTCGTTTCAACAATGAGCCAAATCCTATATTTATATAATTCGAACCAGCATGGTTCGAACTTCATTCAATAATAATTCGAACCAAGGTGGTTCGAATTACATGGAGAGAAGTTAGTTCAAGTAAATCGAACCAAGGTGGTTCGAATTACAGAGAAAGAAACTGCAGCACATAATTCGAACCAAGTTGGTTCGAATTATTGGGGAAACGTTGCATCAAGTAATTCGAACCAGGCTGGTTCTTACACAAAGGCGAATTCGAACCAGTCCGGTTCGATTTAGTGGTAGACAGTGCAGTATATATATGGTTGTAAACGTGAGTTGCTCTCATTAGAGGGTGTAAGATGGCTAGTGAGGAGAGTTTTGTGGTTTTGGTTCACCACAGAGGATCCATTAAGAGAAAAACTCGCTCCGGTGTGAAGTTTACAGATAAGGATCCTCTCTGTATTGTCGTGAAACCAACGACGAGCTATGATGACCTTGTTAGATCTGTGCTGATGAAACTTGGTCTGGAAGGTGCGAAGCGAGTTAAGAAGTTTTTCTATCGCATTCCAATCACTGTCTTGCAGGATACCGTGAAGTATGATTGTTTCACGATTGGTAGTGATGAGGACCTGCAAGTCATGTTTCTATGTCGGAGGCAGTTTCCCGAGGTGAGGACACCAGAGTTGTTGGCAAAGCTGGTTGATGTGGTATCCAACTCAGGGGGTTCGAACCGGAATGCCACCACTGAAGCCGCGGCAGCCGGTTCCAGTTCTAGGCCTGCCTTTGCTTCTTCGTCCGTCCCTGTGTACGAGCCAGCGGTCCACCCAGTCGCCTCCCCGTCTTTTGCTGTTGATCTCAATGATGGAGTAGGCGACGTGGTAGGATCAGTTGATATTCTGCCGAACGCTTTACAGGGAGTTCCACCGGTTGGCGTCGGAGACGGAGTGTTGGGTGATGTAGAGGAGGACGACGTCGAGCCGGATATGATTGAGGATGACAGCGGCGACGAGGTTGGAGCGACTGAGCCTGCATTAGCGGTCGGTGGTTCTAGTTCTGGCACACAGCAGTATCCACCACATTTTTCCTCTTTGGACCTGGATGCCATGAGGCAAGAGGGTGTTGCAGGGCACTCTGTTGGATTCGGAGCTAGAGATGCTGAAGGGACTGCTGGTTTGACAGAGTTCCAGGTTGGTCAGCAATTTCAGGATAAAGATGAGGCCCTGTTAAGTGTGAAGACTTACAGCATCCGGCGAGGGGTACAGTACAAGGTTGTGGAGTCTGATCATTGCCGTTATATGGGCAAGTGTTCTGAGTTTGGGAATGGGTGCACATGGTTGATACGACTGAGTCTGCGGCAGCGCAAGGGCATTTGGGAGGTCAAACGTTACAATGGACCTCACACTTGTCTTGCGACCTCCATCTCGAGTGACCACAGGAGCTTGGATTATTATGTGATTTCGGCGTTTATTATGCCAATGGTTAGGGCTGATGCATCCATCAGCATCAAGGTGCTCCTAAATGCCACGGCAGCACACTTCGGGTTTAGGCCGACTTACAGGAGGGTCTGGATGGCGAAGCATAAGGCAATTGCCCTCGTATACGGTGACTGGGATGAGTCATACAACGAGCTCCCCAGGTGGGTTTTGGGAGTGCAGTTGACGATGCCCGGTACTGTTGCAATCCTACGGACGAGCCCCGTTCGAGTTAGTGGACAAGTAGACGAGTCTCAAGCTTTTTTCCACAGACTTTTCTGGACGTTTCCACCGCTCATCCAGGCATTTCGCCATTGCAAGCCCCTAGTTAGCATTGACGGCACCCATCTGTATGGGAAGTACGGGGGTACTTTGCTCATCGCGATTGCACAGGACGGGAACTCCAACATTCTACCTGTTGCATTCGCACTAGTAGAAGGTGAGAATGCAGAGTCTTGGTCATTCTTTCTCTCCCACCTTCGACAGCACGTGACACCGCAGCCCGGTCTTCTGGTTATATCGGACAGGCATAACGGCATCAAGGCTGCGCTTGAGGCTCCGGACGGAGGTTGGTTACCTCCATCTGCATACCGTGCATTCTGCATTCGACACGTAGCGGCTAATTTTGCCCTTACCTTCAAGGGCAAAGACGCGCGTAGGCTTCTAGTGAATGCCGCATATGCCAAGGCCGAGGTTGAGTTTGATTACTGGTTTGATATTCTTCGGTCTGAAGACCCGGCGATGTGTGAGTGGGCGAACCGGATTGATTATTCCTTGTGGACTCAGCATCGTAATGAGGGACGAAGATTCGGTCACATGACGACGAATATCTCCGAGTGTGTGAACTCAATCCTGAAGGGTGTCAGAAACCTCCCTGTATGCTCTCTGGTGAAGGCAACATACGGAAGGCTTGCGGAACTCTTTGTTCGCAAGGGGAGAGAGGCTGAGGCCCAGATGGGAACCGGACAACAATTCAGTCAGTACTTGGTGAAGTGTATAGAGGCCAACTTGAAGACGGCCAGGTGCTTCACGGTGACTTTGTATGACCGGGATAACTCCGAGTTCACCGTAGCCGAGACCACTCCGACGGGTTCTTTCTCACTGGGTACCTACAAAGTATCGCTTGCCTCTCGGACCTGTGACTGCGGGTACTTCCAGGCGCTTCATTTCCCGTGCCAGCATGCACTTGCATGCTGCGTCTACTCACGGGTTACCTGGTCCTCTTATGTTCACAGCGTGTATCAGATTAGTTCAGTGTTCAGTGTGTACCGGATGGGATTCACACCACCGATACCGGAGGGCTTCTGGCCACCTTACGACGGGCCCACCGTGATTCCGGACCCTGCCAAGAGGCGTGCGAGAGAGGATCGTCCGAGATCCACTAGGATACGGACGAATATGGACGAGGCAGATCCGAACCGGCCAAAGAGGTGTGGCCTCTGTCGCCAACCCGGACACACCCGTCGGAGTTGCCCACAGCTTGGAGGATTGTCTCACACGGGGGGCCAGTAGTAGCGATGTTGTTACTGTTAGTGCTTATTGATTTTTATTTTTCCTGTTACATGTTATGTTAGAGGACTTATGTAATCTGTTGATCTTTTTACCTTCTAGTAATGAAAAAGTTGTTTCTGAATTTGAGTATAGCTAGAAATCCCATAAATGCAAAAGTTGATAACTAAAGTGTTATATGATTCAATAATAATACATATTCACCAATCCACTAGGTAAATACCAGATTTTGAAGTACAATAAAATGAAGAAACAACAAGGAAAAACAGCTCTAAAGTAACAACAGTAGTCCACATGGGTATCATACATGAATGAACCGTAACGTCCAAAATACATGAAAAGTAAATCATCTAAACAAGTGGGAGCCTGTCCCACAACGACGGGGTACCCGTGGCCTCTGACCTCTGCGGATAAACGGCTCCTCATCCTCTATCTCATCCGCGTCCTCATGCGGGGCAGGCTGTGCGGGTGGCGTAAAATGGACAGGTGCGGCAGACGGCCCGGCGACAGACTCTGATGCAGCGGTGTATGCGGAAGGTGGGGTACCTCCCAAACCAAACTGGTCACCAACAGGTGTCGTAGCAGGCTCGTTCAGATTAACATCTAAGGGTGCCTGCGTGCCGGGGGTCTGAGCACGCCTCCTGCCCGGCTCGTCCTCCTGCATGATAGCCGTAATCTCCTCTAGAAACCGTGGACTGCCGAAGTCCGCGTCAAGCGTATCTGCGCCAAGGAAGTCCTGCCACTGTGATCCGGGAATAACCCATGGAGTACCGTCCTGCTGAGGCTGGTCGTCGGCGGGTACTCCAACAAAGTAATGTCCAAAAGGTCCCGACCCAAGTCCAGCGTCACTAGGCTCAGCCCCGTCACCCATCCCTGAGCCATACCACTCACCTCCGTGCACCCCATCCTGGGTACTAACACCAGCAACTGCAGCCGCCCCTGTACCATCCCTGCCCTCGGGCCCATGCTGATCATCGTCATCGTCCTCAAGGTCAGGTGTAGCGGCATGAACCGCAACACGCCCTCTACCTCTGCCAGGCTGGCCTCGTCGTCGACCCCCAGCGGGGCCGGCCTCGTCATCATCTTCCATAGCACGCTCAAGCCACCCCCAGTCACGCTGGCTACGCCGTGTCCCCACGCGAGCTCTCCTCTCAACCCGCCGCCTGTCCGGCACGTCGTCAGGACGATCCATCTCAGGAACTCGCCCAGCTCCCCGCTGTGAGGCCTCAACAGGAATAGCAACGGCTCTCGGATCCCCCAACTGCGGATCCGAAGACAAGAACCTCTTCCCGTGCTGACTCCACCACTCCAGGAACTCATGCGACGGACCAGGGTCAGCAACAACATCGAACCTCAGCACGCTCTCCGTACGAGACTCTCAATAGAGATGCCACTTCTGCAAATGGTGGGGGAACCATCGATCGCCGCCTCTGCCGTCCTTCGACATCAGAAAGTCGATGTTCAGGGCGGGATGTGGACGGGGCTGCTCCCCTCCAAACTGCGGAAGAACCCTATCTATCTGATGCCATTCTATGACGGCAAAGTAGATAAGCGACGTAACAGACCGCCACAGCACCATATGCCGAGGCTCCAAAACCTCGGGATGCACGACCTGAAGTACGTCGGGGCTGCTGTACGGCATCCAGATAAACTGCACCAAGAACTATACAGTGTCAGGGCAACTCATGAACCCAACTCGTAAAGCGTGGTTAAATAAAGAAACTTATTAAGTAACATACTGACCTCTCTAGCCTGCAACCGGTCTATCCAGAGCCTCCACATCTGAACTCTAGGACCATTCTCGCTACTGAAAGGGATGTAACCTGACCACCTGCATCATGCACATGTCTTACCGCTACTTAAATGTGTGCTTAGGGTATCCAATACATTATAAATGAACACGTAGTTATATATAGTAAATTGAAATAGACAAGGCTTAGTACAGTACCTCGAGGCCAATGGCTAGCTGAACGTCTCAAATCATGCAGGCCTAAACCGAGGAAATCGCCAGAAAATCCATGGCTGAAGTAGCTGAAGTGGGCCCGCTAGCTTGATAACATTTTTGTTCGCCACTCGGCACATGCACCGGTACAACCATGCCAGTGCTGTAGAACCCCAGCTGTAGGTCCCCATCTCCTCCAGCCTAGCTACAAACGGAAGCCATCTGATGTGAATGCGGTTGCCGGACTTGTCCGCAAACAGCTGCGTGCCCAACAACATCATGATGTACGCACGGGCATATCGACGCACAGTATCCTCATCAGCTCCCTCCGGGCACTCACCAAAAGTCTCCTGAAACCAGCTGCAGTTGACCGCGTACTTCTGAACCTGGCTAGGAGGAGGTACCACTCCAAGCAACTCCTCGAACCAAACCCAGGCTAGACGGCCACCCTCGATGTATATCTGGAACTCTGATAGGCAGCCGCTGACGTAACGCCCGTCCACTGGCAAACCCAGCTGGTATGCCACGTCCTAGAGTGTGATCGTGCACTCTCCGAACGGCATATGAAATGTGTGCGTCTCCGGACGCCATCGCTCGACGAACGCACTGACAAGGGTCTCGTCCAACCGGAACCATCTATCGTTCAGCCTTGCAAGATGGTAAAGACCTGCCATCTGCAGGTACGGAACGTATCTATCATCGAGGAGCATGCCCTGCTGCCGCCGCATGCTCCTGATGCATCGCTGAGGCTGCGGAAGAAATGAACCGCATTATTAGAACCAACTTAATTACCAGTGACAAACATAATCAACACGATAATTGATAAACCAAAAAATCGTACTAAATATGACCGCTTAAAAATCCAAGAACGAGAACCACTTGCATAAACAACTAACATAAGAAACCAGCATAAACCACTGACATGAAAGATCTAACATAAAACCACCACAACTAAACCGCTAACATAAACCACTAACATAAACCGTTAACGTAAACCACTTACATAAACCACTAAGATAAACCACCAACATAAACCACCAACATAAACCACTAACATAAACCACCATCTAACCCGATGCAAAACCACTAACTCACATGTACCGGTAGAACAAAGTTATTTCCGTACTAACCTCCTCGTTGATGACCCCAGCTATATGGGCAACTCCGTCCAAGCGATATAACCGTGCCGGATCGTCCCCCATCAGCAGAGTATTCCGTTCAGGTCTTTGTCGGAGAGAATCTGGGTCGTTTTCTCTGAGATTTGATGGAGTAGGGGAAGGTGAGAATGGTTCGAATGAGGCTGATTCGAACTCCTTATATAGCGCAATCACTAATAATTCGAACCAGGGTGGTTCGAATTACTAAGAACCCAGCATAAGTGTAATTCGAACCAGGGTGGTTCGAATTACTTGAAGACCTAATTCACCTATAATTCGAACTAGCTTGGTTCGAATTACATGCAATGCTAGTCGAACCAGCCTGGTTCGATTTACCTTCAACTATTTCTTGGTAATTCGAACTGGCCTGGTTCGATTTATTGCTAAATGCAGTTCGAACTAGCCTGGTTCGAATTACATTAAAATACGATTTGGCTCATTGCTGAATCGATTTTCATTTTGGCTGATATAGGTAAATTTGAAGTGATGTTGGCTTATTATGGTATTTTGCCCTTAAATTTATAAAAGTAACATCTTCCGTGTCTAGACACATAGTTTCTTTTCCAGTTTTATAGAACTGATGGACCTGGACCCCCTCCTAAGACAAAGAAAGAAGAAAAAAAAAATGTTGATAAAGTTTCAAAAAAAAGAAAATTTCGAATTCGTAAGAATTCTAATATTTCCGCCAAAGTTTAAAAAAGAAAACTCGAACATAAATGCAATTATTTTAGATATTTTTTTTTCGCAGCAGATAACACTTTATCCTTCAATTATTTAAGATATTTAACTCTCTTTTTGTAAAAAATAACGTAATTCCACTGATGCAAATGTCACTGCATTTCCACCTTAGTACTACCTGAGTTTCCAAACATTATCAGAGGAATATCCATCGTACTAACATCATTCCTCAATCGTTATCAACCACAGGTGACAACTCGATACAAGGACGACAACAGCACCGCAGCGCAGACCCCTTGCAACCAGAAAAGCAACGGAACCAAAAAGTAAAAACCCTAGGAACTCGCAGGTTTCCCCAAAGCCAAACTCATCATCTATTTTCTATTTAGTATTTACCATCTTGGGAGCATTGATTAGGAAAATCACACTCCAGGAGAATAAAGCAATGCCACTAAATTAACCTTTTCTTTTTCCCTGATTTTCATTTCCTGTTACATAAGAGTAAACAATGCCCCTACACCTAAATGAATTAACAATCAAAGGTCAAGAAAACTGTACACAAGAATGACTTAAAAAGGAGTACAAGATATGCCTTTTAACAGACCCACCACACTAAAAGAGGCAGGCAGCTCTGGATGATGAACCACACTCCAAATAATCTAACAACGGTGGTTTCACCGGGCAAGCTCTCTATCACGGAGCCATGCAAAATTTCTAACGATCCCACATGGCCTGGTATATGGCAGGTCTGTGCTTCAACCAATGAACCATCTCCCTGTCCAGTGGTGTGTTATTTATTACAGCATCTAACATTGGGCTACCAAAGAATTTGGGAAAACTTTTGAATGTCCATATCTGGTCCTTGGGCCAAGGTCTCTGCGGTTGCTTCTCCTGTGGATAAATACAAAGAAAGACACATGTTTAATCACCAACAGTGAAGTCAAGATATCACAGAGAAGATCTCAGTATTAGTTTCAAACTCCATTCCTGTTTGTTAATTCCCTAGCAACACATCCTAATAACAAAATACAAGTGTCTAACAGTAAATATTCTGAACTAACCATTCTTGCAAGCATTGATCTTACAGTCCTTGGACCATAAACTCGATGCTTTGATGGCTTCAGAGCCTTGGCATAAAAGGAACTGATGTCTGGTAAAGACAGGCAACCCCTGCTGGCTCTACCAAGGCTACGATCTGGATCCACATTACTCTGATTGTGCCAAAAAATCAACTGTCCTAAACAATAATTTTCACCATATATTTTCCGATACTCCTGAAATCCTGCTCCCAACTTGTTAGCGTACTTGGGACCTAAGTCAAGTGGACTAATATAGACAGGTGGTGAAGTAATGGTTTCATAAGCCTGCAAGACCAGGAATAAACTTTAGATTGCAAAAATAAAATTTAAATTAGAAAGAACTGAAGCTCTACCACAATGTGAAGCTTATTGGCTTTCACAGCATGAAAAGCATACCCGTATTCTAAAGAAGTACTTGGTATATGCGTAAATATGGATTAAGTCAGCAGCAGCATCATGCCGACATTTGTATGTACAAAGAAGATCTCGGACCTCATCCCTCAACCTTCAGAAAGGGAAGAACAACATACTGTCAAGGTTATGAGATCTGTCAGGTAAAATACACAGAAATAGACTTAGTATAACCCACTTACCATAATAGAGACTTCTGCACCTCCTTTTGAATATCTCCAGAACTTGAAGGATCGTGAGCATCGATTTTAGACCTCAGTTCATTCAAGGCATCTTCTTCCACATGAGGAGCAATACACTGAAGAAGCTCCTCAACAAAAGAACCCTCTCCTTTCCAGAGAAAGGAAACAGCTGCTTCAGGACTGATCTTCTCAAGAGGAGGTGGTGCTTTTCGGGGATCACCAAAAATACATCGCATAACATATCTTACCTGTAATATCCCATCAAAATTATCATTATTTTAAACAAAGTTACAACCAACCTTGTCAAGAGTGACAGCAAGATTCTGAAGCCTTTGGTTGTAGACACCCTCAGCCTGAATCATATAAAGGACAGGATGAGCAGAAGCAATTGTGTGAAGGAAATATTAGCATGAAAAATTAGGAAATGTCATCTCTTAATACTAAAGTGCGCACGCAGAGAGAGAGAGAGAGAGAGAGAGAGAGAAAGCACACCTGAACCTCAGCATCACTCCTTTCAACTTCAAGACATATATCTGAAAAATATTTTCTTTTCTCTTCCAGATTATGCTTTAGAATTTCCTCAGGAAGTTTGGTTCTCTCAAAATTGATGAACCTCACCTTCACCACATCAAATGCAAGGAACATTAATACAAGAAACAAACTGCAAAAACTGAGGAATAATCGTAAGAAGACATATGTTATGAGACATACAAGGCGAGCCGCATATGCAACAAGCCAATCTGGCAGGCCTTCAAGCAAACAGCTTCCTAAACCAGCTCTTCCCAAGTCATTATAGTCCTCTTCCGACACAGAATTCAATTCACATGCTTCTAACATCAAATAATGCCGGTCAAGAATTCCATGCGAGTCCTTCAAAACCTGAGAGGATGGTCAACATATTCCAGTCAATAGGTAGAGAACTAAACCATCAGATCAAACAAAAATATCAATCTACTTGTTACATACTACTGTAACGCCAGCCACAGTTTCATGAGTAACACTATCAACAAATCAAGCATGCTATTAAGCATTAACATCTAAACAGATAGTCAAAATTTTTCAAGTCCAAACCTTTTGGAAAGCCCCTTCACCAGTTAAATTGAGATAGCTCCCCCGGCATACTTGACTTCCACATAAACAAACCGATGCTTCATATTCCTCCTTGCTCTACAGTGAGGTTGAATTCATTAGACAGACGTTCAGAAGATTAATTTATCAATAGGAATTGAAAAAACCAGGAGGCAACAGGACATACCTCTGTCACAGAATTGTAATCAAAAGTGATCTCCTCACCGGGTTGAATTTTACGAACACTATAAATCCCAATTTGATAATGACCGTCAACAGCAGTAACTCTAGAAAACAGCCAACAGATTATATTTACCACAAGTACAATTGAAATTAAAAAGTTTAACAAAATAATTGCATCCCCGCTAAGCACTGTGCTGAAATAGTAGACAAAACACTGAAATAGCAGAATTTTACAAGCAAGAGAACTAGTATCTAGTATCACCACCAGAAAAAGTCACCTAACAGATTGGTAATGATCACATAACATTAATGTGAAAAGCTTACTTGGCTTCACAATTTGGTCGGCAAGAATGGCATATTCGGCTTGCATAATTAGCCTTATGCATGGCATCAACAACGACTAAGTCATACCCATCAGCATCACCCTGTCAGGAGTATTGCAAGATTAGCTAAGCACAGAATGGAAGATGGATGAACCATTCATCTCACTAAATATCACAAAATTGTTACTCAGAATTGACAAGCACCTTTGGTCTCTCGAGGTAGATGTTATAGAATTCAGGTGCCGGATCCTTACTATTTTTCTGCAGAGATCGAATCCCATCTTGTTTCTCAAACCACTTCCACACAGGATAAACCTGTAGAAATAAATTTCAAAATAAATTAAAATGCATCACCATAGATTCGTATAGTATATCAAGACAAGATAGCCTTGTTATAAGAGATAGAATATAGACAATAAAAGCCCATCAATCCAAGTAACATTCTATGCAAAATCTTAGCAGCAGAGGCCTGAATAGTCCAGTGCCACAAGAACACAAGAAATATGGTAATTAAAGGATCTAATACACACAAAATTGTTAGAGTCACATACACTATAGAATTAGCTATTGCCAACTTTTTTAGGTTGCACATGTAGAACACAGAAGTGGCAAATTTTAGAGAATAAGAAAGATAATTAGTTTAAACATAAATCAAGATAGAGAATACAGTACAAATCATATGGACATGAAGATGGATTATTGTTTATATATTGGCATTATCCTGAAAGCCTGCAGTTATGTTAAAGTATGGGCAAGCACAAAGCACGTACAGTTTTTAGATTAAAGAATAGAAAGAAAGAACATGCATATGCAAAATTCCATAAGCATATACAAAGTCCTACCTCTCCCAAAAATTCCACAACAAAATCATCTTCGGAAAAGCCTTCTTCCTTGTTACAAACAACACCAAGTCCCTGCACAGCAATACCGGAAAAAATAGAAATTACATAAACAGGAAAAAAACTGAGTAAACAATGCAGTAGCAGACTATGTAAGGGTACCAATAACATTGTAGTTAAACAAAAAAAAATGTATATGTACCTTCCTATAAGCTACATATTTGTCATCTGGACGACTGTCTATGGCCTTTAGAATACCTTGACACATTTTAACTGTTCGTGCATCACAGCCCTCCTCTGCACATCTTTTAATCTCTTCAATAACAGGCTGCAGAGCATAGCTCATTGGAGTGCTTCCACTTCCAGTAAAATTCCTGACTTGCTTATTCAATGTTCGAAGAAGCACATCTTCTATGAACAAATGCTTGTCCTGAAGGGACCAATCTAACTCCTCAGGCATCGAATCAAGCAAAAGATTATGTGTATAAGGATCAATTCCATACACTTCTTGCTCAATAACTTCATTCCCAAGCTGCTTTCTAGGTTTATAATCCTTGACTTCAGGAAGTTCCATATCTGACTCCTCTGTACCACTCTTTTGTGCACTCAACTTTTCTGCATAGTCATCTGGTAATGAAACCCGCATCTTCCTTTGCACATCTTCCTCATCAGCTACAATGACATATTGATCAATGACTTCATATTTCCGAGTAACAGGGGGAACAAGGCTGGCTTTAGTCATGCGAGCACCCCACTCTCGATCATCAGTTATAAAATTCAAATCTCCCTCCGGTGTGAAGTGTCCATCTCCCCTTGACTCCCCAATTAGATTTTCTGAATGTCCTTGGTCATCACTTTCAGCCTCAGAGGTTGTAGTATCACTGTCACTCTTGCCATCTTCATAAGACCGATCAAGATCATCAGATGTTTCACTCTCTGAGTCCATAGATTTCTTATTCAACTTAGATAAGCGCCTCCTAATTTCCCGATCGGAGGTATATTCCATATTGTCCAATCCATGTGTTCCGTTACTCCTATACTTCCTATCAGTTACCAATCTATTTTTCTTATACTTTGAGGATAGCACATCTCTGTCATGCACAGATATAGAGCTCTCTTCCAACAGCGTTGCAAGCTGAATAAACAATGTGATCATACGATTCATGTCATTAGCATCACCCCGATTCTTTGCCCTGTGATGGATAAGCACACAAATGACCCAACCATTAAACATGAACATTGTTGAAAAACGAAGAACATTAAGCGTGTAAGGTGAAACACCCTTTCTTATGACCTAATAAAGACATGCTAAATGAACAATTCCAAAACAGAGGTAACTGGGTCTCAGGATGTAAAAGTAAGATGTATGTGAAACCGCCAAACAGCATAAAAACTTAAGGTATAACAACAAAGCAGTCATAGAGCTTAGAATTTTACATAAGAACTTCAATGGTAAGAACCAGATTCTGAGAAAATTATGACAAACTATGGTCTATTTTGTTATTTATTTATTTTAAGAAGTCCCTTTTTTTTAGTGAAGATGTTCTTTTGTTTATTATGATTGGCAACATAAGCCAACAGACCCTACTTACTTCATTAAAATGTCTCCAATCATAGTAATAATATATACCCAATTTATCAAAAAAAATAAGAGGGAATTACAATCTCCATCCAAGGAGACAGGAGAATAGAAGAAAGAAAACTTACTTTATAGCATCACGGCACATTCTACTTATGTCCTCCTTGACAGAGCTCAAACCACGGCCAATATAATATCCATTTTTCATTCTAGCCTCAATTTCTGCAACCTGTTAAAAATAAAAGAATATGACAAATTAAATTATGACTATCAAAGGACTTCACAGTAACAGTAACAATGGTTAAAAAAAATATTTCTGTACCTTAGGCACAAAAAAATCACAGGAGTTTGTCTTCATAATTTCTCTCAGTCTTGAAGCAAGGAACTCCTCCATCCTCTTATAACCACTTTCAGACTTCTTAATTGCCCATCGTCTTGTACGAGCATCCCTTGATAGAATGGACGAGGACCTTCTAGCATCATATAGTTTTGACCGCTTGTATAAGTTTCGACGAAACAATTGCTTTGCGGTGTCTCTCTTATCCACACTATCAAAGTAATCCTTCAACTGACCAAAATCATCCATGCCTAAACTGCTGGATTTTGAAACAGATGAAGTTTGATCTGTAATGTGTTTAAGGCTTCTGATTTTATGGGGCTCCTCTAAAAATCGGCTCTTAATCCATTTCACATGGACAAATTTAGGAGTCAGCTCTTCAAACTGGCTGCACCCTCTGATGTCTATTGTAGACAAACCAGGAAAAGAGAGAAGAATTTTCTCAAGTGTGTCGGCCGAAATATTCTTACAACCCATTAGAGTCATAGAACTGATCTTTTCTTTGTCATAAGCATCCTGCAATAAATGATCATATTAGATGATGAGGAACGAGAAAATTCCTGACAATCGGAAAGGCAAAATAAGTATCAAACCTACCATAATGTTCAACAACATGGAGTCAGTGCAGGAGTGACCCAATGATGATAAATTGACATGTCTTGAGACTTCTTTGTAAAAACGTACAGCAGTTCTCCAATGCTTGCAAGTTATTGATGCAAAAACAAGGGACTTCAAATCAGATCTCAGAAAATGGAATATTCTTGCTAACATATGACCATCCAATAAGCCCCAGGTTGCCACCTCAGAGTCAGTAAGACCAATGGCTTCTCCAATGAAAGTAGCATCACCACATAGATCCTCAAACGTGGTTTCATCCTTCTCAATAGTAGGACCATCTTCAAACTCACTGTCTTCCTCACCATCAACCAGCATCCGGGCTCTTTTGGCAGCACGTGCATCACCGTCTAAATAAACATGGCCCAACATAGACACACAAAAATACGAAAATATAACAATTAGCCAAGATGACAAGCAAATTAGCTAGCTAGTGAAGACAACTGAAGTTGAGGAAATATATTCGGCTAAAGGGGAAATAAATGTTCCCAAAAACAACAAAAAAAGGTGAGAAATAAGTGTTGCCACTTGCACTAAAAGGGATGCAACAAAGACAAATAAAGCAAAACCAAGTTGAAAAAGGACTAGTTATTACCTGATTTCCAATAAATTTGCTTCTCAATTTCTTTCTTTGGTTGTCTTGCATTGATCCATGGATCTAAAACCTCATTTATAGCTGCAGCAAACTCCCGACTCTTATATGATTTCATTACCAGTTCATGCAGTTTCCCTCGAGTGTAACCAACAAACTGAGGGTGTATGATGTTAAACAAACTTAGATTTGCATAAGGTTCACCAACACAGACATCCTGAATGTGCTTTGATTGCACTCCAGATGTTGAACTGCTTTCTTGGTGGCTCCCGAGACTAACGTCAGAAATTTCTGTAGCAGAGGTAACAGGAACCCATAGTTTATCACTTTTCCTAAACACACTGCTAAGCTTTTTTATAATTCCTTGATCTACTAAATGCTGCAGTTCTAAAAATGATGATGGCCCTCTTTCACGCCCAGAACCATCAAGATAATACCAGTCCCCAAAATGTAACTGCAAATCCTTAACAGTACAGAGATGATCTTTAGGAACATTAATGAATTCCATGCTACGGCGAGAACCTCGATCACTAGCAGCTTTTGAATGAGAATCCTCTTCAATTGACGATCTCCTGCTGTCACTGCTAGAAGAATGAGGTCGGGTAGACCTTGAATGATATCTATCTTTGCCTCGCGATTTGTGCCGTGACTCAGACATCAATGATCCCTGATCCTTGACGACACATGCATTTATTCTAACCACTGAAAGAACATTTCCTTTCGTTCCTCTAACAAAGGCAGGCTTGCTTTGAGCTGATCTGCTCGCAGCACAGTAATCAACCCGCTCATCAGCACAAAAAGCCCACAAAGGGAGATCAAGTTTCCTGCTCTGAGAAGGAAAATACAAGTCATCTTTATGAGGCCAGCGAGGATCTTCACATCCAGACTTTGGCATTAGGCATAAAGGAAATCCATCATTTAGGACAAATTTCTTCCTAGAATATCTATCTTGGGCATCATCATTCCTCTTCCAATCCCCACCTTTGCATGACCAACGGGAAGAAAACCAGTCATCAGGAGCAGCAAATCCATTATCCTTTTCACAGCACATGCTCATCTCATTATCTCTTGGTGCAATATCAATTTTTGAACCACTATCTTCACTGAGGCTGGAATCATGCCAAGGAAAACCTGAACATAAAAAGTAATAAATAATCTTTCTCACACAGCATGTAACTCTAAAGAAACAACTATTTGCTTTTGACTTCATCCAGTGAACAGTAAAGTACAACTGTACAACCAGAAATGTTTTGTATTTTAAGGCTTATAATTAAGAACAAAAATGAATTTTCAAAATTATATTATCATCAACTCACCATATCAACGGAAATTTGAAAATGCAATTGACATATCCAACCATCATAAGTGACTGAGTTGGCTAGATGCAAATACATTAATCCAACTGGGAGAAAAAGGAATTTCGGGCAAGCATAGCAAAGGGGAAATGAAGCCCAACCTAAATGATAAGCAAATTACTTTGTATTTTAAAACTATCACCAAATGCATTATGTGGAGCATTAAAAAGTTACTAAGAATTCAGGCATAAACTCAAAATGCATTTGCTTGAATCAATATTTCTTCTTATATCTTTTTTCTGGTATATCCCACCAAATTATTTGATGCTGTTGAGTTTCATCAAAAAACACAAAAAGAAATAAATAAACGCTAGAGATTGAGAAACCTAAAATAATAAACCAACATCACCACGTCAATATTGCAATGTATCAGAAAACCAGAAGAAATATAAAAAAATAAACAAATTAAATTAAAAGAAAACCGGGTCCGGCTATTAAGCAATTACGCAATTACGTACCTTCACAGTCTTCCAATCCCTCCAATTTTGCATATTCAAAATTCATTTGGAGAGCCTCTGCAAGATAAGAGGAAAATATCACCAACATGGGAAAGATAAGATATTTAGGCGAATAAAGGAAAAGTAAAGATTGACTATTGAAGCTGTGTTTGTCTCAACTAAAAAATTTTACAAAAATAAAAATAAATAAAAAAAAAAAAACCAAAAAAACAAAAACACCCAGAACCCTGAAAAAAGTCACCTTCAAATGCCACGAATACATTTTATAAAATATTCAGAATTTAGGGAGAATAAAAAAATAAAATCTTTAACGCTTTTTTGAAAGAGCAAAACAAAATAGCCTTCTAAATAAACCAGTTTTAGTCTTAAAACTTGAAAATAATATCAACTAGTAAAATAAAAATTTTGAAAATCAGAGACACCAGACGAATACAAGAGTGTCATCCACAAGACAAATTACCTTTTATTGCCTCAAGCTCCATCCCAGGAGTGGCATCATAACCTTCTAACAGACTTCCAACCCTTTCATCAATGTGGAGATCCTCCAACAGTTCAGATGCATGCAAGTTGTCATCAGAGCGCAGCAAAGTGGCTGCCATTTCCTGACTTTGGTCAAGACCAGATTGAAGAACATCTCCAGTATCTGCCAAGAGATTACCAGGAGCTTCTGGAGGATTTACCATCTGAGTAATGGCATCTGACATAATGGACTGAAAAGGCTGAGCCGCCAATGGTGATGACGCATTTTCAACAGTTAACCATCTGTCACTATCTAAGTGCTTAATAAAGTGATCTGACATCAGTACTCCTTCATCAACAAGGACCTTGATGTCAGAGAGTTTAGCAGGACCATTTTCTACGCCACCATAATCAAGGTAAAACCATTTCCCGGATGCTGAATCAGTCACCATAGGGACATGTGGAGGGGTATCACAGATATCCATATCTTCTTCCATTGATGGAAGCTCCTCAGGAACTGGTTCAATGTGAGGAGATTCTTTGCTAATAGATGGGCTGCGGGGCAGCTGTTCACTTGTAGGTTGACTGGAGATATCTTTGTCAGTCGAGTAGTCAGTATTGGGTACATTTCTTTCACTTTGAGATTCTGCAGCAGAACAATTTGACTCCCTCTTGTGCTTATCATCTTCATGTTCCTTAGAATTATATTCTGAGTTAGGCTTTTCACTTTGTAAGGTTTTACAAATTGTTTCTCGATCATTATTTTTTCTATTACCATCAAGGGATGATCCTTCCACTAAATTTGGAGTATGGTCCCTGCGATCATTGGGCCGACCTCTATCCTGTGGTGACCGCTCGGCATGGGGAGGACTTTTGAACTTATGATCATGCTGTCGATTTCGCTCCCACATCCTCTCGTGTGGTGATCTCTCGCGACCATGGGGGGATTTCTCCCTGCTGTAAGGTGATTTGTCACGACCACAGGGGGATGGACGAACTCCCTGTGTAGGACTTTTGAATTTGTGATCATGCTGACGATTTCTGTCAAAATTCCTCTCGTACGGGGATCTCTCCCGACAGTGTGGGGATTTCTCGAGCCTATATGGAGATCTGTCACGGCAAGTCTCCAGCCTATATGGAGATCTGTCACGGCCAGAGGGGGACCTTCGCAACGGAGTGCGATCTCTATGATCATAATACCTGGACTGATCTCGTGGGGACCGGTCAGAATGACCAGGGCTGTGTCCATGCCTGTCATAAGCTTGCCTTGAAGTCACAGAAGATTCATGATTTCTGGAAGAATATTTGTCTACTGATAACTTCGAAGGATTACTACTTCTGTATGGTCGCTCCACAGAGCGGCGAGAATAGTTCTCCGGATAACCATGACGAGGGAAGTCATCAGAAAGCCTCCGACTTTTTAAACTGCCATAATCTCCAAATTGCTTCCTGTCGGAGCTGTCAGAATCATTACTGAGCCTTTTCATGCGAGTCCCAGGATTGTAATCTCGTGAATAATCCTTACCATTGCTGTTTACATTTTTCCCTTCGTCCACAATCTTTGAACTAATCCTCACACTCCTCTGTTGTCCACTCTCCCAGCTGGGAGAACTTTTAGCATACTGTCCCCCGCTTCTGTTAAACTCTTTCTTTCTATAAAAATCATCAGAAGCAAATCTTCCAGAAGGGGGAGTCCGGTCACGTTCGATTTTCCAGGCTTTTTCCCTACCTGGATGGAACCTGCGGATTCTACTGTTGCCATAATCATCCTTGCCCATTTCTCCCTTATACCATCTATCCGGAATGAACTCCCCCTTTTCAATATCATCCTTCATACCTCTCCAGGACCCATATTCACCTTTCTCAGCTTCTCCTTTCCTACCCTTCTCAGGAACCACTTCTCCTCTTTCCGCATCCTCTCTCTCCCATTTTCCAGGAGAATTCTCTCCCTTCTCCAGCTCCCTTGCTTTCCATTTGTCGCTCACGATCTCTCCAGTCTCAATCTCACTCCTCCGCCGTGGCAAAGGTGGAGGTGGCGGAAGTGGCATATCCGGCACAAACTCTCCATTCTCAAGGTCATTTCTTGGCCACTTCAAGGTGCCCAATTCACCCTCTTCCACTTCCTCCTTCTGCACCTTCTCAGCACAAATTTCGCCATTCTCAACCTCGCAAGTCCTCTTGTTTACTCTGTCAGACCCCAATTCACTACTAACCGCCTTGTCTTTTCTCTGCTTCATCTTCTTCTTCTTCTTCCTCCCTCTGGTACCGTCAGGAAGCTTGAGCAACTTGGAACTGAGCACATTATTCCCACCACTACTCTTGCCCTCGCAAAGTGTCTTGTCCATGATATGCTGCAAAGGCATGCACGCGACACCCCCATCGCCCATGGAACTCACCAACTTGAGAACCGAGAAACCCTAATTCTCCCCTCGGCCGGGGCTGTCGATGCTCATGCTTCACAGGCTCGCTTCAGCTCCAATTCAATTCAGGCTCCAATCCAAAAACCCTAAATTGAACAGAACAAAAAAGAACAAGAAAGCGGATCAGAAACCGAAGGAGAAATGTAGGGTTTTATCGAAGCGCAATCGCGAGACGCGAAGACGAAACGAGGGTTAAAAGAGGAAACCTTTGGAGAAGCTGGGTGATTCAAAGCCCACGAAGCTACTCAACGCAAATCTAGAAATCAAAATTGAAAAGATGAAAGGAGAAGAGGATAAGAAGAGGATAATTACCGAAAGAACCGGGAGAGAAGAGACGATATAGATCGGAGGAGAAAACTGTGGTGGTGCGAGGAATGAAGAATATGGCGAGATCGAGAAGTGATGTGAAATTAATTGTGTTTTGCGTTGAAGAAAGAATAGGGTAAATTAAGTGTTTTGTGCTGTTATTTGTTGCTGCTGTTGTTGTTGTTGTTCGTCGTTGGGCCTTGGCGCTTCTTTGGTTTTCTTTCTCTCTTTCTTTCTGCTATGTGTTGTGTGTTGTGTTGTTGGTGTTTCTATCTTATAATTTTTTTTCTTCTTTTTCCGTTTTCTTTTGCTTTCCCCCTGTGTGTTCTTGTTTGTCTCAAGGGCGAAACTTGGCGTTTCATTTATTTTTTTCTCTTATAATATTTGTGTATTTAACTTTTTATATTTATTTATTGGTGGATTAAAATACAGAAATGCCCTTGTAGACGAGGGAATGGCTGCTCAAGTAGGAGGGAGTATTTGCCTATTTGGGATGTCTAATGCTACAGGGAATTAGTCATTGCCGTGTGGGATAGTGTGATATTATTTTGTTTAGTTTGGGTTTGGTCCACTCCAATTAACATGGTTAATGGATTGGGCTAGCCCATTAGTTAATAGTCCATTTCACTCCATGATCCATCCATGCTTAAGCTCCAGGCTTTTCACTGTCCAAAAAAAAAAGCCCC